>NC_140620.1:30170509-30683009 GCF_057382275.1 Copadichromis virginalis
CCCGACAGAAGGACCCGAGGCCCCGCTGCACTTTTTCGGTAAGTTAAACATGTTTGTAAGCTAATCCGTAACTACCGTCCTTAGCTCGGTCCTGAGACCTAGCTAGCTAAGATGAGCGCTCGGCTGTTGGGAAACTGTGGGGAAACTTGTTTTGTAAAGTTCATTTAGCTAACCCGTGCATTTACACCGACTAAAGAAATCAAGAGATATATACAAGTACAATACAAGTATTATACTGTAAAAGCAACAGGCTGCACTCTGCTTCAGCTCCTGTACAGAGCTGATTATCAAATATGTGCAAACAACAGTATGTTTTCAGTCTCCACATGTGTAAAGACAATAACACAATTTTTTAAGGTTGTACTTCAGTAACTCCTCATTAATCAGTAACTATGGATTAAACTGTAGAACTGAAAAAAATGTAAGAGAAGAGCTTCAGATCCTGAGTGTGGGACAGAGAAGGATCAGCTTTATTTCAGATTTGAGGGATAAAATTTATATTTGAGTTTGTTATGGTTCTGTTCTTTGTGACTACAGGGGCTGCCCTCAGATTCAGACCTCAGCACCACCCAGTGACAGCAGACAGATCATCCGACATGTTCACATGTTAACTGCAAAATGAACTGATGAAAACAGTACAAAAGTTAAAGTACCACATGTGCTGTAGTGAAAGCTGCAGCTGTTTTATTGATAAAGTTAAAGACAAAAAACAAAAGGATTAATCACTCATGTAACTGTGTCACTATATATCAGCATTAACAGGACCTCAGTTTGGTGTTTCACTTAGCTGCTGATCTCAGACCTGTACAGCTTCAGTTTTAAACACTTTATGTACTCAGCTGCATGAAGAGCACGTTTGAGTTTCTCTGACACAATTAAATAAAACCTGATGAAGGTCAAAGGTCGTCACTTGTATGTTTAACTATAAACTTGTGATCTGGAATTCTTTCACAGTTTTTTGCAGATAGTGTGTTATTTACCACAAAGTGATTCAAAGTTATTCATACCAGAGTAACCAGAGAGGATCATATATTTTTCTACAGGACTGAATATAATATCTTTATTTAAAAGTCCAGAGCCTCTGGGGAGTATCCGAGTATTTATAACATTACACAAACCAAAGGTCTCCATCACAGTGTTCATGAAATGCTGGGTTTATCCATCTCCTGGGGCGGGCCTATGGAGGAGTGCTGAAGATTTCCCTGTGAGGGAGCTGCTGGTGAAGGTCATGAGTCCTGTTGATCAATGCCATGAGCTTCAGTGTTCCTTGTGTTTCTTAAATGATGCCTCTCTCAGTGGGTCAACAGAACTTCTGGCACAGGACAACTGTGATGAAAGAAAGGGAAGAAGTTTCTCCAAACCTCTGGACCCAGGAAACCCAGCTTCGTCCTGATGGTCTCCCTCACTGGTTTCTCCCCAGGGTGAATCTAGCTGTTAATATAACATGGACTGTATTATTAAATGAAAAGAACAAATAACACTACGCTACTTAAACCTCATGCTGCTGTTTTTAAAGTTTCCATGTTACCAGGCTGTAGAGGGCTATGAAGATTTAAACCATTACACTCACAGTCTTAAATGTTAACATCTCAAAGGACAGCATTACATTTTTGATATTAACAGTAACTCTGGGCCTCTGTAGAGTGTGCAGATGATCTCATTGCTGTTTAAAAATAGATAACAAAACCTAAGAAGTCCTGAATCATTCAATAACACAGACTATTAGAGTAACAGGTGTGTAGCATCGCAAACTAGCTAGTGACAAGCCTCCAACACAGTACTTATGGTAGCGGCTAATCTAGCAAACAAATTAACAACAGACTGATTTTAGATGTTGTAGAACTATAAGATGATAAGCTGTGTGTCTTTTTCATAACAGTAACGTGATTGTATTTACCTTAATTGAACGAGTCCTCAGTCGCGGTAAACCCATCAGCAAAAAAATGGAGCAGCCGGGCTACGTAAAAAAGTGTAGGGGGGCGTGTTTACGGTCACGTCTAGCGGGTGTGTGGGCGGGAGTGTGACGCAGTCGTTCCACCTCAAGTCACTACTAGCAGACTTTAGCTGTGTCCCAAAACGTTGGCTGCTTCCTTCGGAGGACCCGGCCTTCGTGGTCTACGTGGGCTGGGTCCTTCGAAGACCGAGAAGGCCGGAAGTGCGAGGCTGTGAAATGGGACGGACTAGCCTTCAGATTTGCGTCACCGCTGTGTCGGTGGAGTTTAATAGAGATTGACAGACCACGTGACTTTCACGCATTGCATGCCGGTAACTCGTGGCAAAACAATCCAAGTACCCCATCAAATGCAAGCATTTGCAGCACCGCAAAACGTTCATTCTTCGGTTCCAATAAATTCTTGCTTTTTCTTTGTCCCCCAAAAAAGTTATGTACAAAACGAAGGAGAACCATGCCGGTCCGTACAAAGACAGACTTGATGAAAAGTCAAAGAAAAGATACGAGGAAAAAAATCAAACCAGTGAAAGTGTTAGATCCTTGCGAGCACACAGAGGGACAAAATACGTTAGCGTGCTGCCCAACTTTCACCACGCTCATATTTATAATCATACGGTTCTTGGAGTGAGTGCATACACTCGTGAAGTTTAGTAACTTCAGGTCACTGCAACAAGCCCAGGTACAGTTTACCGACGGATGGGTGCAGGACCTTGAAATGTACCGTGTAGAAAGTAAAGACCATCGTACGTATCATAAGTTTACCAGTCTCACAAATCGTCTTCATAAATACACATTCGTTAACGTTTATTAATATAACCTTTGAGCTCAATGGTAATTAATTAGTAGTAGAAATAATTTCTGGTACGCGTTACAGAAATGTAGCAGTGACAATAATATTGTATGCTGTAATTGCACTGGACAATTAGTGATACAAAAAACCTGTTTTATCCTGTGAATAAAAGTATATGTTTTTGTCAATGTACCATAATAACAGAAGCGAAACGCAATATTGTGTCAGGACAATTCACTATTTATGCACAATAAACAAAGGAGCATAGCACGACAATTTCTGTTCAGCGCCAGACTTGCTTGTAACTTATATCACCAATTATGTTATGAAAATGACGTATTAACTACTACAGCAGACTGACCTTTGTGGGAATGCTTGGAGCAGACTAACCTGTGAGCTGGAGTGTTCTGAGACGTTATATTTTGTCTTTGAATGGCTGCAATCCAGTCGCGTCTTTGTTACTTCGGAAACATGGCTGAACAATTTCTCTTCAACGACGTAATCCGATAACAATCGATCTCTTTACCCGTCGGCTTTCCGTGGCTGTCATGCGACCGGCTATTGCAGTTAATAATACAACAGCTTCTTGCCATTTTTTGTGTTTCTTTTTATCGCTGTATAACTGAGTTCAATTGAAAGCCTGCGTGCGCTAGTACCTCTTGCCACAAGTTCCCAGAATTCTTTGCGGTTTTACCCCTGAATAACGTCACATTTTCAATCTCTATAAACTCTGCCGTCTGCTCCTTGCTATCTAAAATATAACAGGAGACTGCCATAAATTCTTGACCGTCTCACACTTCTGTTCAATCAGTTTTCTGTTTAATGTTTATTCAGCTGTGTGAAAATCCCGGAGGAACCCACCCGATGGATTAATAAAGTTGTATTTAATCTAATAATCTAATAACTCTGATCTCAGCCAAACCGATTTACCCCGGAACAAATAAAACACAGAAAAAAGGAAAATAATTACATTTTTAAGTTATTGACTTATATGTCATGTTTTAACCTGAGTAGCGAAAAAGCGTGGGTCTGAAAACGATGAAGCCGGGAGTCCGCTGCTCTCGCCGGCTGGAGTGGCCATTGAACCCCCCGGCTTGCTATCAAGCGGGTGGGTAACAGACGTCTCCGAAAACGTCGGCACACTTTTGCAAATATGCGATGTCTTGATAAACCAAGCAGATATTTGAAGTTTACACAGCTACTTTCTCGCCTGAAAATATGTTAAAATTTTATTTTGTGGCCCAGAAAGAATAATAAGACTAATTTTAAAACTTAGTAGCGCCCGCCATTGTTGGCAGCTGAAATTTGGCTGGGCCGCGCTATGAATTCTGGGATATGGTGGGCCACGAAGGACACACCCGACCCATCCTTCAAATTCGGGGAAATGAAGGACGCATTTGTCGGCCGCATTTGAAGGAGTCGACGAATTGGGACAGCCTTCATCGCCTGGCTGTGACGTAATCGGCCTTCAAATGCGGCCTCCGGAGGATGCAGCCGACGTTTTGGGACACAGCTGGCTCCAAAAATGCAAGATGGCAGCCTCCACAAGCGGGATATTTTGGCTTCATTTTTGCACAATGGGAGGACTTGCTGTCGCGTCAGCCATGTTTTCTACAGTCATTGGGAAGTACCAACGACCGGATTTGGTGTGTTGTAGTAACAGGTAAAACAATATTTTTATTTTATTTTTATTAAATTTAATGAGTGTTTGTATATAAATACACAAACAATACACATATGCTTTCAATTGTGTAATTTAAGTGATCTAGGTAGTTTTGTACATGCTTTGGAATTTGTACTTGTTTTGGAGTTTGTATGTCTTTTGTCTCTAGGGGCCACCGTATATATTTATGTATAAACATACATAAATATATATATAAATAAAACAACTTTTTTTTTTACATTAGTAATTCATTTTGTGCATAATTTTGTATTGCTGTTGATAATAAATTAAATAAAGCAACAAAAGAACCTGAAGATCCGGTTGGGAGCCCAAAGAGCCTTTTTAGTGAGCTGAACCGAAACAGCCAGTTCTCTAAAAAGAGCCATAATTCCCATCCACTATACTGGAGAAACTAACAAAACTGACCTGAAACCTTTAAACAGAGATACAGGGAGACAACGAACCAGCAACGAGATAGAATAGAATAGAATAGAATAGAATAGAATAGCTCTTTACTGTCATTGTTACAAAAACAATGAAAGGCAGTTTGGCATCTCTCCATGTAGCGTAAGTATTTACACAATAACACAGACAAATTTACATTCACACAAGAGAGATATGTACAAGGTATACATTCACCTGCATACATACGGATACACCCATACGTACATATAAATTGGTTATGTGATTGGTTTAGCATGACTACTTCATTTCTCCTTAGTCAATCAGCAGTACTTAGCCACCCCCCCAGCTCCCTAACCTGAAGACAACTTCAACTGTGTGTTGAAAAACAGTAACGTGTTCGCACCACTTTTTCTTGTTAGTAACGGTAATGGTGTTGTAACGACAGAAATAGAAATTAGATTACTAGTTACTGAAAAAAAGTAATACCGCTACTTTTAACACCATTATTCTCATCACTGTTTATGATGCATGTGTTTTTCAGTGCACAGCCTGCAGATTGCAACCATGTTGTGCTGAGGGATTATAAACCTATGTGCACCTGGAAGTTTCTTTGTGTTGAAGTGTGCAACGTTTGTAGTGTTTTTGGTCTTTGTGTCATGAATTTGGCTGTGCAGCAGGCAGGAAAGGTCCCAAATGCAGACTCACGGAGGCAAAAGTAACTCAAACAGAGCTTTATTGCCAGACCAAAGGAAATACAAACTAAACCGGAAATGTATATGAACAAAGGACACAAAGAGGCACACAGGGAAACGCACAAAAATAAGGGAGATCGCAACACAGGACCAAGGGAAAAGCTGACATAAAAACACCGAAGGATAATGAGGAAGTGAGAACACACGGGGAACACACTGACACGAATAAACATGATGTCACAGGGGAAGCATACCAAACATGGAAACACCGGACTTTCACAGTATAGGAAACTGAGGAACATGACACACGAATAGAGGAAAGGCAGAGGAGAGGGAGCGAGGGAACACGAAGGAACATGAGGGGGACAGAGAGAGACTCTGAAAAAATGGATGAAACACGAGGAGAGGAACAAGTCACAAGAACTCACACAACTGATTTAAACAAAGACACACAGAAGGCAAAGACACAAGGGGAAATTACTAAATAATCAATGAACTAAACAGAACAATTTAGGCAATGTAGGAACGAACTCAAGACAAACCAAATGAACTTAGCCATAAACTATAAGACAAAATGACATAAAAATACAACAACACAAAACACTGGGTCACATGACCTGGGACCACGACACTTTCTTCACTTTGTCTTTTGTGTTTATTTATGTTCATATTTCTTTTAGTCATTTTGAATTCTTTGCAGATATTTAATTGTCTAACTAAATGTTTTAAATGCCTCATTATTAAATACTTAATACAGCTAAAGAACAGCAACTTCTTCAACACCTCCACCAGAAGTTCTTTTGCAGTGCTCCACAGAGATAGAGTCAGCTCCTGTGTTGAGTTAGGCATACTCTCCCTGTGCCTGCCTCGAGTTCATGTACTCAGGCTTCCTCCCACAGTCCATAAACGCACATGCTCGGTTTATTGGTGATTCCAAGTTAGCTATAGGTGTGTCTTTTTGTGTGATGGAGCGGCTACCAATCCAGGGTTTACTCTGCCTCTTATTCACTGACAGATTGTTCTCCAGCTCTCACACAACCCTGAACTGGATAACTCGTAATGATGGATATTTACTCAGAATTCACCGTGAGCATCTTAACATCAGTTATTGTAACACTGAATCCTCAAGGCCCAGTTTAATTCATTTCAGATGCAGAAGAGAGCCTCACGGTGATTAAAGAAATTAGAGAAAGATGCTGCAAAGTGCAGTTACCTATATATGAAATCCACCAGATATACACATGCAACACATAATCAGCTGAAACCAATGCGATACAATAAAAAATATTCTTTAAAAAATTACATTTTAAAAACCGGAGAAAAACATTTCAGGTACAAGTCTGATCAGTTTACATCTGTTATTAAAACAGAGTTACAGACTCAAATACCAGATATGCTCATAATCTGGTATTTATTTTTCTGAACAGAGTGCAGATAATAAACATAATCACCCTGAGAAGTGTCACATTATAACACCCAGGAGAAACACTCTCAGGCTATTGAGCTGTGCACTCATGTGCAGTGAGAGGGCGCTGTGGTTGTTTTTTTATACTTGGTCTCCTCTCACTAGGCGTAGACTCGCATCTGGCGGCAGACCTCGTTTCTCCAGTTCTTCTTTAATCTGCAGCAGGAAACATGCAGTGGTGCTAATTATTACTGTCACTGTTACGAGTACTTCTGACAGATGAAAAGGGACTCACCTTCTGTATGATGACACTGTTAACGTTGTCTGCAGTAAAAGGCAATGAGAAAGAGATCCTCGCACTCAGGGCAGCGACATAAACTAGAGACAAAGTAGAGGTGTGTTTAAAAATTAACTGAAATATGAAGCGAGTGCAGAAAAATGATGAAGGAAATCGGCAATGGCATTTTAAAAGGTGACTAACGAAAATCAGGAAAAACTCAACTCACCCTCTTCAACAGTCACAATGATGCATCGAAAGTCAGAGTGATACTTCGCTATACTGTAAAAAGTAAATCAGCCCCATTAGTTTTATGTAGTAAAAATATGTTTTATATATTTTAAAATTCCTGTTTAAAGCAGCATATAAAGTGTACATGTGATCACACAACCTTGCAAGCACGCAACACAGTATTTTATTTATGGATGTAAGTGAGGCTTTCTCTGTTTTATAGTACTAGACTGGAATTATGCACATCTACTTTTTTTTGCTAGGTCTTTCTTTTGTTTTCCTGTTTAAAATGTATTTTTTTTATTTATTGTTTTGGTTTATTTATTTAATTATGTTGCTAGGAACTGAAGAACTGAGAACTCAGTACCACTGTTATTGTCTATGTCCACTGATTCCCGTTAGTGGGGTTTTTTTTTCCATAAACATGGGTGTAATTCACATACTTGACTTACTTACGTCCTTACAAACGTGGCACATTAAGGCACAGTCAGGCTTTCCAGCATTAAAGTTTATGAATGCATCTTGACAAAAGAAACAAATTCACAACTTTCAAATATGATAACCTCATAAAAGCCAACACGGAGGTCACCAAAACACTACAATTAAAGCAGAGTCCAACAACCAATGGTTCACTTCCCAGAGGCTGCATCCATCTTTTATGCTGTTTAATGTTGCTTTTTTTTACTTTTCAAATACTGCTTACAGTGTTGTATTTCTCTATGGGATAATATTTATGGACAACATACTGACCCAGAAACTGCCTGGACAACAAAACAGATGGGGTGGCTTTCTCCCGCTTCGCTCTCAGATGGCGTCCACGTGAGGATGAACTCTTCTGGTCCTGTTTTATTTTGAAATATAGTGTAGGGCCCACTGTAGAGCAGCTCAGAGATCCTTCAACAAACAGAATACGTAAGATTTCTACATTAAAGAAGATTAAAGTGTTTTTCAAAAGGTTTGAAAGCTGCAGTAGATAAAATTTTCATGTGTTGCTGTTTTTTTCCACTTTAAGCCTTTTTTTTTACAACTTAAATGTAGTCAAATCAACATTTATCAAGTTTTTTATGTATCTGAATTAGTGCTGTCAGCGTTATTCTCGTTAAAATGACGTTAATGTCATAACTGCATTAATGTGGCAAATCTCGAGGGCTGCATGGCGCCAATGCGTTAGCACGGTTAACGCGTTAGCTCCTCGCAGCACCTCGCATGGGGCAATCCGTGTTAACTCGCTAACAGAGATTTGCCACGTTAATGCAGTTATGGCCTTAACGCCATTTTAACGAGATTAAAGCTGACAGCACTACTCTGAATGTTAGGTGGTATTCAAGTTTGTGCTTGGTCTTGTCTTTTCCTGTATCACATTTTGGAGAGTATAGAAAGTCTTCCAACGTAGAGTGGTATTTCTTGTCCAACCACTGCCAGTAACAAAACCTATCTTTAAACTTTGGTATTCTAATTTTGTTTTCTCTTTCACGTACATGGAATTTGTTGCCTCTGCTTTGATGCTGATTTCTAGAGTTTGTCCAACAGGGGTATACAGCTGAGCTCCGTTGGCTGGAGTTGGAGGCAGGAACTTGGGCAGATATAGTCCGTCTGTGCAGGATGGCACTGCAGGATCCACTAAAATATTACAGAAAAGAAACAATGTTCAGCCGGTCTTCATAGGATGGAAATGAAAACTGATCCATCAGATGGTCCAAAGTAGAATATCTGTTCAACTATTGCTCCTGAAGATTGTGCCTAATATTTTTGGTAACAGACTCAACACTGCAACACCAACTAAGACAAACACACCTACATGTTTTTGCTCAGTTCAGCAACTTTCATCATTTCTTATTTCAGAGCAGCTCTTTGTGGTTATAAATTTAAGCAGCCAAGAAACGAAATCTTACCCCTTATAACAAACTGGACCGGTATTTTGCTGATTGCATTATTGGTAGTTAGATTAGTCTGTGTCCCATTGGTTTGAGTCAGGGTTATGTTCTGCCGGGGAAAGTCCTCCATCACCAGCTGTACTGCATATGGACCTTCATTACTGCTATCAGTGGGTCTGAATGACAGAGTACAAGACTCCAAAAAAGAAAAATAAATTGATGAGATGTTGGGTCCTTGGTAGCTGCCTCAATTCGGTCTCAGCCACCAGTGTCTATCGCTAAAAAAAAACCAAAAAAAACAAATGAGAATAACATAAGGAGCTGTTCTAGTTACTTACTGGTGAAAGGCTGAGGACAGATGGTGGAGTGCATGGATTACACTCTGACAGTAATGCATCTCCATTTCTGCACTTAACCACATCTCCATCAGGGTCGAACGCCAACAAGACGAAATTTCTCTGACAGTTTGAGGGAACTCTGAGAGAGAAATAGAAAAGGATTATCAGAATTGGGGTTTTTTTTATGTTGTTCAGGTTTCCTATCCTAACCTTCTTTCAGCCAGGTGGATTTCTTGAGGGCTTTCTAGACCTGCCATTCTCCATCTATCCTCAGATGCCTCCAGGCTTTTCCACAGAATTTATACCATCTCCATTGGCTCTTTCACAGATTAATTCTGCTTATGTGTCATTTAGGTTTTTAACCTGCTGGTTTTAACACACTTGCTGTTCACTTCTATAAATTGCATTTTAGCAAAATGCAATTATTATGATGCCATTAGTCAATGGAAGTCAGACTACAGCTACACTAACACAGGACCTAGAAAACTTGATATACTACAAATCTGGTACAGATTTTACACATTTACATTTACTGAATGTAAACTTGATCAGCACCAGCACTCACCTGTTTAAGGGTTAACTGCCTGCATTTAGTCTGCATTAAAAAGAGTTGTTGACAGTCTTTGTTCACACTAATAAAGCAGAGATTCAATCTCTCTTCACTAGACAAAGGTATGTCTAGGTATATTTTAGTTTTCAGTTGAGTGAAAGTATTTAGCTTGGCATTTTTTACTGTACGTTACTCAATTCACAAGTTCCTAAAGGAGTTCAGAGGAAAGTCACCAACAATAATTCTGTGAATTTAAAGCACACTTTAACAGAATTCAATTCTAAACTGATAAAGTTTATTTACAAGTGATTCTTTTGAATTATTTTGTAATTTCTTTGCAGTAATTAAAAATACATACCGTACCTATATAAATAAAACAACAGTGCGCAGGCTTACCTTACAGCAGGTATGATGGTGGTCTGGGGTGACGAGTTGGCTTTGCCGGTGTCAGATCTGTTCCTCAGTTCCACTAGAGTCACAGCTCTCCATGATACAATGCCATTTACAATGCCATTAATCCAGTTACCACTATCCAACCTTCGTTGAAAATTTATGGGAAAGTTAGTCAGAGTGAACTGAATGTGTAGATATTAAGACCTACCCCAAACCCCAATAATTTGTTTTTTATAAATCTCCCAGATTAAAAACGCATTTGAAGGAATTCTCAAAAAGCTCAGTTCAGTTTAATTATTATGTGAATGAGTTGCTTTGGATTTTGTCACCTTCTGCTGATAACTTAGAAAACAAGTGCAACAAATTTAATTTTGTTAAATGGCGATCTATACTCACCAAAGCTCGAACGGAGCATTGCTGGGAGCCTGTCGAGTCATGATTCCCTCTCTCTGACACCACTCTCCACTGCTTTCCTGTTTTACCTCATATAGTGTGTTGTTCCCAGAGCCACAGTCACCACGGAGGCAACTCCATGTGTCACCATTTGTGCAGTCGTGGAAGTTCAGCTTGTATTGAATATTCGCCTGCAAATTTACAGTGGAAAGAGTACTTGAGCACTGTCAAATTTCAAAAGCTAAGTAAATAGTTTTATGAAGAAAATTTACATACCATAACTGATCCATCTGCATAAGTGTCTCCTGGGTAATAGGTCATCACTGTCCCATAAAAATGAGTAGCTTGCGTGCTGCAAACCAGCAGCAGCAGTAGCAAAGAGAGAGACATGATAAATGTGTTCATCTCTCTGCGCAAACACCTCCAAACACAGCCTCACTTTGACTCACACACATTTTATCTGCTTTCTATTCACTGAATGATTTGGTATGAGGAAGTGTCTCATGGCACTGTGGTAATTCATGACAGGTGGTGATGTGCAGGGAATGTTAATCTCTTAACCACCTGTCATTGCAACAATGACATTCCTTTGCAAACCAAAGATAAAAATGTTTTTAAAAAATCTTGATTTTTGTCTTTCACTTTTCATTTTTCATAATCACCTTCTCACGAACAGCCCGTGAAGCGTTAGGTGAAACCTACACTATATTGCTGAAAGCATCGAATCACCCACACATCCGCAAATGCAAGAAAAATAGATAGATAGATAGATAGATAGATAGATAGATAGATAGATAGATAGATAGATAGATAGATAGATAGATAGATAGATAGATAGATAGATAGATATTAAATGCCATTTTCCACTGATTATTTTCATTTCATTTGATTCATGTGGTATATTTTCATGCCTTTTGTTATTAATTTGAATGACTATCTAATGTCTCAGTGCTTTGTGGACATTCTCCTGTAGATTTCTTCTGTACTGGCTTCTCTTCATTGACTTCCTGTTGGCAAATAGTGACTGGTTGGGGTGAGGAGATGAAGGAGGCTTCTTGATGCATGCTCAGTGATCCAGGTAAGTAAATGTCCAAAAGTTGATTCTGTTCTTTAAAGAAGCTTTTTTGAGTGGTTCTTTAAAGAACCATCTTAAATCTTTTAAAATAAAATGTATCAGAAATTGAATTTGAGTAGGGTAAAATAAATACGAGCACAGCATAGACATATATTACTGGTTTATTTTCATTTTGTAGGATCACTGAGCATGCATCAAGAAGCCTCCTTCATCTCCTCACCCCAACCAGTCACTATTTGCCAACAGGAAGTCAATGAAGAGAAGCCAGTACAGAAGAAATCTACAGGAGAATGTCCACAAAGCACTGAGACATTAAATAGTCATTCAAATTAATAACAAAGGGCATGAAAATATATCACATGAATCAAATGAAATGAAAATAATCAGTGGAAAAGACAAAAAGGCATTTAAACCCTCAGCACAACATCACTACTAATGCATGTTGCATATTAGTCATTTAAACAGTAATGATTAAATAAATATTTTTACTATACTTGTCACAATCCTGGGTCTTTTGACCCAGCGTTTTGAGTTTTAGTTTATGGTTTATGTTTAAGCCCTTCAGGTTTTCTAAGTTCATTTTTTATCATGCCTAGGTTGTTATAGTTTGTTATTAGATTCCCCTTGTGTCTGTTAAGTCTCCCCTGTTAAGTCTCCCTTGCCCTTCATGTGTTTCATGTCTGTGTCTTACGTTGTCAAGTTCAGGTTGTCATGTCTGCTCAGCTGTACACCCCGTCAGATTCCTCACCTCAGAGGAAGCGATGCTCACGCCGCCGTCACTTTTCACCTGCTGAGCAACTCCCGGTGGTGAGTTATAATGACTGCCTTTCACACATTCCACCTGAAGCCATAACTGAAAAGAACAATAAACTCACCCCAGACACTGTTGGGATCTCCCTTTTGGATGATGACATAGACTGGGAAAAGTTTTTTCGTTTTGCTCCCTCTGAACAGGGAGAAATCAAAGACAATAATCATTCGCCAAAGGCTGTAAATGCTGTTAAAGGAGAAACTGTGAGCAATGTTACCAGGTCTAAAACACTCAGTTCAGGTTTTGTCAAGTCTGTTTCAGTCATCCCCAAGTCAGCTCTTCTCTAAGACTGTTAACCCAAGGACGTCAAAAACTGCTAAAACAAAGACTGTAAAACGTGGTGGGAAAAATGCTAAATTTATTTTTGATATGTCTTTTTTTGTTAACCTGGTACATATTAACCCTGAGCCTGCCCAGTCTAAGACAGTTTTTTCTGAGCCTGCTCCTTTGCCTACTCGTGTTCCTGCTCCCAGGGCAGCTCGGGCCCAGCGTTTCCCTGCACCAGTACCAGTTCCTCGGGTGAGGGAGGCTGGGGTCCAGTTGGTCCCTGCTCTGGTTTCCAGGCCCGCTGAGGCTCTGTCAGTGTCTGCAGCCATACCAGCTCCTCGGGTGAGAACGGCAGCTGCCCAGCCGGTGCCTGTCCCGGCTTCCAGGGTGAGGTGGGCCATGAACCAGTCCACCCCTGCACCCATGCCGGTCCCCAGGGTGAGGTCAGCCAGGATATAGCCCGTCTTCGCAACCGTACCTACTCCTCGGGTGGAAGTGGCTAGTGTCCAGCAGGTGCCTGCACCCGTTCCTGTTTCCGCTGGAGGCTCAAGTGAGCCCGTCCAGCAGTTTTCCTTGAGGCTTAGGAGAACTAGTTCAGCTTAATGCTTATCCACCACAAACTTCATTACAACAACCACCACTCTGCTCCAGTCTCTAGCTGAGTCTTTAGCTCTGTTGTCAGCTCTGCTACCTGCTCAGGCATCAGTTCTGTTTCCAGTTCAGTCATTAGCTCTTTCATCAGTTCAGTCAGTTGCTCAGTCACTTCCATCCTCTGCTGGAAGCTCCAGTGAGCTTATTCAGCCAGAAGGGGACCGCATCTCTCTAATAAATTCCGGACAGACTGTTAATATGCACTGCACATCCCCAGCTGTTGCATCCTGAGCTGCCTGTGTGCCCTGTGCAGCTTCAGTTAGCATCCCTTCAGCCAGAGGTCTCCGTACCTGCTGGCTCTGTGTCTGTCTCGTCAGCTGGGGGTTCAGGAGAACCGCACCAGCTGCCTGTTCCTGCTGGAGGCCCAGGAGAGCCCCTCCAGCAGCCTTCCTCGTCAGCTGGGGGTTCAAGAGAACCGCACAAGCCTCGTGCCTCGTCAGCTGGAGGGCCCGAGGAGCCCGTCCAGCCTCCTTCTGTTCCACCATCTGTGGCGCCACCTCCTGGTCCTGCCCTGCCTGGTCCTGCCATCAGCGGCCACCTTCCAGACTGGACTTCTTCGCCGGCATGGCCGGCCTCCTGACCTGCTTCGTTGCCACCGCTGGCTCCGCGGTCGGCCCCCTGTTCATTCATGGACTGTTCATTCATGGACTGTTGAGCCGTCGGCCCCCTGAACTTTATAATCTCCTGTGCAGCTGTCCTCCGGGTCGGCCTCCTGAGTGGTGCTTTTGAACTTTCTTCGCCTGGAGTTATGGTTGCCACCCTGAAATACTTATAGACTGTTTCCTCTGCTCCACTGCCTTTCATGGACTTTTGTTTTGGACTATTTTGTGATTTCTAGGTTTTCTTGTGGACATTTTGTTTTATTCGTCGGTTTCAAACTCCTCTCTTTGTGTTCAAACCCTTCCCATTCTGAGACAAAGCGAAAAGAGAGAGAAAAGTGAAACCCTACATATATATATATATATGTATATGTATGTATATATATATGTATATTAAATATGTATGTATATATACATATACATATATATATATATTAGGGGTGCAACAATATTCGTATCGATATTGAACCGTTCAATACAGTGCTTTCGGTTCGGTACGCATATGTATCGAACGATACAACATTTGTAATTTATTTTATCAACTTTCCTTCTGACGATGCTGTCTGTGTTGAGCACTCAGTGAATCTGCGTTTGACTACTCCACCTAGGCTGCACTGTCGAGCGCAGATCCACTGAGCGCTCAACACAGACAGCATGGAGAAGGAGGAGCACAGGGCAAGCTAGCAAGACAGAAGTTAAGCTCTCCTTGCAACATGGCAAATTGAACCTCCCCCACCCTCATTCAGATCTGGTTTTGGAATTATTTTGCTTTTCATGTGACGTATGACCCTGAAGGTAAACGCGTCATGGACTAAAGTAAAACAGTATGTTGGATGTGCCACGCAATGCTCAATTACATGGGTGGGAGCTAGTGTGTTAGCGCAGTTAGCTCGTTAACGTGTTGGCCGTCTAGCCCCATGCACGGGGCGATCAGCGGTAGCTCGTTAACGGAGATTTGCCATGTTGTGGCGTTAACGTCATTTCAACGAGATTAACCTGAAAACACTAGCGGGAACACAACGAATATGACTGCACATTTACGCGGACATCATCCTAGTGCAAAGACAAGTGGAAGCAGACAAAAACAACAAGCACGCATGCTACAAACTTTACCCGAGTCATTTAGACAGCCGTTAGCACATGATTCTCCTTATGGGGACCTGATATGTTTAATATGCTGCTGAGAATATAGCCCAGAAGAAGCGGATAGTATAGCTTTTATTTTGGAAAGAGCCATTTCTCTGTAATAAACTCTCTTTTCCAAAGATGAGTGATTCCTCAATCAGATACAGGGCTCGCAATATCGCTAGCCCGACGTCCCGGGGCTAGCGATTTTTCCAGTCGGGCTACCAAAATCTATCTCTTCCCTGCCCGTCGGGCTATCGTAGGAAGGAAAAATATATGTCAATGGTTTTGCATTCTCTCGGAAATGTATCTGGGTAATTATGTCATTGGCATCGGTGGGCCACTGTCAATATGTGACATATTGAAATCGCGTTTGAATTTGCGCTTGTTTTTTTGCTTTTACTTTGCGATCGCGCGAACTGTGTATAGAGAGCGACAGCACTGATCTGTGAGTGATGATAATTTGTGCACCAATTCCTCTGACATCGTCTTATCAATCGTTAGCTTACTATGCAAACATGACAAGTGAAATCTCCCGCAGCTTAAACATGTGAGAGGTTGATCGAGAGAATCGCTGAGCTTATGTGAGTGCGTGTGTAAAAGCAGCAGGATATATATTTCAGTTCTGCTGAGCCAAATAAGACAGGTCAGGGTGAAGAAGTGACAGCCAAAGAAAAGCTTACCACAAAACGGAAATGTTATGACAAATCAGACTATAAGGCAAAAAGAAAGTGCAGCTTTATGGTTTCATGGACAAAATAATTTCTGTGGCTGCAATATGACGAGCTAAATAACCAGGGCTGCACATAAGTGGTCCGCAGGTGCGCATTCGCTGTCAAAATAAAAAACGCGCACAAGGGTTAGGGTTAAATTTAAAAACTCTACTTTTGAGTTAAAATATATATTTATAATTTTAATAAATGACAAATTAAAAAGGCATGAAAATTTTTTTGTGTCGAAAAAATATCGAACCGTGAATTTTGTGTATTGTTGCACCCCTAATATATATATATATATATATATATATATATTGGGGAGTAACGGAATACATGTACCGCCGTTACGTATTTAAAATACAAAATATGAGTAACTGTATTCCGTTACAGTTACCGTTTAAAAAGGTGGTATTTAGAATACAGTTACTTTGTTGAAATAAATGGATTACACTGCGGTACTTTCCTGTTTCATATTGTCGCGGATCAGGACTGTTTGGGTTTTGTTTGACAGCTACGTTCTGTAGTTCCAGGCGGCACCGTTGCGGTTGCCATGGTTACAGGGTGACGCTCTCGCTCTGCGTGTTTCCTCGGTGAGAGATTAAAACTCGACTGTACACCGTGTTCGTGTTTTCCTCCGAAACAATAAGTTCCGTTGGAGCAGCCTTTCAACGCCTCTCTCTGTCTCTCGCAAGCAGAGTTGACCCACACAACAAAGTAAAGCTAGTTTTCGGCTACGAGCCCGACACGGAACCCATATTAGTCAGAGGTCCCTTTACTATGGTTCGGAGCCGCGGACCTTCAGTAACAGTAATAAATCACAGCAATAGTACATTCACGTAGTTGTAAAATGCATGATAATTTGTTAAGTAATCCAAAGTATTCAGAATACGTTACTCTCATTGAGTAACGTAACGGAATACGTTACAGAATACATCTTAGGGGATGTATTCTGTAATCTGTAATGGAATACATTTTAAAAGTAATATATATATATATATATATATATATATATATATATATATATATATATATATATATATATATATATGCACAAAGCTCCACGTAAGTCAAAGAAAAACACACAAGTTACATGTTACAGTAAGGTTAACTACTATGTACTACTGTTTCAGGTTAGACAAGAAATACATTCACACATCAGTGGGTTCCTGTCATGTTTCTGTCAACTTATCAAGTCAAGATTCTATCAGTTGCTTTGTGTTTAATCTGTGCATCAGTCCTGCACTGGCACACAATATAGGTTTAACAAGACACATACGAGCGTAACACGGTCAGATATATACAAATACAGCAACATATATCAAGAGACACACATTTAACCTAATGAGAAATCAAATGCTTTTTACGTTTAATAGTACTTTAATGCATCTATCATCCTCTGCTTCTCATTAGCCACAATACGGCGAGAGACAGGGTACACCTGCCTGATGCGGGGCTAACACAGAGAGACTGACAACCTTTAGCATTTACTCACACCTATGGGCAACTTAGATTCACCAGTTAACCTAACCCCACTGACTTTTTGTCTTTGTACTGTGGGAGGAAGCCGCACTAACCAGAGAGAACTCACACACGGGAGCAGAATGCCAGATGGTGGAGTCAAAGTCAGGACCTTCAGTGCTAACAACCAGCTCACCATACTGCTATTTTTTTTATATAAATGAATAGCAAAAGTACACTAGTAAAACCTAGCTCATTAACTTAGCCATACATAAATGTGCTTAACCCTTGTGTTGTCCTCGGGTCAAAAATGACCCCTAGGTGAATGGCAAACAAGTATATGGGAATCCCGAGGACAACACAAGAGTCAAATTACTCAGATCGCAGGAGAAAAGAAGAGATGTAGTGCTATTTCACAGAAAAACACTTTGTTTGTAGTTGAGGAGGCTTTGAAAATTAAGTTAATGAATCTTTTGCTTTTCTTTTTGTTGAAACATCTCTGAGCTGCTGATCGCTGGACCGTATAATACAATTCTGAGTACAACTGGACCAGGACAGTTCACCCTGAGATGGACACCGTTTGAAAGACAGGATGGAGAAAGTCAGCCCTTCTGCTTTTTTGTCCACACACTTTCCAAGTCAGTAACTTTTACCTTACTTTTACGTTAACCTTAAAAAGTCCCAACGAGGATATGTGAAATCATTCAGAGAAAGTAGAAAGTTTCTTTATGAATGTGATATGTTTAATTGTCTTATCATACAAAACTGAGGCTGAAAAAAAAAGGCTGATGCCATTTCTTCATTTTCCAGCCGTAAACTACATTCAGGAATGTTAAAGTCTTACTTTATCAGAAAACCATTCTGTCCCAATCATAGCTAGAAAATTACCCAAATATCAAACAGTAAAATGATGACCACTCATGCTTTTCTTGAATAGTTACTTGTCTCACACTTGATCAGTGAGTTATCAGAAAATAAAAAGAGCATCCAGGACGCCAATGCTTGTTTATGTTACACTGCATCGTATACATTAAATGGGAGTTGTGCTGTTGAAGCTATGATGTGATGCTTTTATGCTCCAATATGGTTATACATGGTTAAATTTTAACTTTAGATCATGATATTTGGAGTACGTGTGAATTTACTGATAAGCCCAAACACGTTTTCAGAAATGATATCCACATGAAAATTTCATGAGGATTAAGGTTGTTCCACCCCTTTCCTCCTGACATCAGCTGGTTACAGTGCAACTATGGTGGGGAAAAAACCCAAAAACGTTTTGCTTAATTTTTTTAAATTTTAGTTTTCAAACAATTTAAAAACCTTAGTAACAACTGTTATGATATTTTGATACCACGGTTAGCATTTACAGAAGATTGTTTTATACAGGAAAACTGTTACTCAATAAGGCCCAACTACTAGTTGTTTTTCTCTTTCTCTGTGACCCAAGAATTAATGTGTAGGACTCACAAGCTGGTACCCCAAGGTCGAAAACACCACAGAGATGAGACCACTTCCTTACTCCCATCCTCCCTTTTTCTTTATCTCCTGGAAAAGGCTCGTTAAAGGCTAGGTGGTTTGTTTCAGAATTCACTAATGAAAGAACTCTGTATTTTATGTCTAGGAGTGTATTTTGCTGGGATGATCATAAATTATAGCTGAACTGATAAACTACACAAGGGATACTTTGCTCAGAAGGCAGGAAGACGTTTCCTTATTTAGTCTGTACCGGTTTGAACTGGGAAAGCTGACACACGAACCTTTTTTTCCTCTATATAAACTGCTGTGTATCAAATAAACCTTTGAGTCGATTGGGAAGGCAACCTAAAGCAGTCTCTGTTTTCTTGTTCTCCCAAGCTGCTCCCGAGCTCGTACTAACACGCTGAATGGCATACCTGAGTGTTACTTTAAATAATTAGGAATCTTAGAAGGAAAGGACAGAACTCTGCTTATCGCTCACGCCACGGAGGAAACCCGGGAAGGCAATTTCCTTCAATTTTGGTGTCAGAAGTGGGATGGCTGACAGAAGGTAAATATGCGTCTTTCATATTTATATAAAGACCTATTATACCTCTCTCAGTGATCGATCCATAAAGAAACGGGATATGCTGACGAAGTTTCACTTAGTGATCCAGAGAGATACACTGACGACTTCCTCAGTCCCCGAATAAAGTAAATTAACCCTTGTGTGGTGTTGGTGGACACAGGAAGTTGCCTGTTGTCTTGAATATTTTAATTTTGTTTAAAAAAAAATAATAATAATAATAATTAATTGTTTAATTAAACGTACGTTAAAAAGTGAGAAGTTGCTCACTCAAAAAGAGTGACACAGGAAGTTGCCTGTTGTCTTAAATACTTCTCGTTAAGTGAGAAGTTGCTCAGAAAGAGTGACACAGGAAGTTGCCTGTTGTCTTAAATACTTCTCGTTAAGTGAGAAGTTGCTCAGAAAGAGTGACACAGGAAGTTGCCTGTTGTCTTAAATACTTCTCGTTAAGTGAGAAGTTGCTCACCAAAGAGTGACACAGGAAGTTGCCTGTTATCTTGAAACGTACGTTAAAAAGTGAGAAGTTGCTCACTCACAGAAAGCTAGTAAATAATTAAATTTAATTTTGTTAAAAAAAAAAAAATAATAAAAAAAAACGAAAGAAAACTGAAAACGGGTCTCACAGACCCGATTACCATACAAGGGTTAAAAGCAGTAAATTAAAAGCAGAAAGACACAGGAAGTTGCCTGTTGTTTTACGAGAAGTTGCTCGTTAAGCGAGAAGTTGCTCGCTAAGTGAGAGTTGCTCACACAAACAAAAAATTGCTAGCAATAAATTTAAAGTGACCTCAGCTGTGCCGCAGCGAAAATACTAACATAAATCCTCCTAGCGTGTAAACCCCTCTGGAAATCACTGAACATGGGTCAGAATAATTCAAAGACCACAGACAGGTCCGATAAAAAAATCTAAAGTACCTGTAAAACCAAAAATTAATAAAATACCAAATAAAGTCTCAAATAACGGCTCAGTACAACTCCCATTTCCGGTTACGTGTAACCTACGTCCGCGAATCGGTGAAGACGTCCATGATCACGTATCCAGAACATGCGGGAGTGCTTATGTGACTGACTTTGTTTACAACTTAAGAAGTTCAATGCATTCTAATTTATTTCCGGAGCCTTATCCCGAACGATTATCGCCAGAAAACAGGTCAGTAGAAATGTTGAATATCATTTGTGATAAGAAAAGTAGTCTGCTTAAAAAGTCCTGTAGAAAATATATGATAGAATGCCGCGACGTGATGCATCAAATGTTACCGCTATGGACAAAAGGAGGGTAAATAATGACAAAGTCGCCGATTTCTTTAAGAATCTAAAGAAATTCCTGCTAACAATGTCCAGAGACAAAATTGACTTAAATGCAGTAACTATGTGTAAACAGAAGCCTGATGAATCCATCCTAGTATTCATAAAACGCTTTATGCACTGTTGGACAAGCTAGAGGTGCAAATTTAGCTCAGTTTTCCAGCAGCCGCAGACACCCAAAGCAAAAATGAATTTGTGTATTTAATTTAACACAAAGGGTGAAATGTTTGCTGACACTGATAACAGCTTATGTTTTCTCTGCCCTATGTACCGACATGATGGAGAAGGAACATCCTCTGTGTCAGCTGGACCCTCAGCAGAGAATGAACTCAACAGCCTTTTTGTCCGGTACTCTATGTCACACACTGTGCCAAACAAAAAAAAACGTGTGCAGACGCCACTACCAGGTAATCCCATGACTGGGAGCCACACTTTTGTTTCTCTCACACTGTTCAACAACATGATAACTGCTCACACAAGTGAAGGTCAAACAGTGATTTTGTTACATAACTCAGACATAAGTTACGAAATATGTCGACACATAGATCTAACCTACCCTATCCACTGTACTATTTCTGCAGTTACATTGCCAGCTGAATACCAGAATATGACATTGTGGTCAAAAAGTGAGAATGATATATGATTTATTGACTTTATCACGTACACCTATTAAAACACAACGAGCCAGTATATGTCAAGCAACATCCCATTTCTGCCGAAAAAGCCGCAGTCCTAGATGTCATGATAGGAGATTTATTGACTACAGGAGCAATAAAGCCCACACTCCTGTCAATCCTGTGCCAAAGCCTAACAAACCTGGCGTATGGCGTTTCATACAAGACTTAAGGCAAATTAATGCAGTCAACATTCCTCTGCCACCTCTCGTTTCAGATGTTCACAGCATATTGACATGCATTGCATACACATTTTACCGTGGTGGATTTATGCTCCGCTCCTTTTTCTCATGAAGACACACAGCCGTTATTTGCATTCACACATAGAAATAAGCAGTACACTTGGACTCGTTTGCCCCAAGGCATGATGGACGGCTCTGCTGCTTTCTCAGTGGTGCTTCACTCCTCCAGGGCTGCACCCTGATCCACATGTGGATGACCTCCTCCTCTGTGCTGAAAGTGAAAAACTGTGTCAAACTGCTACACACATGCTTCTCCAGCACCTCCAAAAGACTGGCCACAAAGCATCTGCAAAGAAAATGCAGTACTGTCAGACTTCTGTTCAATATTTGGGATTCACACTGTCTCACGGAAAACGTTCCATGACTGCAGACAGGGTCAAAGCTGTGACCTCCGTCCCTCGTCCCACTACACAGAAGGAAATGTCGTCCTTCTTAGGCATGGTGAACTATTGCAGACAGTGGATACCAGACTGTTCTTTTCATGACCACATTCTGCGTGACTGTTGTAAAAAAGAGAAGCCTCCTCGAATACTGTGATCCACAGAAATGACTGCCTCTTTCAATGCATTAAAGGGAGTGCTGACCTCCGCCGGCCTGCCTGAGAGCAGTAGCAGCTTGCTCTATCATGATAAGGGACTGCGAGAAGCTCACACTCTCACATGACACTATTCTATACACCAATCACCAGGTCACGACCATTCTAGCAAACATAACTACACAACATATGCAAATCTCACTATAAAAGCGAGCAGCACACCTGATTCGCCAGCACATTTATTGATCCTATGCTGTGTTCTTCTGACCGACAGGATGGCTCAGACAGGCTTGACGTTCATGACTGCATGACACGTATACAGGAATCCACAGCACCACGTCCAGATTTAGAGCAAACACCTATCTCAGACTCAGCCACGGTTTATGTGGACGGGTCCTGTTCAAGGCCGAATGACAACTCATTTCTTTGTGGCTATTCAGTGGTAACAGTGCCTGACATCATACTAGAGGCTCACTCATTACCATTTCACTCAGCACAAAAAGCAGAGCTCATGGCTTTAATACGCGCCTGTGAGCTACATTTGGATAAGCATGTGACAATTTACGCAGACAGCCGCTATGCATTTGGCGTTGTGCATGACTTTGGCACATTGTGGAGACAGAGAGGATTTAGATCTGCTGATGGAAAATAAATTGCTAAATTGTGATTTTGTTCAAAGACTTTTTCAGGCTATACAGCTGCCATCGGCCGTTGCAGTTGTAAAAACGAAAGGACACAGTACAGCTGACACAGACGAAGCAACAGGTAATGCCTTAGCAGACGTGACAGCCAAGGCTGCAGCTGCATCACAGCTCCCACCTCCGCAGGAAGTATTATCTGTGCCCATACAGCTGCCACTTGTTACACTCCCAGACTATTTAGACACAAATGTTGATTTAAAATTTATACAAGAGCAAGCCTCTGCATGTGATTACACCTATTGGGAGAATAATGACTGTACCTTAGATGACAGAGATGGCTTATACAAAATCTTAAGGGTTTGATTGCCCTCCCATATTCCCTGATGCCAGTCCTTGCCCGACATTTTCACTGTGTGAGTCATGTCGGACAAAGAGGGGTAATAGGGGCAATAAAATCAAGATTTGTAATTGAGAAAACATCACACGCAGTAAAACGCATATTAGCAACCTGTCTAACATGTGCACGAACTAATGTAGGTAGCTCAAAAGCAAAACATCAGCATTTACCACAACCAGATTTTCCATTTCATACATTACAAATTGATTTTACACACATGCCAGCGCAAGGAAGCATCAAGTACTTACTGGTAATAGTGGATCAATTTAGTAAATGAGTAGAAGCTTATCCAACCTCAAAAGAAACTGCAGAAGTAGTCTATCAAAAGTTGAGCAATGAAATAATACCCAGATTCGGAATACCTCACCAGATTAACAGTGATAGAGGATCTTCATTCACATCAGAAGTAATTCAAAAGTGTGCTAAAACTTTAATGACCTGGGTCAAATTACTTACTCAAGTCCTCTGTGAGATTAGAATGACTCAATCTGCAGTAACCAAATTATTTCCATTTGAAATAAGACTATTTCCAAAACCATGGTCAGCTTCCAGAGGGGCACCGCTAGTAGAAGGTGATGTATATTGCATTGTCCACTGATGTTCACAACCTGGTAGAAAAACTGAATAATAACTATCAGAAAGTTTGTCTCTCTCAGCCTTTCCCCTCCACAGTTCCACCAGTGGAGACAAGGAGATGCATGTTGGAGAAGTCACTAAACCCAAGGACACTCTGGGAGGCCGCGCGTGTTCCAGCCCCCAGGCTTTACTGGCAGTGACGAAGAACCAGCATCCTCACAGACGGACAACCTCAGTGGATTCATGCCAGCAGGGTTAAGACCAGCCCAATCGGACCATCTCAGGCGTCGGATCAAGCAGATGACATCTCCGGCGGGCCAGCGCCCGGATCCAGAGCAAATAAACACACACGGGTAGATGACATCTCAGGCGAGCCAGCGCCCGGATCCAAAAGTTACATACACACACGCAATCACTGATTAACACACAACGTCTGAAAGAACAACAACAAGGTACTCAAACATCCAGCAGGAACAGAAAGCCAAAAGTACCACATGATGTCTAACCTGATAAAGCCAGACTCATTTCATCCTGATAATGGAGAAAATGAAATGCCCATTGTCATCATACGACGCTTATTCTATGTCTCTCGAACCTGGGACCAGGCCAGGAGACGACTGAAGAACTGTTTTTCTTATATATTGTCTTATATATTTAGGTTATTTATCATATCTATCGCATTAACCTTAGGATTTCTCTTTGCTATTTTGTATTGTAAACTGCAACCATGTTCACATTTCTGCAGGTCATATTTTGCTGACTATACCTCATGCTCCATTTTGCAAGACACCTACTTAATGCACTCCTCACGTTCCCTAAAATCAGTAAATAGCAACATAGACGCCACTAATAAACCATCTTATGCGCCCTCTAGAACAGGAGCTAACGCCTGGTATGAAAATGCCAGAACAGCCGCTCGTGATTTAGGAAACAGTAACTGTTATGTCTGTTCAAAGGCTAATCCAGAACAGGTAATAGTAGGATACCCCATATCCGGTTTCCCCCTCACTGAGGGACTAGAGAAAATCAGCGGAAATAATGCTCTCTTTAAAGACACTTTACAGTTGACTCTGAGCCCTCTCGACTGCCTACTTAGACACACACACACACCAACTAACCCTGAGACTCCATTAGGCGAATTATTGAAGTTATCTAATGACACCGCAGGGACCTGCGCCCCAATGAAACGCCCTAAGAATAGGTTAAAGCCCTCACTGCCCTTAGGACAGATCCCTCTCCATTTTAATACTAGTATGATATGTCTGCGCAGACTAAAGTTAACTGGCCCAGACACACACATAGATTATACAAAGGATAACTATACATTCTTCTCTGACTCCCCAGGTGCACGCTGTAATGAGACATGGCTAGCTGTCTCTATGGCTGAAGTTTTATCATATCTGGAGGAACACACACACAGTTCAAGTTCGAGCAGAGACTCGATCATTGTTCCCCCAGACGGTGTATTAAATGACACTGACTGGGGGGAGTTAGTTAAATCACACATGGTCACGCGCCTGACCAGACCAATCCCACATGCTTATTGGTTGTGCAATAATACCCTTAGATTAGCTTTACCTGTTAATTGGACCGGTACCTGTGGTTTAGTAACCGTTGATGTATGCTGTACTTTCATTCCCAATAATACCGCCCCTAACGGTTCATTCACACAAGCTATGAATAAACTTGAAGCATTGCAGATAGAACTAATTGCCAATACAGGTCACGGTCAGTGGCTACATAAGTGGCTACAGGACACGTTTGGAAGATGGAAGGAACTAATTGTAGCCTTTGTAACCGTTGCAGCATGTTTTTGATGATTATTGTCTGTTGTGTGGTACCCTGTGTACGTTCAATGATAACCCGTATAGCTACTAGTACAGCTACTTCAATGTATTTGCAATTGGCACAAATTGACCCAGATTATGTGTCAGATGTCATCAATGATGATCCTGATGTATGTATTGAGCATTAGATTGTAAATTACTCGATTGTCTAAGAAAAGAATGACGTTTTCTTCTCTTTCTTTTCTTCTTTTTAAAATTTTGATATTAAGCTTCCTCAAAGGACTAGTTACATTTATGATTTGTCTCACATTTATGATTTGTCTTTATATTATGTTATTACATTCTGTCTTTATACTATGTTATCATTTCATGATAAAAGGGGAGAACTGTTATGATATTTTGATACCACGGTTAGCATTTACAGAAGATTGTTTTATACAGGAAAACTGTTACTCAATAAGGCCCAACTACTAGTTGTTTTTCTCTTTCTCTGTGACCCAAGAATTAATGTGTAGGACTCACAAGCTGGTACCCCAAGGTCGAAAACACCACAGAGATGAGACCACTTCCTTACTCCCATCCTCCCTTTTTCTTTATCTCCTGGAAAAGGCTCGTTAAAGGCTAGGTGGTTTGTTTCAGAATTCACTAATGAAAGAACTCTGTATTTTATGTCTAGGAGTGTATTTTGCTGGGATGATCATAAATTATAGCTGAACTGATAAACTACACAAGGGATACTTTGCTCAGAAGGCAGGAAGACGTTTCCTTATTTAGTCTGTACCGGTTTGAACTGGGAAAGCTGACACACGAACCTTTTTTTCCTCTATATAAACTGCTGTGTATCAAATAAACCTTTGAGTCGATTGGGAAGGCAACCTAAAGCAGTCTCTGTTTTCTTGTTCTCCCAAGCTGCTCCCGAGCTCGTACTAACACGCTGAATGGCATACCTGAGTGTTACTTTAAATAATTAGGAATCTTAGAAGGAAAGGACAGAACTCTGCTTATCGCTCACGCCACGGAGGAAACCCGGGAAGGCAATTTCCTTCAACAACATTGTAACTATATATGTTATTACTAAATTTAGAACAGTAAAATATATTATTGCTTTAGTGAAAAATACAATCTGATTACAGTAACACGTTACTTTGGAATGTGTTGCACCCAAGGCTGCTGACTGACTGGTTTAGCTGTCCTCACAGTTTTTTTTATCTGAGCAGATTACAAGATTACGTGAAGACAAGTAAACATACTAAAACAGGAAAAATATCTTACCTGTTAGAAAGGAAAGCAAAAGTGTCTGTGAAGGTTCTCAGTCATCCAGGTCATCGTAGTCAAAGGAGCTTGCAAAGAAAAGCGTCTGGACTTCTTTAAGTTGCTTGAAGACGTTTCACCTCTCATCCGAGAAGCTTCTTCAGTTCTAAGATCAAATGGTGGAGAGTCCCAGATATAAACCTAGTGGGAGTATCCCACCACAGAGGGACAAAAGGACCACCTGATGATCCTCTAATCGCCTGAGCCAAGGTGTGAAACTGGGTGTGGGTCCCAATCAGCCAGGGTTTCGGATGAGCTCGTTGTGAAACCTGGCCCCACCTTATCATGCGAATTCCTGTGGTCAGATGGCCCAGGATGTGAGTGGGCGTTAAGACGGAACTCAAAACTGGATTATAGATGGCAGACAGTTGGTGTCGTAAACCACCGCCTCTGTTCAAAGATGGTCGCTCACAGTGGACATAGATGGCTTCTTTCACTCCTCTTTCAAACCATCTGTCCTCTCTGTCCAAAATGTGAACATTGGCATCCTCAAAAGAGTGTCCTTTATCCTTAAGATGCAGATGGACTGCTGAGTCTTGTACTGTGGAGGTGGCTTTTCTATGTGGCTCTTCTATGTTGTGCCATGCACTTGTGAAGTGGCTGTTTGGTCTCTCCAATGTAGAGGTCTCGGACTTTTGCAGCATTCCTCGCTGCAAAAGTCCTTTAAAGTTGCAGTGCAGAAAATGCTTTAATCAGGCAGATCAGTGTATGAGTCTTCTATTGGCATCAAACTAAGGGTCATCTTGAAATGTTCAACAAACAGACCCAAACTACATGTCATTTGTGTCTTTAACTGGAAAGACAATCTTAAAATAATAATAAAAATGGAATCTGAAAGAAATAATGGAATCACTGTTCTGATTCATGTCCATAGGTAAACCAAGTATCACTCAGATATTCGATGTGTCAGTGTGACTGTTTGAAATGGTGCCCCAGCCAGTGCTTCAGCTTCTAAGTATCAATGACAGGAAGTAACTGTTAACAAATATATAAAAACAGCAACATTTTTTGTCAGTTTCAATTAATTCAACTCAAACTACGGTAATTTGGGTATTTCTAAATAATTTTGATATTGTTGCAAGAGTCAATAATTAGAAATGAAAAGATATACAGTTAAAAATCATACACAGAATGCATATATCCATATCTCGCAGACATCAATATAATCCTACCATTTCACCCATGTGCCTCAAATGTAAGACAGAAATTGGTACCCTAACTCACAGCTTCTGGTCATGTTTGAAATTGCAAGAATATTGGTCTAATGTGTTATCTGAAATGGAGAAGATTTTCGGTTGTGAATTGGAGATGGACCCTCTGTCTCTCATACTGGGCCTCCCCAGCCGGCGGTTAATATCCAAGAATAATAGGAGATTGTACTGTGTTCTCACCTATGCGGCGAGGAAGAATATACTACTCCAATGAATTTATGAAAAAGCACGAACTATTAAAGGTTGTCAAAGAGTAGTGTTGGATCTAGTGCCATTGGAATATCTTACATGTATACTGCACTCAAAAACAGATCAATTCTTTAAGGTGTGGGAACCATACTTGAATTATGTGGAACCTAATGTTTCTAATATTATGTCACAAGGATTCTCTTGAGTGTTCAAACTGCAACGTACTACTGGGACCACAGGTATTGTACTGTATTGTATTCTCTCTTTATTTATTTATTTATTTATTTTTTAGATGGAACTGAGCTGGTGTTCTGTGCTTAGTTATCAGTCTGTTTGTTTTTGTTTTGTTTATTTATTTATTTATTTTTATTAATTTCTTTTTGGTTCTGAATTGTACACTTTATTATGTTATGTAATTATGTACTATTTGTGAAAACAGAAAAACTAATAAAAATATATATTAAAAAAAAAAAGAAATGAAAAGATAAAAAAGCCTAAAATCATTGTCGATTATGAGATGATGAGAAGAGATAGCCTTTATTTGTCAGTTGCAGTTGCCCACAACCGAGATGACAGACCTTGCCAACCATACATGCAATACACATCATCACATTGGGGAGACAGGTCAGGCTAGGTAGCAAAAAAACCAAAAAAACAGTGAAATGTGTAACACAAAAGGATAATCCACTAATGCACAGATATCATCATACTATAACACAATAAAACAGAGACAAGCAACATGGGAGAGTATTCCAGAGTGCACAGCTGGATCTGGGACCGCTGCAATCTTTGATCACGCCTCCAGCTGATCCGCTGTCCACATCGGATGGTAAGCATGGGAGGAGGCGTTGGATTTAGAGGAGGGAGGGTGATAGTGCATATCAGTATCAGTGTACATGTGTGTGCGTGTATCCCATGTTCAGCTGAGAGAAAGTGTCACCACGCTTGGTTAAGCGAAGGTCAACAGTCTCCAGTGGACCCAAGTGGCCTTGAAGGTGGGACAAATAGTTCTCACAACAGTCCTGTTATCATGGGAAGAATTTTTGTTGTTCCAGTCAGCTTCAACTTGCCAGGCCTTCAGCTGGTGCCAGTGAGATAGCCGCATGAGTGAAGATGGTGAATGTTTTGTTTTAGTGCGAACAACTGCATTCAGTTTTTACAGTTGGTCTAATGTCCATCACTAGTCACCAATTCTCTCAATTCCCGTTCTTCTTCTCCAAGATGTTATTCATATTGCGTTCAATAGTAAACACAGTCTGAGTACTGACAGCCCTGCCCATCGTCTATCATGTCGGCCAGCCTTGTGGGATTTTGAACAGCTCTAGCCGCTTCTTGTTCTTCGATAAACCAGGTCCGAGCCAGCTCCAATCAGCCAGAACTCTGTTATAATGGTTTCAAATTGGTAGATGTCATTCATTGTCCTTCATCGAGAGTGTCGCGAGACACACAATGCAAACGACCATCGAGTATCCGGCAGCAAACATCTCTGCAGGACAATGGGCTCTCCAAAGCCCAGGAGGGTGTCAATTTCGTTACGGGACCAGTTAATCGAATCCATAATTCTTTAGGTTTTAGAGAACAAGACTGAGAGACTCTTTGAGGGTTAGAGTTAGAGTTAGACGAGACTAGACAAAAGAAATAGAAGTAGCAGCAGGGAAGATAAGGCAAGGAGAGGGTGAAAGATGCGTCCACCTCCTCCAAGAGCCAAAGCAAGAAAAAAATGTTCAAATTTTAAAATATTCAAATTGTTAAACACTTAACATTTTATTCCCTGGTCAGAGGATTCAAAATTAAACAGAAAACACAATACCTAAATTCAATAAATCTATACAAATGCCACTGATTTGTTCTCAACCTGTTAGCTAAAATCAAACTGTAGCTAAGACTAAAAAGAAGTAAAGTTCCACACTAGCAAACACCAGACTGTTCAACAAATAGCTAGCAAATAGCTAACAGAAAATCATTTCTGCCTCCAAGAAAATAGATTATCATGCTCAGGAATTATTTTCTGTTAGCCAGTTTTGGAAAGATCTGGTGTTTACCAGCTAACTTGCTAGTAGCGCATTCTGCTGTTAACAGGCCGTTATCATATTTAACATTTCATCCTCAAAATTTGCAGTGTGAAACTCATCACTAACTTAAATGGAGAACACTGACTGTTAAAAACATTATAGACTTGATACCAAATTTAAAAAGTCGCTGCTAAAGGTGTGGCACACTGTTGCCATTTTTAAATTCACTGTTCCTCCTCTAACAGGGGGATCATTAAGCATTAAGCAACATGGTTTCCTTGTAGCCCAATTATAAATAAAAACATGTTTTTGGTGGTTCAAAATAATTTCCAGATCAGCACAAATCTACACCACTAGTGTTCCTGAATATCTGACCGTTGAATTTTAACTGGGAGAATACTAACAAGGCTACACCTAACTAAAACTGAGTTTATTTTGAATCAACTTTATGGCTGATTGTGAATATTACCTGCTAATAAAAGGATTTGTGTTGCCATGGCCCTGCTTTTATAAAAGAACCACCCAGACTTTATTTTATCTTTAATTATGTATTCAGCACCTTTTTAAATGTAACCAGAGGTGATATAAATATAATTCTTAACTTTGTGACAGCATTTGTCAGCCAATCAGGTTGACTAAATCTTTGTGTGCTTTTAAAAGAAAAATCTGTTTTGTTGATCAGAAGTTCTTTAACGATTTTCTGCTTGTTTTAGTTGTCCTGGTCGTGGGATCTTTCATTTCAGCTCTGATTCTTCCCTTCCCTTTCATGTTTCAAAAAAAGCACCTCACAAAACTTTCGACACGGCGTAACTCGGCTCATAACCGTAGCACGTCGGAGCAGTGTGCTCACGTGATAGAGCGGCTGTGTGTATTTGTAGCCTCATCCAGCATTTCATCTCCGAGGAAGTGATCCCAGAGAGAAGTAAAGCAAGTGTGTAAGTTCATCTCTGAATGTTTGTAAAGCATTCTGGCATTAAGCTTAACAAGCGATATATGGAGCGACTGCCTCTTCTCTCCCCCTCCCTCTCCTGCTGCTCTTCAATCATGAAACTGATCAGTGATCAGCTGATCGGCTTTTCTGTCGCAAGTCCGTCTCTCGTTTGTTGTTGGCCCACTTTGCACCAGTAAGACGAAACCAGCGGCTAAACAATAGCCGCACCTTCAAGCTTGATAAGCTGTCATAGAAATTATTTAATATTACTTTCAGGATCTTTTTCTACGTAGCTGACGGCTGGTAACAGTGCAGGGGCGGGTCTAGCAAAGTTTTGCCAGGGGGGCCGATAGGGCATTAACAGGGAAAAGGGGGCACAAAGACATACTTTTCTTTCTTATTCTCATTTAAAATGTCTAGCTTTTAATAAATAATTATCTGAATCTTACACCCAATGTTTTAATCTGATGTCAAATGTATAGAAGTCCATTATTGTATATAGTAACTATTAAGTCTAATATACCCTAGTAAGCTATAGTACTTTTTCCTTTGGGACGGTACCATCTGTGCAGTCTGCAGTTCTGTTGAAGAAAAATGTTGAATCTATTTAATTATTGTGGAAAAATAATTGATTACTGTGCATTTTTTTTCCCACATGCGTTAAAGTTGATTACCCCGATTAAGTATCACAAGGTGGAGCGTGGTTCCCTATTTTTATTTTTTTTTTGCTGGGAGTTGGCAACCCTATTAGTTAGGTTGTTTAATATTTCTTTTAAGCACTCTTTAAAATACCAGAATAGGGAGGATGGTGTAGGTTTAAGTTTATTAGATTGATCAGTATTGCTGAACTATGAAATATTTTGGGTGTAGTGTATTTTTTACATACAGGTATAACAGCATAGCTTTAGTGTCGTTGTTTATTTAAACTTGAGTATGAACTTATACAAAATGCAGCAATATATAAAAAAAACATTTTATTGATTAAGAAATACACTATATCGGATTCATATTGGTATTGGCAGATATCCAAATTTATGATATCGGTATCGGACATTAAAAACTGGTATCGTGCCATCTCTAATAAACACTTGAATAAACAAACTAATTGATTTATTGATTCATTAATAATAATAATAATAAAGCAGGCCCAATGCAGCAGTTTATACAATATGCTAGGATTCAAGTAACATAAAAAAATAAACTGGCTAGAGAAAAAACTTGCAAACTGAGCTGTAAAACTAATCCTCTCCAAAAAGAAAAGCAGAGCATTTCTTGATGTCCAGAAAACTATGAACACAACAGGCACAAATGTCTCGATGAATTTGGTGGTTTGTTCAGGTTTTAATTGATGTTTAACAGAACAGCAGCAAACATATAATGCTGGAACCTTTTCTTTTTAAGAAACTGAAGCCAAAGATCTAAATGAGCAAAAAAAAAAAAAAAAAGTTTAATATACTATCAACACCTGTCAGGTACCTCCTGATGACCTGTTAACTAAAGTAATAGGGACAATTTTTCAATAATATTTTCACATAAAAGATAGAATAATAGAAAACAGAAAATTAAAACTGTGCTCTTCACCAGCCTGTACAAACAAAAACAAAACATTAACTGAAAGGCTGTGAGACAATTTATGAATGAAGACATATCATTTACAACAAAAGGTACCACACGGTGATTAGTTTAGTTTCTGAACTAGTAGGATCAAAAACATTGGCTTGTTCTCCACAGTGATGTGTTAAAATAATCAGATCAGGTCCATCAGTCAGAAACGGAGCCTTGAGACATCTGAGATGACGTTGTTGAAGCTCTTTGTCGACGTTTCTCATAATATTTCTACAAAAAAACAGAAAAGTGAGAAACCAAACATCGTTAGGCCAAGAGTGTGATTTTGTGTACTGAATGGTGTGTGCGCATGCGTACCTGCAGGTTGTTGTAGTGTTTCTGGCTGCAGCAGTGGAGTTCCTTGGCGGTCTTCTCATTCAGGTAGAAAACAGAGCAGATGTTACAGAAAAATCCTGATTTTGGGATCACAAACTCCTGACCTGCAGAGGAGTAGAAACAGGAAAATTAGACAAGTGTTAACACAGCATTTGAATCGCGTGCATGTGTGTTTATGTGTGTGTCTCACCGAGGGGGCTATTGGGGTTGAACTGAGGCAGTCTGAAGTCTGCTACAACACACGGAGACTGAGAGCGAGATCGCTTTGCCTCAGGTCCAACAAGCTCCCTCCTGCGTTTACCCACAACTGAAAATGGAAAGAGCGACACATTAATCATCAACAAATCTGCTGCAGGAGCCACCGGGTTTATAAAATATTAAAATATAACTTAAGTAATTAAACAAATGATTTTTGATTTATTTGGAAAGGTGAAATGTTTGTCAGCCACTTTATTAGGTACACTTGTTTGACTGCTCATTAATGTAAATCTCTAATCGGCCAATCACATGGCAGCAACTCAGTGATGTAGGTATGTAGACATGGTCAGATGACCTGCTGAAATTCAAACTGAGCATCAGAATGAAGAAGAACACTGGGTTCAACTTCTCTAAGTTAAGAACGCAAAACTGAGGGCACAATTCACACAAGTTCAGCAACGCTGTAAAAGAAAAAAAAAGTCTCAATTTCTGCTGTGACATTAGGATGGCAGGGTCAGAAAGCTTGGATCCATCCTCCCTTGTATTATTCTTGGCACACACTGGGGCCCTTAGCACCAACCACATATGTAAAACATATTACTACCACCACAAGGTAGTGGTAATGCATCTCAAGGATGTTGGTAATCACTGAAGAAGGAAAAAAACTACCAGGCATCACGCAGGCTGAATGTATGTAGCACAGTGAGGAACACAAACATGAGATCAGAGCCATAAAATATCACAATTTTTCTTTTTATATTCAGTTTACTGTGTTTTCGTTGTCAGAGTGATGTATTTTGTTGATTTAAAGCAGCTCTTTGTACCTTTAATGCCAACCGTGCTCCATCCATCCTTCTCCTCTCCCTGCTCTGTCTCCTTATCAGGACACTTAGACTCTGGCTGCTGTCCAGCAGGGGCAGGTGCAGCATCAGGCTGGGTCTCTGCTTCCTCTTCGGTCCTCTGGCTCTCCGCCTGGCCGTCACCTGGCGGCGCAGATGAGTCTCGGTCCTGTGATAAAGTGGGATTAACAGAAGCTGGAAGCAGTGGTTCTGTTGTTTCCTCCTCTTCCGTCTCCTCTTTTGTGCTCTCTGGTTTCCCTCTAGCAGATTTTCTCACTGTGGGAGGAAACAACAGATTAATTAAGCTTCATGTCTCAGAGCTCTGACACGACTTTATCCCAGATGCCAGCCACTGGAGAATATATGTACGGATGTTACATATTTAAAATACAAAATATGAGTAACTGTATTCCATTATAGTTACCGCTTAAATAGGTGATAATTTATTGAAATAAATGGATTAAACTGCCGTATTTTTCTGTTTCATATGTTAGGCCCTCTCTACTTTTGGTACATTGCTGGAAACCCAAACAAAACACACAATAAGAGGGTCTAATGTAAGCATCCTGTGTATGTGCGTCAGTTACACGACCCGGAGACAGCACAACGGAACCAGCAGTGCATGGGCAGGAATGCATTTCTTACTTGGAAATTCCTACACCACTTCATAAAGAAGAAAGGGAATTTGAAAGTGTAATGCAAACTCTCTTTGCCAGCAACCAAGGTGCTCTCAGCATCCAAAGACTGCAACCTAAAGAAAGGTCTGGAAGTTCTTTTTTAAAAACTAACGTTAGCCTGCTGCAACTACCTTGCTTTAGTTGTGGTAGCTTCCTGGGTTATGCACCACTTCAGTATCTACGTGACTTATTACTATTACTGAAGGCTACTCGCCACCGGGCTAACATCTTATCTTACAGGGAGTGCAGAATTATTAGGCAAATGAGTATTTTGTCCACATCATCCTCTTCATGCATGTTGTCTTACTCCAAGCTGTATAGGCTCAAAAGCCTACTACCAATTAAGCATATTAGGTGATGTGCATCTCTGTAATGAGAAGGGGTGTGGTCTAATGACATCAACACCCTATATCAGGTGTGCATAATTATTAGGCAACTTCCTTTCCTTTGGCAAAATGGGTCAAAAGAAGGACTTGACAGGCTCAGAAAAGTCAAAAATAGTGAGATATCTTGCAGAGGGATGCAGCAGTCTCAAAATTGCAAAGCTTCTGAAGCGTGATCATCGAACAATCAAGCGTTTCATTCAAAATAGTCAACAGGGTCGCAAGAAGCGTGTGGAAAAACCAAGGCACAAAATAACTGCCCATGAACTGAGAAAAGTCAAGCGTGCAGCTGCCAAGATGCCACTTGCCACCAGTTTGACCATATTTCAGAGCTGCAACATCACTGGAGTGCCCAAAAGCACAAGGTGTGCAATACTCAGAGACATGGCCAAGGTAAGAAAGGCTGAAAGACGACCACCACTGAACAAGACACAAAAGCTGAAACGTCAAGACTGGGCCAAGAAATATCTCAAGACTGATTTTTCTAAGGTTTTATGGACTGATGAAATAAGAGTGAGTCTTGATGGGCCAGATGGATGGGCCCGTGGCTGGATTGGTAAAGGGCAGAGAGCTCCAGTCCGACTCAGACGCCAGCAAGGTGGAGGTGGAGTACTGGTTTGGGCTGGTATCATCAAAGATGAGCTTGTGGGTGGGAGGCTAGGGGAGGGTCTGTGCTGACGGACGTGGGTTACTGACCTGGTAGCCTGGCTGCCCCTGGGTGGGTCCGGGATGGGCGTGAGGTTCTGGGGGCGCTCCGTCTCTGGGCTGGGACCCGGACCGGGCCTCGGGGGCTTGGGTCCTGGTTGGTGTGTTGCCGGGGTTGTAGGCGGGTGGGTGCATGGGGGCCCAGCCCTGGAGCGGGGTGCCGCCGGTGCATCGAGCCACCTGGGGGGCTCTTCAACTGGTGGGGGAGATTGTCACATCTTGCAGGAGCTTTCCTCTCCTCAGGAGCTCCCTCTGCAGGAGGGGGAGATACAGGAGAGGTGGAGGAAGATCTCAGCCTGGGTGTTTATTGTCTTATGTAGTCTGGAAGATGAGTGGATGGTGGGGTGGGTGCAGTTTTCTCTGTGGTGGGGTTGGGTGGACTGTCCCGGGCTCTGTGGGGCCGGGCGGCGCTGCTGCACTGGGCCCGGTCTGGATGGGCCTGGGCCCCCTTTCCCTGGCGGGTCGCGGAGTATGGGGGTGCCTACTGGGGTCAGCGGGGGAGCTGGCCCCAGGGAGGGGTCACTTGCCCCTCCCTTCCTTCCCTCCCCATCTCCAGCTGCCTCCCTCTTCCCGCTCCACCACAACCACCCACACATGCAGGGCCTTGGAGTAGGGGTATGTCACCAGGGTGCAGAGGAGGCTACCCCCCCCTCTGTCCCCTTCTGGCTGCCTCTGCCTCAATTTTATCCCACAACTTAGACATTCACATTACTCACACTCTCATTACACATACATATAGGATCTTGGGGGTGGGCACGATACACGGAGTCCAAAGTACCATCAGGGTGTATACCTCACCCCTGGCATCGTTGCCCACCTCTCAATTTTAAATACACGTAGACATTGAGGGCTAGCAGGAGGGACCATGCGCTTACCTGCTGCTCTCTGGCAGGTAGCTCCAAGCCCTCCTGGGTTTTAAATGCACCTTAGAACACACATGCATCAATATTACAATGAGCGGGTGGAGGGAGGTTTGGAGTCTTCTCTCACACCCATTCTCTGCGACCTGCTGGAGCAGGGGGGCTAGGAGGAGGAGTTGGCCGTCCGACTGCGGTCTGGAGTGTGGAGCCTTCCTGCTGCTGCGGAGTCGGGGCGGTCTGCCTCCCCCCACCGGAGGGAAAAGGGAAACACCACCTGGGTCTGGGTGCAGTTCCCCCCTCCAGGGGCGGGGGCACCTAGACCCGGTTTGTAGAGTACGCTTGGGGAGTGTGATCGTGTGTACAACGTCTCTTTATGTCTGTCTCCACGTTGGTTGAGTGTGGAGTAAGTGCATATGAGAGCATGAGGGTGGGAATGGATGTTTGTATCTGTGTGTGCCTGTATGTCTGTGTCTATATGTCAGGTTGGGTGTCAGGCGCCACCTCTCTGGGGACATCTCAGGCCCTCCAAGGTTTGGAGGCCTGTCTCCCCCTACCACCACTTCCCCTGCCAGTGGCAGACTCCCTCAGACATCGGTGCGTTGGTGGTTCTTTGTGTCCGGGGATGGGCGTCCAGGTACACACCGGCTCACTCCTTGGCGGCCGCTTGTCGGGGCCTGGAGCCTGGGGCTCGCTCGGGCCACTTCGGAGGTGGGGTGCCCCCGGCCTCTCGGCCTGGGGCTCGGTCACTCAGGCGCAGCTGGCTGCCGGCGGAGCTCACGGGCGCGTCACTGCAACTCCCCCTGGCTTCTGCTCCGCGGCTGCTGAGTGAGCCCTCATCTGGGACTCTCCTCAGCTCTTTCCGGGACAGTGGCGCAGCTGCCCCTCTGTTGGTCTTCCTTGGTCTCTTGTGTTCTGGGGGCCTCTGGATGTCTGGAGTTTTGATCTCCTCCACACCTGCTTCATGCCCTGGAGGACGGGGCTGTGGCCCCCCCACACCCTCTAGCAGATTATTACATGAAGGAACCTTTTAAAAAACAAAAAACAAGCGCGTCCATGCTCACAGGTGTACACACGGGTGATCACACCCACAAACTACACCCTTTTTGGCTCCTACCTCAAAGCACACTGTGTTCTGTTGATCTTATGTGCTGCACAATAATGTTTAACATTTAGTATTTACTGTCATATTCCCATATATCATTGTGATGTTGTTTATTCTATTACTCTTGTTCTCTTCTGCTTGCTTTCTTTTTTCTTTCTCAGCAGGTGATCCAGGTGATTGATATATGCATTTTTTTTTCTCTGCCCGTTCTGTTGGTTTTTGTCTTTTGCCCTTCTCCCCCGTCCCTCTTCTCAGCTGTTTCTCTTTCCCTCTTTCTTTCTCCCCTTCTTTCCCCCAGTCAAGTCTGTCCCGTATTCAGTAAGTGAAAATAAAAACAATAAAAGGTGAATCAAATGGACCATTACGGCAAGGCTGGGATGGTCAGTTTGGTAAAGTAAATCCGTTGGGCATCTTTCTTTGCCTTTAGACAACAATTCTGATGGCAAAAGAGCCAAACGGGACAGGCCAAAAAGAAAAAAAAAAAGAAAAAGAAAAAAAAAGATGAGCTTGTGGGGCCTTTTCAGGTTGAGGATGGAGTCAAGCTCAACTCCCAGTCCTACTGGCAGTTTCTGGAAGACACCTTCTTCAAGCAGTGGTACAGGAAGAAGTCTGCATCCTTCAAGAAAAACATGATTTCCATGCAGGACAATGCTCCATCACACGCATCCAAGTACTCCACAGCGTGGCTGGCAAGAAAGGGTATAAAAGAAGAAAAACTAATGACATGGCCACCTTGTTCACCTGATCTGAACCCCATTGAGAACCTGTGGTCCATCATCAAATGTGAGATTTACAAGGAGGGAAAACAGTACACCTCTCTGAACAGTGTCTGGGAGGCTGTGGTTGCTGCTGCACGCAATGTTGATGGTGAACAGATCAAAACACTGACAGAATCCATGGATGGCAGGCTTTTGAGTGTCCTTGCAAAGAAAGGTGGCTATATTGGTCGCTGATTTGTTTTTGTTTTGTTTTTGAATGTCAGAAATGTATATTTGTGAATGTGGAGATGTTATATTGGTTTCACTGGTAAAAATAAATAATTGAAATGGGTATATATTTGTTTTTTGTTAAGTTGCCTAATAATTATGCACAGTAATAGTCACCTGCACACACAGATATCCCCCTAAAATAGCTAAAACTAAAAACAAACTAAAAACTACTTCCAAAAACATTCAGCTTTGATATTAATGAGTTTTTTGGGTTCATTGAGAACATGGTTGTTGTTCAATAATAAAATTATCCCTCAAAAATACAACTTGCCTAATAATTCTGCACTCCCTGTATGTTAACATAAGTCTTTTCTCCCCTACAGTAAATATATTGTCTATTCAGACAGATTTGGGCTTACAAGCCAAAAGCAAACAGGAATTTGCAGGATGTGATTGCTACATTCATGTAGTTGTGAAAAGCAATGACAGTATATTAAGTAATCCAAAGTATTCAGAATACGTTACAAACTACATTTTGGTGCATGTATTATGTAATCTGTAGTGGAATACATTTTAAAAGTAACCTTCCCAACACTGACCCGGGGTCTGCCTGGTTCTCTTCCTGGGTCGACCTCTTGTCCTGGTAATTACCGCCTCCTTCTCCACAGTCTCTCCCACCTCGTCCACCATCACAAAATTGAAACTCTCCTCTAAAACAAGAAATGAGAGGTCACAGGCAGTATTGACAGTAAAAACTTTCATTTCGTGTTGAAATATACCCAAGTTAAATGCTGTCTTCTAAGAGGGCGATGTGGGAAAATCTCCATTTAAATAAAACTATTTCTGTCAAGCATAAAATTTCCTGTTTCTCCTAAGAGATGATATAGGATTAAGTTTAATCTAAATGCTTTTGTTGAAGTTGAACTAGTTGAATGAGACAATTCTTAGCAGGGTAGATGACTACCTTGCTCAGAAGCAAGACAAATCCTGTTTTTCCAACTTTCCTAGAGGACTTCCTAACTCTGGTCTAACCACATGATTAGGTTAGTGTCTGATTGTCAACAGTCTTTTGCGTTGTCTGTCAAAACACGGATGAATCAAACTTTGTTGACTTTACTGTGACTGTATTTCACGTCGCTGTAGAGCAATGTTTTTGCACACTAATACTTTTTATTGCTTTATCAGCAGCTCCTGCTCTTTATTTCTATTTCATTGTGCTCTGGATCAGTAAAATATCAATCTAACTCACTTTTGGAAGCAGGGATTGCTCTTAATGTCTCTATTAAGTTTGATGGAAGCAAACTGATTTAAACTTCAGATTTTCTGGTTATTCAACCCATAAATCGTAACCCGGCTTCCACACAAACTAATGTTGTCTTTTAACTTCATGTTCTTTAGTCTTTTAGATTCTTCCTTTGGATCAAATACACAGAAAAAGTGAATTTGAACAGCCTTTAAACACCTGAAGATACTTTAAAATTATTTAAATGGACTGATAAATCCAAATACATGACACCAACAAGGGCTCCACACTAACTTGTTTCCACGGTTGCACTGGTGCCAGCACAAAAGTTAGGCGCACCCACATTTTTCAACTGCATCACTTAACACCGCAGTTTTACATGTGCATTTTTTTGGGGGGGGGGGGGGGGGGGGGATTGATGTCCATACAGACAATATTGATTTGTATAATGATTAACTAACAATCTTGTGCTTGTGCTTAAAGTGCTTTGGCAATATTGTAGACAACATTAAACTTAATCATCTTGGCCTCCTCTGATGACCTGTTTGCTGCTGGCTGCCGCTGAAAGGCAGTGGGGAGAGGGGACACTTGGGACGTGCATTTATCACGACATATGTGATAAATAATAAAAATAAAAAAACAATGTGTTTTCTGGATACATTTTTCAACGTTCAGAGGTTGATGGCTCTGTGTCAGAGCACTGGCTATGAATTTCACATGGATCAGGCCTTAATAAAAAATGTATCAATAGTTCTTTTCATCTTTTCTCATTACCCACAGCTACATCCACTTCTGTCAGGCCTAGGCTGCTCACTAGGGCTGGGTATCATCACTGATTTCTATAATCCATTCGATTCCAATTCACGAGGTCCCAATTCGATTCGACTCATTTTTGCCTCAGACAGTCAGAAATATTATAATTCTGATCATTTATCAGTACCGATACTGTGAGACTTTATCAGAGGTGTGAGCATCACAGCAGATGCCTTTGTGTCAAAGTAACTGAGAATAAAACACAGAAAAACATGAAGGAGATTTTGCTGGCCTGGCTTCTCATAGCAGATAACCTTAAAAATATTCTGCAACTTTACATAATTTAAAATTTTTTAAATTTCTTCAGTATTGAACAGCAGAAATTAGGCTTTGTTCTCCAAGGTCATTTAAGTAAAAAAAAAAAAAAAAAAACAGACAGCGGCCGACAGCGCTGTAAACAGCTGTACACTGGTGGGTAATAAGTGAATGAATAATGCAGAAAACTAATTTGAGATGGGAAACTGTTCTTGAAGTACAGAGAGAAAGAGAGTGTGTACATGACGTGCGATTTTTATTGTGGTGGAAGCAAAACGGCAAAAGTAAGAGGGAATTCATGACGATGTTTATCAAATCTGTAGCGTAGTTTGGATCTTCTTTTGCTGCTGGTTCAGTGAATTTTGGTTGGACAGAGACAAAACCTGCAGCTCAGAATCTAGAAAAAAAAGACGTAAACACAAAGCGCAAACCCGACGCATCAGAATCAGTGAGCTGCCGGCTCCCAGTCCTGACTGCATATCCGTCTACGTGCCGTCGGTGAGAAAGCCGAGAAAGAGAAAGCTGATTCTGATACGACGGGGTGATACGTGTGTTTACATCTTTGTGTGGAATCCATTTACCTGCTCTCTTTTACTGTTTGGTGGTTGTTGAAATAGTTTTGTGAGCTTTAACCTGAGATTCTCGCGTTTCTGGCAAAATACATTTATATTTAAAACTCTATTCAGGATTTAATGAATCAATATCGCTTTATTCAAGCTACTCACCTCTCTCTATCCACCTGCACTTTCAAACGTACACGAAGGACTATCTGGACCATAATGTGGGCATCATGTGTCTGTTGTTGACCACACGGAGACTTTAAGAGTTGCAGACTTTTTTTGTTACTCGAACAGCTGGTCGCACCGGTGTGACCTAAGGTTTATTTTAGTCGCACCATTGAAAAATTTGGTCACATTTGTGACGCACTCTAGAGCCCTGCCAACAAAAACTATGCTGTACACATTCGCTTCTCCTCCACAAAATCTGACCGTGCAAATCGAACTCTATTCAGGTGGTTTGAGTATGTGACTAGGATGCCTCCTGGGCAACTCCTAGGTGCTGTGGTTTACATTTGTTCAGTACTGAACAGCAGAGCAGGCTTTCTTGTTCAAGGTCATTTGATGTCCTATTGGGAGGAGGCCCCGGGGCAGATCCAGCAATGAGACTATCAGGGAAGTCTGAACTTCCGACTGCCCCCACGACCCGAACTCGAACAAGCAGTTAAAAAAATGGATGGATGGAGAATGAAACTGACCTGTTTCATCATGTTTGCGTTTAGCAGATCCTGATGTCTTCTCTGCTTCCTCTTCTACCTCAGCTGCTGTCGCAAAAGTCTAAAAACAAAGACACAAAATCACGACCATCGAGTTTTCTGTTTTTACTAAAGAGGAAACAAAGATGCTCAAATAAATCTCAACATTACCTCTATGTCTGCGGCCTCCACCGATTGGCTCTCCTGTGTTGGTGGGCGGGGCTCCACTGTGCTTTCCTCTGCCTTTTCCCCCTCCTCCTCTTCTTCTTCTTCAACAATCTCATCCAGAGTGATGAGCTCTGCAGGTTCTCCCTTGGTGATCTCCCTGCTCCAGTCCTGACCCTCCACTGCTTTTTCCTCCCCAGCATCATCTGCTCCCACCTCATCCAGAGTGACCAGCTCCAGGGTGTCTTCCTCCAGATTTGTTTTTTCTTCTGGTGCAGCAGCCTCACTTTGGGACCCAGTGGCCTCTTTAGTATCTGTTTTTGGCTTCTCTTCCTTCGTTGCTGTACCAGACTCGTCTTCAGCAGATAGAGCATCACTAACCTCAGCAGTGTGATCCAAACACTCCTCTTTATCGACCACCTCCTCCTCATCTGCATTTTTTGGTGATGCTGAGTCTTTATCGTCTTTAGGCACTGTTGGCTCTTCTGTATTCTGGTCTTTCAAAGGCTCATTGTCAGCCGTCTCATCCTCAACTGAGTCAACAATCTGATAAATGGCCTCCTCCTCATCAACCACTTTACTAGATGCAGCATTCTTCATGGCAGCTTGTTTTTTAGTTACTTTAGTGTCCTTCTTTGGTCTTCCCCTTTTTCTTTTTTCCGGAGTTATGGCCCGTTCATCCTTAATAACTTCATCCTGCACTGGGTATACTATTGTAAAGGTGGCATTCCCCTCGCTCTTCTTTGTTGGTGTGCTCTCTTTCACTTGCTGAGGTTCCTCCTTGTTTGGTTCCTGAGAATCTCTGGCAGGTGTCGGCCGCCTCCTCGTTGGTGTCTTGTCTTTTTTTGAGACGTCTTCTTTAGTTTCTCTTCTTCCTCTGGTTGACCTTGTTGTGATGGTTGGTTCGTTCATGGCAGCCTTACCCTCCACTGAGTCTAGGATCTCAGACGTAGATTCCTCTTCCCTGACGGTTTTTATACATGCAACTGTGGAAGTTGGCGTCTTTTTATTGTCTTTGTTTCCTCTGGCCGACCTCCTTCTACCAGGCCTCTCTGTGGTGGAGACATCTTGAACAAATTCATCTTCAACAGAATCCACTACCTCAAAGATCATCTCCTCCTGTGTCTCTTTCTCCTCTCTTTTAGATGTTCTTGTTCTCGGTCTACCCCTCCTTGTTGGTCTTTCAGCTTGTTTAGCCACTTCAACGTCTTTCTTGGTTTTTTCCTCCTTGTTCTCAGCCTCTGCCTCGGTCTCTGTGGTCGGTGGCTCTTCTTCCACAGAATCAATTACCTGGTAAGCTTCTTCCTCTTCTTCAGTTCCTTCAGTGACTGCTTTCGAAGTATTAAGTTTCTTCTCGTCATCTTCTCCTCTGGTGTAATCATTGACTGAATCTAACTTCTCAGAGGCTTTCTGTTTAGTAACATCTGCTGAACTGCCTTTGTTTTCTTGTTCTTCATTATTTGGAGTTTGGCAAAATGCTTTGGAAGCTTTGCTTGATTTTTCTGAGAGCATCTCCTCATTCATTTCTTTTCCATCTCCACTGGACCTTGGAGTTTGGTTCATGCTTGGATCCAACCCTTCTTTTTTATCAGCTGCATCTGGTTCTTGAATCTTTTCCTCAGACAGCTGCTTTGCTGTGGCAACTTCATCTTTGACCAGATGACTGTCCTCTTGGACTGTACTGGCTTGGTCTTCACTAACGTTGTCTATCACATAGAGAGGAGCATCCGTTTCTGTTTTACTGGACTCCTCTGAGCCTTTATCATCAATGCTGTTCAAGACCTGACTTTCCCCCTCATGCAAACTCTGGGTTTGCTCAGGCCCTGATGACTCTGTTTTAGTCTCTTGGTTTGAGTCTTCATCTATCTGTTCATCTGTTGGCTCATCGATCGAATCAAGGATCTGGTAACTTTCACCATCATCCTCCTCCTCCTGTGGATATTTCCCCACATTGTCTTTTTCCCCATCTCCTTTGCTTTTCTTTGACTCTTTGTGTGCGTCCTTACATTCAGTCTCCAGAGTCTGTGTTTGGCTCTTCATCCCTAATCCCTCTCCCTCTGCAGGTGGCTGTGTCTCTGATGATGTTTCCACTTTAGTTTGATTTTCCTTTGCTGACACTTTGAGGTCAGACTTTGTTGCTGCACTCTCCTCTGTTAGCTCTGCAGCAGTGGTTGATGCCATTTTTGAACGGGTCCTATAACCCGAGGACGAAGAATGCGGCAATTTGTCTGGAGGTTTGCTTGGCTGCGTTTTCTCACCAGAAAAGGAAACAGGCTTACTGACACTCACAGAGGATTCGGGTTTGGTGGAGTCAAATGAGTCTTTACTTTTTCGTAGTGAGGAGGTTGAACTGCTTTTCTCAGAAAATTTCGTGGGCTTGGATGAGGGAGAGGCTGAGCTGCTGGAGTCTTTGGAGGACCCTGCTGAAGTTCGTTTGGAAGCAGGAGATGCAGCTGAGCTTTGACTTTCCGCATTCTCTGTGGACTTTGGCTTAGTTGAAGAGGAGCTTTCACCATTGGGGTCTGCGTCTGCTGCGTCATCGTTAATTTCATCAACAGTGACAAAGTCGTCTACATTGAAATCCGGCTCACCAAAAGGGCGGCTCTCTGAAGAAACTTTCTTCTCTAAATTATCAACTTGAACCTAGATGGAAAAACCAAAAACAGTCTGTGGAGCCATGAAACAGCTTACCCTGTAATCAGAGTGTAACTATCACAAATATAACCTTACTGACATTGTATATGGTTCCTTGTATGTAGAAAACTTACTATAATATACCAAATGTCTCCTCCTATATGATCAGGATGTCAGTAAACAAATTATGCCCCTCAGAAATGGCCATTTTGTAGCATTTACATACCTATAACACCTTAGAAAAGCATCACATTTTAATTTAACAACAATAATGGTTAAGAGGCCATGTAAGAATAGGCAGTGAAAGACAATCTACACTGAAAAAACAGCATTGAATTTTGTCAGTGTGATTAAGTGTTTGAGTTAACCAACAACCCCCCCCCACAATAACCAAACAAAACAAAACAAAAAGAAACACCAAACATTAATACTTCATTACTATTTTAAATCCTCGTGGGTCTGATGAACGTTTACCTTTCTGTTTGGTGCGTCTTCATCCTGTGCCCTACTAGGGCTGCTGCTTTTGCTCTAGAAATGAAGATAAGATAAGAAAAAAGATTAAACCGAACTGATTTTGCGTTATTCTGTGCTGGTTTTGGCAAGCACTAAAATATGGCCTAAAATGTGTTTAGTGAGTGGTGATGCTAAGGACTGGACATGCACAAGCTTACAAAAAAATAAATAAGACTATATGTAATGATGACCTTCGCTTTAATTTATCAGTTCCAGAAATAATGCAAATCTAAAAACTGTATAATCAGCATTAATTATTCATACAGCCTGCAGCTTTACCGCAACAATCGACAGTGTACTACTATACAATGCTCATATGTGATCTCCAACATAAGGCTTTTAGTGTCTTAAGATATTTTGGGACAACACAGTGAAATTTAAAGTGTTACCTCTCTGTCCTTGCTCTGTGCCCTACTTTCTCGACCCTGTCTATGCTCACGAAGCGCCGCTGTAATGGCCATGAAAACGTCCTCGTTGATGTGAGGAAGTTTTGAGTCTTTTTCCTCAGACTTGACTGGGCTTGTTGCTGAAGGAGCAGCGCTAGAAGCGGCGGGGGCGGCGTTTGCATCAGGAGTAGTGACCAAAGTTTGTGGTGGCCCCTCTTCCTTCACTGCTGCTTTCTGGCCTTGCTCACTTGGCTGCGGGACAGCGGTCGATTCTGCGGCCTTCTCGGTTTCCAGTTCGAGGTTAAGTGTGTTCTCACCCGAGTCTTGCAGACGCTGTTTCAGACTCTTCAAACTGAATTTAAAAGCAAAGATGCCAGTAGGTTACTATGAAAAGAAGTTTGTTGTCACAAAATGTTAATGTGAAATAAGAAATTCCATTTCAAATTTCTAATCTAGAGTTGCTTATGTCTAAATCACACTCTTCTCTTTTTGCATCTTTGGGAACTGTTTACTATAGCACAACCTTGAGGAGTGCAGCAGTCATCATGACTGTTTTGACTCTGCCACTAAACCTGAAAATGAAAGATACTCACGACTCAATACGTCCGACTTTACTCCTATGAAGAGGAGAGAAAAAAGCACAAGGTCAGACAAGCATGAAGACACTTTAAAGAAAAAAAACACACAATCTAAAATCAATTTCCTCTTTGTCTCACTTCTGATTGTGGGACACACTTACCAAGAAGATAAATAGTCCTTGGTGACATTGCTCTCCATCACCTGTGTTAATCCACCAGGTTCAGCCATCTCAATGCATATCTGAGAAAACAGAAAGATATTACATCAGTGACAGTACAATTGTTTTCTTCCTGAGGATATTCGAGCAACACAGTGGTACTCAAAGGGTGCGCTACAGGCCCAATTTGTGAAAGTAACAGGACAGAGGTCCTGGCGAGTTTCTTTACTGCCCTCTACGATAGTACAACTTTTTGTTAAAAGAACAAAAAAATCTTGGTGTTTTAAACTTGCAAATGGAAAATAAGTGCAAACATATTTCTATACTTTTGCAAGTTTTTGATTGAACAATAAAACCACGGAACAAGAAACACTAAAAGAATAACTTAGTGCTGCCTCAAACTGCAGGCATCTTCCCTGCTAGATGGGCCAGGACGAAAGGCTGAACAGGTCATAAGATTATCACTTGGTTGAGAACTTAGTGCATTTCAGGCAGTCCTTCACCAGTATTTGCAAAGGCATGTAAAATTCAGATTGCCTGCTGCAGGGACTGGCTGTACATGGAATATTTAAACTTGCTCAACTAGTGTTAAAAAAATATAGTCTCCTTCAGACTCATTTAAAAATTTTCTCAATATTAAAAGAGCAGCAGACACCATGACAAGCCTTGCAGATGTAAAACATGAAAAATTTGCAGGTGTTTATGAAATCGTACCCTGTTGGCAAGCGGCAAGAATCTGACAAAAGCAGCAATGGACGCCACCACTTCCATGATCATCATGACAAGGTCCACATTCACCTCGGAGACCTCCACAATCAGCAGCCGGTCCTCCAGAGACTCAGACTGTGGAACATGCTGAAAAACAACCAGTGTTAAGATCAGGGAGACCCGAGCCTGCTGCTTTTACAGGACAGATTTATGTGACTGCTGACTTACAGTGCTGCTCCATTTCATCATGCTTCTGTACATGCTCTCCTGTGAAAAGAGTAGAAGATGAAAGCGGCTCACATCAATTACTTATCCTCTGTTTGTAAAATAACTATTGAATAACTCTCCTCCTGGTTAGAGTGTTTTTAATGTTTTATTGACCCCATTTGATAAGATAAAGATTGGACTCCACTGTAAGTGAGAAGTAACTCGATCCTGGTTTGCATCTTTGTGGCAAAGGATTCATACTTCAGGACAGTAACGACATAATATATAACCAAAGTTTTGCAGGAACTATTTGATGCTTTTTGAGTCTCAGTGACTTTCCGCAACAGTCGTCAGACCTCAATTCCTCTTAACATGTAGCTGTGGAGAGACATCTCACAAAGGGCCTGAATAGCTAGCCCGCAAGGAACCTTAAGATGGGAAACGCTGAAGCTAGAAGGTTAGCAGCAACTGAAGTTTCAAAATAAGTGAGGGCATTGCTTAATAGTCAGTGAAACACTCCATAACCTATGTCTGGGTCTTTAACGTTTACACAGGACTGACTTCACAAGAAGCTCTGTGGAAACTTTAAAGTGGTGGTGGAATGACGTGGGCTGTCGTCTATGAACAGAAAAGTGGATAAAGTTCATGCAGCTTTTGTGCTGCTGTCGCAAAAAGGAAGGAACAAATACAGACAAAATAATAATAAATGCTTGATATGAAATTCATGCATATTTTTAGTTTTTCCATTTCTTATTCAGATATTTATCAATAAGTGACTTATATGTATGTATATATTGTGCTATTTCTTACTTCTTGTATTATCTGTCTTTGTTACTGTTTGTACTGTAACCAACATAATTCCCCCTAGGGATCAATAAAGTATTCTGAGTCTCATTCTATTAATATTAGCCCAGAGAAGGATGATGCTGTGCTCACTCCTTAGAGGAGGAATCTTTTTTGATTGGGATCTGTATAGTTTGAGTGAAACAGGAGCATGCCCCTGATTTAACAGCCCCCGATTTTTCAGCTCCAATATTAATACCTCACTTGAACCAGGATGCACGTCTTGTAAAACAACGTGGATTTTGAGCATCCACTCTCCAACTGTAACTGGATCTTTGAGGTAATCTCTGGCGAAATCGCAGCACGCATCCCAGCTGTTAAAAAACACAAAGGCCTGGAGAGGAAGAAAGGGGAAAAAATGACGCAGAGGAAACATTCAATATTAATCATTAAATTGAATTAAATTTGCAAATGCAAATTTCTCTGTATCAGCCTGCTGGGTCTACTCCTCACCCTCCTCTGCAGTGATAAAACGATTATGTTGTAGTACAGAGTCTGAACAGTCTGATCAGGGAAGTAACGCCACACCAGCTTGGTGACATCCTCCTGTCTGTAGTTTCCTTCTGGCAAACCAGTCAACATGATCGTGGAGAACGTAGAACCTTGAGATTGGGCTTTCTACAAGACACAAGGTTCAAGAACCAAAGTTTATGTGAAGAGAAACTTTGCAGCACTTTTTAAAAAAATATATTACTATAACTGACCACATAGAGAAGACAAAATGAAACCAAGTTTAGCAGAAAAAGAGAAATGTGGCTTTTGAGGTCGGTATTTGGAAAAATGGACACCTCTTGGTATTTACTCAAGGATTCCTGTTTAACACATGAAACCTTGGTTTATAAAATGCACTCACCTCAATGTCATCAGGTTCCCTGACAGTTAAATACTCTAGAAGTGTAAAACACACACAGTTAGTAACAGTCAACACTTTATATCTGGAGGTTAATTTTAGTTTCTCTCACCTGGGATTGTGAACCAAGGAGCGACAGTGGGGAACACAAAGGGACTAGTTGTCATTGTGATCCAATATGGTGAAGTGCTGCGTTGTGGGATGATCACATCTTCTGTTGGGACAGCTGCCCCGTCAACAGCAACATCGCTGTCTGGCAAAGCTTTGTGTGGCAATCTTGGTGCTGCACAAGCAAAAATACGTTTTGTTTAATTTTTTGTGGGGGAAAGAAAAGGAAAAAGCACAACAGGTTTTTAATGTTTACAGTGATCCAGTAATTTCAATGTTTTGACTTTTATTTTAACTTTAAGCACCTTTACAGATACCCAAGGTATCATAGGCATCAGAAAAAAAAATGATTAGAGAGTTAGATCAAATGCCAGTCTGAAAAAGTGGAGTTTAAGTAATGGCTCTGGTTCATGTGTCTAGGGCAGAGACAAGCAGAAGGGAATTGACCGCTGATGGAGCAAAGACTTCTGGAGGGACCAGAAAAGAGGTCAGAGAGATAACGAGGCAAATGAGCATCAAAGGATTTGTGGGAAGGAGAATCACAGTGTTAGTGAATCAAAGTTGAGGGAATGTGTCACAATAATTTATTGTGGACAACAATAAAGCAGGAGTTTTTCTTCACTTTATCCACAGTCCAGGGGAGAACTGACAAATATATTCAAGAGAAAAATATATTCTTCTCGGATGAGAGGTGAAACGTCTTCAAGCAACTTAAAGAAGTCCAGACGCCTTTCTTTGCAAGCTCCTTTGACTACGATGACCTGGATGACTGAGAACCTTCACAGACATATATTCAAAAGTGTTTCACAAACAGAAAGCTAAAGAAAGGCCTTACCAGATGACCTTCCATTAACTTTACCTATCTTTAAAAAAAAAAAAATCATATTTGTTTAAAATCCCATTTAAAACACACTTACGCAGTGAGGTACATCCACTGTGTGGTATTTCCAGCCTTGACAATTTGTGGCCGGTGGCCTGTTTTAGAAGGCTGTACCAAACACCAAGGCGATCAGCATCACGAAGAGACTCAAATTCGATAAACACCTGAAACACAAGAAAGAAAATTTATTCTGAACATTTTAATTTTATCTTCTAAATGTTAAAAATAAGTGCTAAGCACACGTGGAAAGAGTGAACTAAGCACAGCTTTATTGTGGAGTTCACTGGATTCAAAAGTCAGAAATCCTGGCTCAATGATGCACTGGAGCCGTGCTCAACGTGACCCCTGCACGAATGCTCTAATGTGATGAACACTAGTGCTTCACAGCAATCTGTCTTTACTATCTCTATAGTTTTGCGGTTGTGCTTTCCTCAAGATAAGTAGCATCCAAATCCAGACACATTATCTCTTTTTAAGGATGGATTTATGAGGGTTGGTGCATGTCATTTAGTTTGGTGTGTAAGCAGTTAATCTGTCAATTTTTCTGTATGGTTAAGAATACACTTACACAAGCACATATCTCATTCGGCCTTTCACAAACTTCTAACACATGCACTTGTTGGCATTTATGAGTGTTTATACCTTGTTGAGAAGAGGCAGGTAGTTTCTTATAAAATCCATTTTTTTCAAAGCTTCTCTGAGATCCCGGGACTCGCCTGGTGAGATGTTCCTGATGTAGATTGTTCGTGCTCCATTGTCAGTCACTTGCTGCTTCGAGAAAACCGGGTTAACGTGAAAAAAACAAAAAACCCACAAACAGTATGACATTCGAAACATTCTCATACTACAGTTCCAAGATCAAGGTCATAAGTTTGCACTTATATTCACACAGCAGGTATTCACCCTGGCAGCTATCTTCTTTATTCAAATTTATAATTGCAGCTCGTGCTGTTTTTGATAACACTGGTTGAAAAAATATTTAAACCAATGTACACACAGTGCTGTGAAAAACGCATTTGGCGCCTTCCCAATTTTGTAGTTTTTTTGCACACGTTTCAAATCATTAAACAAATGTTTAAAAAAAAAACATACAAAATGCAGTTTTAAATTTTTATTCCAGGAAAAAAAGTTCTCCAAACCTTTCCTAACCCTGTATGAATATCTGAAAAAACGGGTATGTCCCCATTTTTCAAGGTGTTTTGACTTGGATGTGAGTGCTTCCAGTTACGACTTTATACTCTGACTAGAGCTGGGCGATAGAACGATAACGATATGTATCGCGATATAACTTTTACTCGATAGAGAAATTAAGCTATCGCGATAGACCTCGCCGCTCTTGTTCTCTTAAAAAAAAAAAAAAAAAAAAAAAAAGGTCAGCTAATCCAAATTAAGTAGCGCAGAGCCGAACCAATCACAGCCGCAGCGTCACGTCGCGTGACTTGTTACGTACAGCACAAGTGCCAAGCCGCACGTGTGTTTGTTTGGGAAGCAGCCAGCGGGTAATGGAGGAAATGAGTGTGCCGACTAGAAAAATCAACCGAGCGTGACCGAAGAGAAAACAGATGATGGTTCCAACGCCGGAGAGATTGTGGAACGGAAGAGCCATAGAAGTTCCGTAGTGTGAAGGTATTTCGGCTATTTCAAGTCTGACAAAAAACAGAGTAGCGTGCACTGTAAATTGTGCCGAAAGCAAGTCTGGAAATACAATGAACTGGTGCATGCGTCACACTGTGCGCCACGTTATTGTTTCGGTGAAATGAATTTCTACAATCCTGTTACTGTTAATTCTACTCTCTGCAGTGTTTAAATGCTTACATATACACACAGTTACTGTCCCTCCACACATACGACTCGGTTCTGCTTCTATGCCCCAGCTTTGTTTACTTTTTCCCACCGAGGCTTCTAGACTTCTGATTGGCCAACATTTCAGCACGGTTAGGAATCTAGCGCCTCCTGCTGCTTTGGCATGTTCATAGCAGCGTTTTCCTTCATTTCTGCCTTTATGTGTGGACGGGATTATTTTTTAAAACGGAAAATCTCAGTTTTCAAAAATACCCGTGTACGTGTGGACGTAGCCTCAGTCTCTGACTGGAAGCGCTAATTCGTCATTCGGCTTTTGTCAGACTAAAGTAACTGTTAAAACTGTTTGAAAAGCTAAGCTATACAACAAGGAGAGATTGAGAATTTCCTTTTAGTTCTCAGTTTATTTGATATTGACAAAAGTTAGTCAGTTTTGTCTGTTCTTCTGTAAAACAAACTAAGATTTATTTTTAGAATTAATATTTTGTTTCTAAGTGGAATTGACAATTTAGTCTGTTTCATTTGTTCTATTTTGAAACTTAAACGCTTTAGCGGCTGCCTTTTGTGTAGTTTGCAATATTTGCCTTTATTTATTTGAAAAAGTCTCATGTTCCTTAAGTACATCTACCCTGTTGAACTTATTATGGGAAATAAATATTTAAATAAAAACAAGCTGCTGATTATTTCACATTTTACTTGTGAGCAACGGCACATTTAAATCTTACAAATATAGTTATTTGGCTTATATCGTGATAGATATCGTTATCGCCTGAAATGAAAAAAACATATCGTGATATGAAAAAATCTCATATCGCCCAGCTCTAACTCTGACCAATAAATCTAAAGGTATTCTAGCGTAGTCTTTGTTCCTGAGATATGTGTGTTACTTACATAGCACAGCCGTTTCATCAGAGACTTATAAAACTCAAGCTGAAAGAAAAAGAAAAAAAAGTTAAAAATCATTACATCACTTTGGATTCTGTTTGATTTATTTCAGCTTAAAGATGTTTTTTTTCTACAAAAAGAAAATATTTTTAAAAATTTATAATCACACTTTAAAAAAAGAAGAAGCAGAAACCGATTATTTTCGAATAATTTTAATAACATCTGTCACAACAGTAAAGTGCATTATCTACACACATTGCTTACCGGCGTCATTAAAATGTCGCCCTTCTCAACCTGCAGTCGAAGTTTAGACCCATTGAGAATAAAATCATGATTTTCTGATGCTAGCACGATGTTTTTAGCTGCCACTGCTGTCGGCATGAGGGCAAAAGCCTGAAGGAAAAACAAACCACCAAACACTGATTTCAACTGAATAATCATGAAGACAGGCACTCACAAAATATGTATTAACTAACTAAATGTTAGTTAGGTCGTCTTAGAAAAGACATTTAGAATCCCATTAAAATGAAGGTAATAATCCAGCCCAATGCAAATTCATGGCCTGGTGCTTACCATGCGCGCCTGTGGTATAACGTAGATCGTATCGTCGTAATATTCAAATCTGTGTCGAGTGAGCAGACCGGCGATGTCCTCCTCTGCGTAACAGCCATCGTGATACTCTGGCAGGTTGCTTATTAACAGCACCTTGTAATCAAGCGAAACAAGCTGTGCAAAAGAAAAGAAATTCAGAATCTGTTTACAATTGCAATTGAAGAAATTCCAGACAGAAATCTGAAAAATGCAAACATTAACTTATAAACTGTGCCTCACTTTGAGCACTGTCTACAACTATGAACACAATGAGGTACATCAGAATAAAATACCTATTACAAAATGTTTCTGATGGTAACTTTCTTTTTACTGTGCATATAATTTGCATATAATTTGAACATTTTAAACTAGCTTTTTAATAAAGGAGTTTTAGTATGTGTTAGTACATGAGATAATTGTTTTATTACAATACTAAATTGGTAATCAAGAATCGTGCAATTCTATTAAGTGTCTATACTGACTACAAAATCTCTGTTATTGCGACATCCCTACTGAATTTTTAACATTTTTCTACATTTACACCTACTTGAGTGTCACCTGACAATGAGATATAACCCAACTATAAACTTTTAAAACAAATTGAACTATTTCAGATCAAAACTTAACCACTTTGACAAAGCATGTTTTTCTTACAGGTATAATTTAAGTGTTTTTTTAATGTTACCTTTGAATGGGGAAGTCTGACTGTCTTGAGACAACCTGTAAAGTGCAGAGCAAAAGAAAAACAGAAAATAATTATAAAATAGAAAATATCTTCACATTGAGAAATCTTTCATACAGATCTTTGGGGATTTCTTACGGATTCTTTCTGGACGCAGTTGCTCTTGTATCCGTTCCCCAAATGTTGGGTGGGTAGGAGCGACCGGCTGATCCTTTGAGATCTTCTTTGCAGTCACAGAGACTTAGAATAAAGGAAATGTAGTTAAGTTAAATAGTGGTAGTTTAGATAGGATGCAAATTACCCAGCTGATTTAAATAAAAATCTGAAAACTGTTCTCGTCATGAAGCACAGTCTTTAGCTTTTGATTCCGTCCAACATCCTGCTGTCAAAGATACTCCACACTTGAAGGTGTTTTCTGTCCACTTACCTTTGTCCTTTGTAACCGTTTCTACACTTTCAACTCTTTGCTTTGCCTCCACAGAAATCTCAGGTGATTTTCCTGCAGTCTGCTGTTGTGTTTCTTCTTGTAGAGCAGAATCTGAGCTCTGCTCGGTCTGTTCTGAAGCTTTGAGTGAATCTTCTGGACTTTTGATGACAGTTTGTGGTTTCTGAGGTGGATCAGTGGGTTTTGGTGGCGATGTATTTGGCTTGGTCTCAGCTGCACTAGTTGGTAGTTGATTCTCACTTGATATAGTTGGTAACGTCTGATTATCTTTGCCGTCAGTAGAAGTTTCAACTTCTGTGTGGTCCTCCCTTTCAGAAGCTGATGCTTTTCGTGCTTCACCTTTAGGCCCCATCGCAGATTCATGAATCTTTGTTTCAGGTTTCTTGTGTTTTGTCTCTACATCAGGCTTATCCTCTGACGTTGTTGATTTAGAAGGATCCACTTTTTCTTTTTTCAGAGTTCCTGCTGTTTTAGATTTCTGCGTCGTTGAGGCCGTTTCTCCTTTGGAAGTCAAGACTTTTGGCTCACCATCAACTGCAGCACCTTTAATTGGTTCAACAGCCTTCATAGTATTGGCTGTATTTTTAGGTGCCACCACAGCTTTTTTAGCACCGGTTTGAGACCCTTTGGGTTTACGTTTTCCTTTCAAATCACTGGTGTTATGCTGCTTTTCGGGACTCTTCGTAGATTTACTCTTAGATTTTTCGAGGCTTGAAGCTGCTTCTTCGGCCTTATCACCAGTTTTTACAGTTTTAGCTTTTTGCTCAGCTGAGATGTTTTTCGCTTTGGAAACAGAGACTTTTGCTGTAGTTTCCAGTTTAGTTTTTGTGGTTTTCTTGGATGCAATTTCCTGTAAACAAAGATAATTTTGGATTAATCAGATTACTGATCATTTTGCCACAGAAGAGCAGTGATGTTAATATTTGTATTTCTCAAGGGAAAACAAAGTTACCTTTTCATTAACAACACTGACAGTTACTTCTTTTATGTCAAAGTTCTTTAAGCTCTTCAGTTTCTCAGCATCTTCCTGTTTCTCGAAACACACAACTGCCTGGGTGTGCACAAACACACACACACACACACACACACATTAATTTGGATTACTACCAAAACTATTAGGTTACTACATTCACACTAAAAATCATATATGAGCACTTGTCAGTAGCTTACAAGTATTTGATGACAAGTTTGAGTTTTCCAAGCAAACTACAAGCAACGGTGACAACTTGCAAGCAACCAATGTGATTCCAAGGATGTTTTTAGTGCAATGTGTATATATAGATTAAAAAAATGCATAATGCAAAGCAGCAAAATAAAAACAAAATACATTGTGTATGCTTTCACAGGATTAGACTCGAGCAGAAACTTTCTGACATTGTGATGTCTATATAAAAGCTCAGTATAATCCAAAGTAGCCATGAATGTGAGGGCTGCAAGACCACAGAAGAAAAGTAAGGATAACCAACTGACTTTAAACCGCATGATGAATGCATGACTACAACTAATGAATGGACAGTACATTTATAGAGAATTGTAGCTACGGTGCATAAATATCTATCTTAGATTGCAGAAGCAAACCAGGAGACACATTTTCTCTAGATTCACAAGTAGGTCAATGAACTCATCCATCTATAACAGTGAGCAAATTTCAGTGTACATACCTGTAATCTTGACCTAAACAAAACAACTGACTTGGTTTTTCCAAATTTCTCCACAGCAGAAATCACTTCACTGTGAGAGAGACTACTGACAATCCCTTGTAGCCTCACCATGGTTGGAGGGGAAGATTTAGCAGCCTGTGGAAACACAGCGAAGAAAAATATGAACAAACCAAATGCAGATTTCATCATGACAATTTGACTCAAAGTTTGTGCTTGTATAAATTTGTGTTGAAGGATTTAATCTTGCTTTTGTGGCATCAACAATCACGTCACTGTCACTGACCACATTATAAATTGTCCAAAACTGTCCATTCATGAAAAAAGGCATCATGTGAAGTCACCTTGGTCTTCTCTGTGCTAGGCCTCCCTTTAACTGATTCTGGAGATGCAGAACGTGAGGACGATGATGTTGATGGGGACGACTTCATCTTGGCTAGCTCAGCCAGCAGGGCAGGAGCCAAAGTTTTGACGACAGTCTCCAGGTCAGACTGTTTTGATAAGGACTGGAGAGCTAAAAGACCACAGGTACAAAAGAGATTCGCACATTGGTGGGTCCCAAGTCTCAAAAATCATCTACTGCTTCTGAAAGTTTTATAATCGTAGAAAAAACTATACTGACATTTTCTGGTGGTACTGGTCTTTATTTATAATTTGCATTAGTAAAGTTAATGTCGTGTGTGTGTGTGTGTGTGGGGGGGGGGGGGGGGCAACTTTGATCTTAGAAAAACCTAATGAGTACATACCAAAAAATTACCATGAAGCAATTTTCAAACCTGATGTTTCCAGCAGTTTCTTTGCCAAGATCTTCGAGCTGCTCAACTTTCGCATAGGAGATGACCTCTCTGTCGACGATCGCCTCTCCCAGCTTCTCCTTGGTGATGAACGTTTCTCATCTCTTCTTCTCGGCGAGGATCGTCTCTCGCGTCCCCTTGAGCGTGATCGATATCGTGAAGAGGAAGGACGGTCATACCATGAGGAGTCAGAATGAGACCGGGACCTGAAAAAAGTATGGATCAAAGAACTTAATGACTCATAAACATCTCAAAGCACACATCCAGCATGGATACAAAAGGTAAATAGTCCACCAATTAAGTGTTTTTAAATTTACATTATTAAATAAATTACTTTTCGCCCTCTCCACTTGAGAGCTAAATCTTTTTGATTGATCCTAGTTCTCAAAATGTATGTTGGACAGACCTGCGATTACGTCTGGAGCTGTAGGGAGATCGTGATCGGCTTCTGTGTCTCTGCCTTCGGGGGCTACGTGATCGAGAACGGGAATGACTAATTCGTCTGTCCCTCCTACGCTCCAAGTCACGGCGGCGACGTGGACTGCCGGAGCGGGAACGGCTACTTCGTCTGTCCCTGCTACGCTCCGAGTCATTATGGCTGCGGGAGCGGGAACGGCTACTTCGTCTATTTCTTCTTCGCAACGAGTCACGATGAGTGCGGGGGCTGCGAGAGCGGGAACGGCTACTTTGCCTGTCCCTGCTACGCTCCGAGTCACGATGGCTCCGGGGGCTGCAGGAACGGGAACGACTCTCATGTCTGGTTTTCTTCTGGGAAGTCTCAGCAGAAGTTGAGGGAGAGGGCTTGGCACCTGATGCACTAACAATTGCATATAAAAAGAAAGGCACATGTTAAATCAAAGAAAATGAAAGCCTCCAATGCTGGCATGTTTTTTTATTCGCCAAATGACTTGAAATGAAGATAATTACCCTAGCAGTGATGCAATTTCACCGTTCCATTCTGGGTATCTGTGGAAAAACACAGATACATTTTTGTCAGATGTTGCAAGATAGAATGTCCTTAAAAATATATCATTGTTCATTAATCCAGAAACTCAGAAATGTATTCAGCCTTTCAACAATTTAGGTTAGGGAAAATGGCTCATGGTAAATGCTGCAAATCATTAAGGTGCTTTAAATTAAAAAAATACAAATGAACAGTTCTTAGGGAGCTATCCTAGCATTACAACCCTGGCATCATTTTGGCACACCCATGGTTGTGCTGCCCCAAAGATATCGGTTCATAATCACGAAGTACAGAGAAGAAAGATTGACCGCTTTCGCAGAAGTTTGCAGTTCTCGATGTGAAGGCTGGTATTCTGGTGGGAGACCCAATCCTAGTGGTCACAACAAAAAACAAACATTTAGACAAGGTTTATTATTATCAGGAGCAACGTTTGTCATTGACATCACTTGCTGATAAAAGGTCACTAAACTTTGCAGTGGCCTTAAAAAAATTCTTAAAATATTAACAGTTAGTCCTTCACTGAACGCAGAAGCATTATAACATTAGCCAGGAGCCTGGATTGTATTTAAACCTTCATAGGCCAAAAACCAGGAACAAATAAGCGTGACACATCATACCTTTCCTGGGATAAAATTTTAAAAGTGAAATTATTTAGTATATATAGAAAACACAAGTCAAACATCTGATTACAAACAACCAAAACAAAAGGTCAATTAGGCTCTGGATTCTGGACTCTCAGGCTCTTCTTATGGCATCAAACTTTCCCGAAGCTCCAAGAAGGTCGTCTCAGGAGAGGCCAAGTTTGGATTAGGACAAAATGCACCACCTATGACGATCACAGTTGGAGTAGCGACAGGAAGATGACGTTGAAATAGACCAGAAGAGGAAGGTGCTGTTTCTTTGACGAGGAGCTCAAATGTGAAATTTGATGCAGCGAAGGAAGGCCAATCCATAAAGAGAGATTCAACAACAAATCAAATCAAATCTGGTGCTTGTGTAGCTCATGACTGGGCGCAGCGGGTGCTTATGTTTGTGGTAGTAAATGATGTTGCCTTTTGGGACACAGAAACACTAACTTAAAAAGAAAGTATGAGTAAAAAAAAAAAAAAAGAAGAAGCGAGTATTACACAAAAACAAGGTGCCCACTAATGTGAAATAAAGGACAAAACACACTATTCTTAACTCTAATGACAAAAGACAAAAAGGGGAACTTTCACATTCAGCAACAGTTCCAGAAAAAGCAAAGCTGAATGTGCACTGTGGAACAGCAGCCCAAGAACAGAGACAAATGAAAAAACAGCCGTCTTCCAACATTTTCTGATGCACAGGCTCTTCAGGTTTGCAGGTTTCTCCTCATCACGTCATCTGAGGCCTTGGTTCCATTGTTAGCAAAAGCCTTGAATGTCTTCGCATCAGTTTATGTCAATTTAAAAGAGATTAAATCTATCAATTGCAAGTACAGACCACTGAAGATTCTGAAGGTCTCTTATTAGTAGTGTTTTTCAATTACAATATCTGATAGACATATAGTTAAGTTTAGTCTGCACTGTAATCCTTCAGAAATTCTGGTACAGAATACTGAATTGCAGAAATATGTGAAAAATTTGTCCAAAATGTTTGTATTCCAAGTTGGTAGTCTTCCTACAGTCATCATTATGAAGGAATAGTGTATAAAACAAACCAAATAGACTTTAAAGTAGCATACATGAAGTTTTTCCCAAACCACAATCCTATAATGGGATCCAAAATCAAATCAAAAACAAAAAACATTGCATGTCAAATAAATAAAAACCGACAGAAAGCAAAAACATCGAACAATCTTCCACTTACCTTCATCAGAGTACATTCCTTGTTACATAGAGAGCAGGTATGAGGAAAGACCCTAGGTGAAGCGGCAGTGTAGTCTTGCATCTGGGCCAGCACTGGGATATTCCCTGTCACTTCTACCTTTGCTGGAAGCTGCTTGGTGGAAGCGGGCTGCGGTATATGAATGAAATTCATGAGGTTCTGCATTAGGGGAGAGAGACCCGGAGGAACGGGCATCATGAGCCCTGGCATGAGGGACGGCTGTGGAACTGGCTTTGCAGCCGAAAAAACTTGAGACTGCAAAGCTTGTCCCATATGCACAGCTGGCTGATTCTGCATCTGCTGCAACCCAATCGGCAGGTTAGGTACCTGGGCCATCTGCTGCTGCTGCTTCAGTTGCTGCTGTTGTATCTGCTGCTTCAGTTGTTGCTGCTGCTGCTTCAGTTGTTGCTGCTGCTGCTTCAGTTGTTGCTGTTGCTGCTGCTGCTTCAGTTGTTGCTGTTGCTGCTGCTGCTTCAGTTGTTGCTGTTGCTGCTGCTGCTTCAGTTGTTGCTGCTGCTGCGTCTGCTTCAGTTGTTGCTGTTGCGTCTGCTTCAGTTGTTGCTGTTGCGTCTGCTTCAGTTGTTGCTGTTGCGTCTGCTGCTGCTTCAGTTGTTGCATCTGCTTCAGTTGTTGCTGTTGCGTCTGCTGCTGCTTCAGTTGTTGCGTCTGCTGCTGCTGCTTTGGTGGTGGTTGTTGCATTGTCTGTTTCACCTGTTGCTGTTGTACCTGCTTCTGCTGCATTTGCTGTTTTTTCATCTGCTCAGAAACATTTGATACTTGCCCGTGAGTCTTACTCTTTTCTTTGATGTGACTGTCGCTGCTGCTGCTGCCAATGAGTACAAGGCCAGGTCGGCTTGGATGCACACTACGAACTATATTAGGAGTTAGTTGGCTTTTTGATGCTGAATGGCGATCTGGCTCTGGATTTTTCAACGGAAGGGCTTTAGTGACTTCTGCTTTAAGAGGTCTTATGTCTGTGTCTGTCTTTGGCAGAGAGAAACCTTTGAAGATTTCTTGAGATGACTGGTTCGGTTGGGTGTGCAGTTGTTGAGCTGGATCGCTGCTTCGCATTGAGCCATGACTGGTAAAAGAGCTGCCTTGATCACAGGAAGAAACCAAGGTGCTGTTTTTCACCTCTGTCATACTTTTTTGCAGTGGTTCTCGACTGTGACCGCTACTATCATAGGAGCCCATCAGCAGCGTACCTCCACTTCCACCACTACTAGCTCCACTGCTGCTCCTTCCAATTTCATCCCCAAAGCTCCCAGTATATTTTCCAGTATGTCCATAATCAATCACTTTACTTGGTTGGACAATAGGTGACAATTCATCCTGACGCATCCCTTCCCCTCTTGAAGTACTCAACCTTTCCCTTCCACTCATACTTGTGGTGGAATGAGGATCATAGTAGGATTTTGATGGATCTGCTGTGGCAGATCTCTTTGCCTTTTCCATGCGGATTTGTCGTAAGATAAAAGGCAGGTTGTCAGGAGTCATCTGATCTTCGGGATATGAGATCAGATGTTCCAGGTCCTCTTTTTCAAGTCCAAACTGCATAAGGATGTTCACAGCTGTTTCTGAAGTGTACTTGGGACGAGTAGACTCTGCAGAACCCACAGGTTTGCCTGGCACTGGGTAGTCATAATCACCTAAGCCTGGAATGGATTGCACATTGCGCTCTCTTTCATTCGAGGCATTAAACCTACCGTCACCAGTGCTTAGATAGCTCAATGAAGCAGATGATGAACAGTATTTAGACGAATCATCCTCAGTTTTCCGTTTGTAGCTTGGCAACCAGTCCATGGAGCTAGTGCTACTTGCAACATCAGGAGGTCTTTGAGAGTTTGAGGACAACATGTAGGAAGTCACATCTTTGCCTGAAGAATCATACTCATGTCTTTGAGTAAAATGACTGCTCTTGTCTACAGGCTGATTTCTCACCTCCTCTCTGGCTCTGCTTATATGCATGTCTATGGACCTCTTTATGTCCTCTTCCATTGAAGTCTTACTCCCTTCTGGCCTGTAGCTCATTATTCCCCCAGATTTTGCAGGAGTCGCAGATGAAACTCCAGAAGAGCTAAAGCTGGACCCAGGCCCAAGATGAGGAGATGTCTTATGAGAGTCTCTCTCTGCCTGCATACTGGACTGTCCATAGCGCCCCTGGGCTGAACTTTGATTCCCAGAGGCATAGGGGTTATATGAGGGATGGGACATGGTGTTAGCAACCTTCAGAAGGTTTAGTAGACTGATGGCTGCAGCTGTCGGGCAGGGGGGTGTTGTGGGTATAAATGGGGCAGGTGTGTTGGTTCGACCATCAACAGCAATAGCGTTATTTATCTGTGTCAACGCAAGGTGGGTTTTCAGCTGAGCCAGCCGCAAGCATGCAGCTTGCTGTCCGATCAGTAAAAAGCTCCCTGGGAGCCCACCCAGTAGGGGGCTCTGTTGGGGCCCTGGTGCAGGAGAAGGGGCGTAACGCTTCAATGACAATGGAAAAGCTGGAAAGTTAAAAATAAAGAAAACAAAGAATAAAGGTTAATCAGTTGTACTGGGCCTCAGAATCTTGGAAAGATGAAATCCATCGTCCGGGAGGCCTTTTCTTAATTTGCAGACTCTGCTTCCCGAAGATCATTCATTCATACGGATTCATTCTGTTAGTATCATCTTCAGGTCTTCACTAGTAAGAAGGAAAGGTGGAAACAAAAGCATCAAAAACAGAGAAACAGAGAAAACATGAGATTTAAACAATAGAGACACAGGAGACAACAACAACAAAATAGAAAGGAGGTGTTAATCTTAGAAGAATAAGCTTAATAGATCTTCCAAAGCAGCTTATCTTATCCTCCTCTATCTTTTGCATGTCCCTGATCTGTGGATAGAGACACAGAACATACACGCTAGTCGTCCAACATCTAGATGTTTCTAACAAGACCCATGATTAGTACCCATTAAGGTCGAACTAACATATGCACACAAATTTTGCTACACGGGTGTGGTTTTTTATTATGACGATCTCCAAGTCCAGTCCACAAGTTGCAGTGCTGTGCTGGGTAGGCAGCATTCAGAAGAGAGATGACGTATGGCTTGGAAAGTTGGTGAAGGAAGCTGGATCTGCTGTTGACTTTCTGGTAATGACAGCACACAGATGGACCTCAACCGGTGCAAACTGCCATTGTCATGAACACATCCTCCTACCCCCTAAACATGATCGCAATAAACCAAAGGAGCATGCTCAGTGGCAGGTTGGTGGCATAGAGCAGCTTATGATGATCTTCTGTCTCCTCAGAGGACACGATTAGACTCCTCCGCTCATCTTGAATTACAGCAGATAAGGGACTCAAGTTGAGTACCATAATTGATGCTCTGTTGTCTGCTTGCACTTAATTTAACTGGTTATATAAGCTCTCTGCACTTTCAGTGACTTTAGTGTCACTGTAAAATCATTTTGCACCGTGGAATAATTTAATTAATCCGTACACTATCTGCACAGACCGTGTACCTGATCATTATGCAAGTACTTTTTACAAACTTTTCACATATGCAACAGGCTATGTTCCGAGAAGTGCAGTAAAAGCGTCCCAACAATTCTTACATTAAACAACAGCAACAGTGAGAGAAAGCATTGTCACGAATGAAAACCAATGACGATTTTCTGAAAACCTTTGCAAACCTCAAAAGAAAATTAGTTTGTAAAACTGCAGCTACAAACTACTGAACGTTTGCTGTTTGCTCCCTTTGTGCTATGATGGCTCTCTAATTTTAGGGACAAACTGTTATCCAGTGCAAAACTGGACTGGTGCATGTCTTCTATATAGATCCTTGCTACCAGTCATCAATGATGACATCAATGATGACATCAATGCCAAAATAAGAGACAATGACAATATTTGGAGGCCAAATGTGAACACAACAGATTTCCCTCAATGTTACTGTTTTTTTTTGTTTGTTTGTTTGTTTGTTTGTTTGTATGTTTTGGGGGGTGGGGCGGGCGGTTGTATTGCTTGTGTTAGCTAGGTTATGCTTAAAAGTAATTTAAGAGAAAGTGAATTGCATAGATACACACACCTACCAGATGTAAAGAAGAATAACGCAATAGGAGAAAAGAATGAAATAAATGTTTAAAAAAAACATAGATCCTTAAGTGGTAATATAGAACAACACAACTAACCAACAGCTCAGCTAAACACAACATGATTAGTTGTTAATGACATTAGGGCTGCACAATATTAGGAAAACCTGCGATGTGCGATAACTATGATCAATACTGCGATAACGATATGACTTGCGATAAAATAAATATAAAAAAAACCAAATACATAATTTCTGTTTTACTGCAAGTTTTATTTAAAGAAAGCTGCTGTATTAGCAGTGTAACAACAAAGTGCACTTTAACATTGAAACATTGCCCCCATAAAAAGATTTCTGAGGCTTGAATTCTGAAAGACATCCTTCCTGGTCTCTAGAATTAGTTTTAAATACATAACTTAAATTATACTGCAAATTATCTCAATGCAGTTGTTCATCATTTTACCACTCACCAAGTAGTTATGATGTAAGTCAAAACTGGAGAGGAAACTTTACTGTAGTGCTTGCGTAGTTTTCCGCTTGGCTCAGTTCAAACATGACGGTTTTGCGACATGTTTCGTACATTTGTGGAATGGCGACATGTGAAAAGTAGTTTCGTGAGGGGATGCGGTATCTCCGGTCCACTTTATGTATCAGACTGGTGAAGCACTCTCTGCTAACTGTATTTATAGGCATCATGTCTTTGTCAAAAAATGTGTAATGGCCTCTGTTATTTCTTTGTAGCGCTTTGACGTTTTCTCATAAGGAGTCCCACTTGAAAAACTCTAATACAGAGACGGCTGTTGGACTGCGGTGCTCTTTGTCTTAACATTAGCAACCTTTGTTTGGTTTGCCCTGTCTTTCTGGAACTCTTCAAACAGTTCTCTGTGGTTGTATTGAAGATGATGGTTCAGAGTAGTCATGTTTCCTCTGGTGGTTGCCACGAGTGTTCGGCAAGTTTTGCAGAGTACCTGTGTTTGGAGAACGTCGTCTTTATCAAATCCAAAGTACCTCCAAATAAGCGAGGTACTATTTTTTTTTTTTTAGGCACGAGGGGTTTCTTTGATTGGTAAATTCTTTAAAGCACGTGTGTAAACATTTTAAGGTACCCAATTATCGCAGTTTACGTCGTCTTTTGCGATGGGCCCATCGCGCAGGCTGATATCGCGATGACAATAAATTTTCAATTTATTGTGCAGGCCTTAATGACATCTGTAGTTTTAGTCAGCCTACCCTACATTGCAGCCGTCTTTACACTGCCTTTAAGTAAGCACCTGCAGCAGTGGAAAAGTGATTTTTGCTCACTGCACATGCGTGGGAGCAGGTTAATGACAGGGGATCTTTTCCATAGTCTGAGCGTCCAACTGTCTTAATGTCTAATTACAGCTGGGCGATAGAACGATAACGATATGTATCGCGATATACCTTTTACTCGATAGAGAAATTAAACTATTGCGATAGACCTCGCCGCTCTTGTCCTCTTAATAAAAAAAAAAAAAAAAAAAAAAAAAAAAAAGGGTCAGCCAATCCAAATTAAGTAGCGCAGAGCCGAACCAATCACAGCCGCAGCGTCACGTCACGTGACTTGTTACGTATAGCACAAGTGCCAAGCCGCACATGTGTATTTGTTTGGGAAGCAGCCAGCCACCGTACCGCCCGGGTAATGGAGGAAATGAGTGTGCCGACTAGAAAAATCAACCGAGCGTGACCGAAGAGAAAACAGATGATGGTTCCAATGCCGGAGAGATTGTCGAACGGAAGAGCCATTGAAGTTCCGTAGTGTGAAGGTATTTCGGCTATTTCAAGTCTGACAAAAAACAGAGTAGCGTGCACTGTAAATGTGCCGAAAGCAAGTCTGGAAATACAATAAACCGGTGCATGCGTCACACTGTGCGCCACGTTATTGTTTCGGTTAAATGAATTTCTACAATACTGTTAATTCTACTCTCTGCAGTGTTTAAATGCTTACATATACACACAGTTACTGTCTCTCCACACATACGACTCGGTTCTGCTTCTATGCCCCAGCTTTGTTTACTTTTTCCCACCGAGGCTTCTAGACTTCTGATTGGCCAACATTTCTGCACGGTTAGGAATCTAGCGCCACCTGCTGCTTTGGCATGTTCATAGCAGCATTTTCCTTCATTTCTGCCTTTATGTGTGGACGGGATTATTTTTTAAAACGAAAACGGAAAATCTCAGTTTTCAAAAATACCCGTGTACGTGTGGACGTAGCCTCAGTCTCTGACTGGAAGCGCTAATTCGTCATTCGGCTTTTGTCAGACTAAAGTAACTGTTAAAACTGTTTGAAAAGCTAAGCTATACAACAAGGAGAGATTGAGAATTTCCTTTTAGTTCTCAGTTTATTTGATATTGACAAAAGTTAGTCAGTTTTGTCTGTTCTTCTGTAAAACAAACTAAGATTTATTTTTAGAATTAATACTTTGTTTCTAAGTGGAATTGACAATTTAGTTTGTTTCGTTTGTTCTCTTTTGAAACTTAAACGATTTAGCGGCTGCCTTTTGTGTAGTTTGCAATATTTGCCTTTATTTATCTGAAAAAGTCTCATGTTCCTTAAGTACATCTATCCTGTTGAACTTATTATGGGAAATAAATATTTAAATAAAAACAAGCTGCTGATTATTTCACATTTTACTTGTGAGCAACGGCACATTTAAATTTTACAAATATAGTTATTTGGCTTATATCGTGATAGATATCGTTATCGCCTGAAATGAAAAAAACATATCGTGATATGAAAAAATCTTATATCGCCCAGCTCTATGTCTAATGCCAGGCCACTGATAACCAATACCATCACGTCTGGGATGAGTCTTAAGAGCGGGGTTAACGTCAGGGCTCGCAAAATCGCTAGCCCGACGTCCCGGGGCTAGCGATTTTTCCAGTCGGGCTCCCAAAATCTATCTCTGCCCTGCCCGTCGGGCTATTGTAGGAAGGAAAAATATATGTCAATGCTTTTGCATTCTTTCGGAAATGTAGCTGGGTAATTATGTCATTGGCATCAGTGAGCCAGAATTTGCGCTTGTTTTTTGCTTTCACTTTGCAATCGTGCGAACTGTGTATGGAGAGCGACAGTACTGATTGGTGAGTGACAATCATTTGCGCACCAATTCCTCTGACATCGTCTTATCAGTCGTTAGCCTACTATGCAAACATGATAAGTGAAATCTCCCGCAGCAAGCTTAAACATGTGATAGGTTGATCGCGCAGAGAATCGCTCAGCGTTATGTGAGCGCGTGTGTAAAAGCAGCAGGATATATATTTTAGTTTTGCTGAGCCAAATAAGACAGGTCAGGGTGAAGAAGTGACAGCCAAAGAAAAGCTTACCACAAAACGGAAAAGTTATGGCAAATCAGACTATAAGGCAAAAAGAAAGTGCAGCTTTATGGTTTCATGGACAAAAGAATTTCTGTGGCTGCAATATGACGAGCTAAATAACCAGGGGTGCACATAAGTGGTCCGCAGGTGCGCATTTGCTGTCAAAATAAAAAACGCACACAAGATAAGAAGTTGCAACGCGTGTTTGCGCACATAGGATTTTCTGGAGGAGGACAGACATTTGTTTAGAACTCTTAAAGATGTCAAGAAGCTCCTTTAAGCAATTACTGTGATGTTCCTCCACCTCCAAAGAAATGTCAGGAGTCCGAACCACAAAAGAAGCACGTATTCTCAGAAAAGTGGTTGCAGGAGGTGAGCTGGCTTCAAACAAATGATGAACGCACAGAGATGTGGTGCAGAATGTACTGTGAAAATCCCACTCTAGCGGACAAAAACAGTGCCTTTTATATGGACGCAAACGCGCGTTGCAACTTCTTATCTGGTGCGCCTCTTTTATTTTGACAGTGAATGTGCACATGCGGACCACTTATGTGCACCCGTGTAAATAACATAATGTTCTGCCGGGTGTGTTGTTGGTTTTCTCTCGATTTCTGAGTCGACAAGCGCCTTTGTTACTGGGACCAGTCATTTTAAGAAAGGCCCCCATTAGAACCCATGAGAAATGCAAGACATGCATTATTGCTCAGTCTGCAATATCTTTCCCAGAACAAACACCAATTGCAAATAACATATTAAAAATAAACCTGAAAAATCTCTTTAGAACAGCGTACTATGTTGCAAAGAGTGAACTACCACTGGCAAAATTTAGCAGTCTTTGCAAACTTTAAAAAAAAGCAAATGTCCTCGATCTTGGTTCCACTTGCCTCTTACCTGTGATTTCAGTGGAAATTTCAAATTCAGGATCTGACACAGACTGATTGATGTTCTACACAGTTCTTACAAGTTTATAGAAATTTCTGTTCAATTAGAACCAAGTATTTGAGTTGATGATTGTAATTTTTATACAATGTTGTAATTTGTGTTTCAACAATTTTTTGATTGTTTTGGTTCCGTTACAATATTATACATTAAAGTATAATATTGTAAAGGAAACAAAAAATGAAACAAAACATCAATCAAAAAATTGCTCGCTTTTTTATTCGGGCTACTTAAATTTATTTTGGGCTACCAAAAACTGAAGAGTCCCTGCCCGAAGGGCTACCAGGGATTTTGAAATTTTGCGAGCCCTGAACGTGCATCACTAAAGGAGAGAAAACTTTAATACAAGCCAGGTCTGTGGAGTGGGGGCTTATCATAAGTGAAGGACAAAGTGAAGGACAAGTGGTTGTTTTTCTCAATCAGTAGAATTCATATTGTCAGTATTTGTTGTAAATGCTGCCTTTTATGAATGCATTTAAAATGTGTTGTGGGATTGTGTAGTGTGGCTGTTACCGTGGGTTCTCCCACCTAACTAGCTTGGAATGAAAATAAAGGAAAACGGTGGCTGTGGGGATACGTTGGATAACGACAGTCATGCCACTGAGTTAAGTCGGATTGCGCAAAATCCGTGCAGCAGTGAGATATGAGGCGAGACCATAATCCACCAGTCCAGCCACAAGGAGGCAAAAAAGGCAAGGCAATGTATGCAGCTACCGAGGAGCAATGCAACGTCCTGCAGGCCCGCTTACAAACTACCACCACAAGTCGACAAACAGCGGCTGTAAGGAAAAGCTGATCGCTTACAGGTTTGTTTGGGGTTTTTTTTTTTTTTACAACAACTCGGGGTACATACCGTGCTTTATATGTGTGGAATCCGTTTGTTCTGATGTGTTCAAATGAATCCTCACGAAGAACTTCTTGCAATCTACAGCGTTGCTAACGGAAAGGAAACGCTAACCACGTGACCCACCGCAACGTGTTCCGTTTCAGTGGTCTGCCTTCAAAATAAAAGGACGAAGGGAAACGACAACTTTCAAGATACTGTCGTAATTCCACTAACGCATTCCATGCATCATATTATTATTATTATTATTATTATTATTATTATTATCATAAGGAATTAGCACTTGTTTTTCTTTTTTAAAATTTGTTTACTTTTTTAGAAAAATACAACTGTGAGTTCTAAATGTTTTATTGAGTGTGTTATTGGAAGTTTCACTACATCTTTCTCTGTGATGGCTTATAGTGGCCGCAGGATAAGTGTACTATAATTAATTTTTCACACGGTGGCGCTATTTCCATAGGAAAACAACTCATATATAAATGTCCTTGATGATCATATCTTTTTTTACTACTATAACACAGCCTGAATTTTAATATGTGAAATTACTTTTACACCCCATCACCAATGCTGCACAGATTAATTTTACATTATAAAAATATAATTTATGTTGTGACTGTGAGACATGAGTAAGTTTGCGAAAAGGAAGCATGGGAAAGGGGGGAAATAAGGTATGATTCTCCCTGAAATAAACTTTCTGCCAAATAATTATAATACTAATGCAGTCACAAGTAATAATATCACAAGTTCCCCTTTTATTCATAAAATTTTAATATATTGAATGATGACTGCTTAGTCCTCCGTAAAGATGAAAGCCCCGATGTGCGCAGAGGTTCGGGACCATAAGTCTTATTGTAAACATACCACGGCAGACCCGGCGATGTTTCCATCAACATGCTTTTCAGCATCTCTTTATTGACCACTTTTCACACACGGTTGCTGTACGCATACAGCCGGCTGTAGCTTTTCAGCTCACAGCCCGACAACACAACAGCAGAGAGAGCACAGACTTTAAGGCGGCGAGGCGTGATTGCGCCTCAGGTGCGTCCGACTCCACTGCAGACCACGCCCCGCCACACACATTAACCAGGTAAAATACATATTTAGGCAGAATTTTGGAAACATCTAGTTTTTTTAGAAGCATAGTGCTTTTTTTCCAATTACTTTTTAAAAGTCAGGTCAAGGCTCCAAAAGTCCAAAGGCGAAATGAGGGTGGCAGCTCACAACAGTTTTTGTTTGCTACATGGATTAGTTCAGCTGGGTGTCTTTCCTTTTGTTATATTCCTTTAAGAGTTCAAAATGTGTTAATTACATAAATAAAATGTAATTTTCTCTGTAGCACTTCATGGATTTCATAAGCAACACACCTTAGTTGCTCTGTGGATTCTTTTAAAAAGCAGCTGAAAACTTTTCTGTTCAAACAAGCCTTTTGTTGATCTACATATTTTATATTCTTTACATTATTTACATTTGATCTTTTACATTGTGTACAATGTCTATTGATTGTATTGTTATTTTAATATTTGTGTACAGCGCTTTGACTGACTGTCTGTGAAAAGCGCTTAATAAATAAACTTTACTTACTTACTTTAGTTGTTCACACAAAGCATAAAGTAAAAGAAACTATATATACAGTGTTATCTTCATTTTAGATTTCAAAAAGTATTTGCGGCTCCCAGTGTTTTTTTTGCGTGGAAACCCGGTGGCTCTTTGGGTGTTAAAGGTTGCTGACCCCTGGCCTAGGCCATCTGCTACGGTGTTGTCTGCGGGGGCGGCAGCATCTCTGCTGGGGACAGGAAGAGAACAGGCTGATATGGAGGGCCAGCTCTGTTCTAGGATGCCCTCTGGACCCAGTGGAGATGGTGAGTGTTAGGTCTAAACTTGCAGACCTCGCTGTCTCAGTGGCCTGTTACTGTGAAGGAAGCAAGACACTCAGAGCTCCATCGGTTTTTACTTGCAAGGGAAGTCCGGTCAGGTCTAGAGTTGTAAACTTAGCCAACTCTGAATTCGGCCTCCCCTCACAGTCCTTTTATCAAGAACAGTAGTTACACAAACATTTCATTTATCATATGACAGTTAAGACACTCACATGTGAACATGTACGTCTGTGATGTGTGTGTGTGACATTTTCTGCTACACCACATATCACTGTGACCTTTCACTGATGTCCCTAGTCACCCCATGTATGGCGTAACCTTTTAACGAACCAGTGTGTAGAAAAGAGGTGAGCATTCTTGAGAATGGAGGCTAAGCTGTCATCCCTGTTGGACAGCATCTCCCAGCCCATGCAGGAGACTCTGACAGCACTGAGCAGCTCCTTCAGTGGCAGGCTCTGGCACCCATGATGTGGGATGGAGAGATTTTGCCGGTCTTTTCTTTCCTACTGCTGTCAGACTCCACAACAAAGACTTCGCAGCTGACCAAACACACAAATCCACACATGTGCAATTCTCTTTTTCTGACTAAATTGTATTTTATTCTGTTTTATTGTGTACAGTATCTTATTCTTATTATCATATATTGCAGTATTTTTTCTAAATTTTCGCTGCTGTAACATTGCACTGTCCAGTTTTGGCTGTAACGAAACAAATTTCCCACGTGTGGAACTAATAACGGTTATCTTATCTTATATAAAAATAATAAAATTATAGCACACCAGAAAGATAGTCAGGAATTCTGTGTCATCAAAGATGAAAAAACAGGGTGACACAAAACAAAGGTGCGTGAGAAAGAATCATATACTCTGATGAGGGGACTGATTTATTTTAAATAAATGTACCACTGATGGTCTACTTGTCCTGTTTGTGTTTTGGGGTCTTTGTGTCCGGTTGTCTGAGTGCTTTCCCATTCTCATCTCCAGCCCCACACCTACTATGAGAGGAGGTTAAGCAGATGTGTTGTTCTCACAAGGCACTGCTCCACCTCCGCACAGTGTATTTACATCTCAGTGCCTTCAACCAGCCTCAAACAAACTCTGGGCTTTATTTACTGACCTCTAGTGGCAGTAAGGTGACATTGTTTTTTTGAAATTAGATTTTGCCGTTTTCCATTTGGCATCGTAAACCAAGATTTTGTGTTCTTCTCCGTTAAGCACACTGATTTGCCTTGTAATGAAATGTGGTATGTATAATATTACTGTCTCAATGTTAAAATGCTGGGTTAAAGAGTGAAAACAACGACACAGACACTTAAAATTCTCTTAAGCCTTAAACCTCTCTTATCAAGAGTTCAGCTTTCTCATTTTGAACCTCACAGCTTCTGACCGAATTTGGTGGTTTGTTCAGCTTCAAACTTGAGCCAGTGAGTCTGGAAAGTGTGAGACACACTCAGGTTGATGGACCCTTTTCTTCTAAAGAAACTGAAGCCAAAGATGTAAATGACCAAAAAAAAAAAAAGATTTAATAAACTATTAACACCTGTCAGGTACCTCCTGATGACCTGTTAAGTAAATTTATTAATTTTTCAATAACATTTTCACATAAAAGATAAAATAATAACAACATTTTAAAACTGTGCTCTTCACCAGCCTGTACAAACAAAAACAAAACAATTTATGAATGAAGACATATCATTTACAACAAAAGGTACCACACAGTGATTAGTTTAGTTTCTGAACTAGTAGGATCAAAAACATTGGCTTGTTCTCCACAGTGATGTGTTAAAATAATCAGTAGATCAGGTCCATCAGTCAGAAACGGAGCCTTGAGACATCTGAGATGACGTTTTTGAAGCTCTTTGTCGACGTTTCTCATAATATTTCTACAAAAAAAACAGAAAAGTGAGAAACCAAACATTGTTAGGCCAAGAGTGTGATTTTGTGTACTGAATGGTGTGTGCGCATGCGTACCTGCAGGTTGTTGTAGTGTTTCTGGCTGCAGCAGTGGAGTTCCTTGGCGGTCTTCTCATTCAGGTAGAAAACAGAGCAGATGTTACAGAAAAATCCTGATTTTGGGATCACAAACTCCTGACCTGCAGAGGAGTAGAAACAGGAAAATTAGACAAGTGTTAACACAGCATTTGAATCGCGTGCGTGTGTGTTTATGTGTGTGTCTCACCGAGGGGGCTATTGGGGTTGAACTGAGGCAGTCTGAAGTCTGCTACAACACACGGAGACTGAGAGCGAGATCGCTTTGCCTCAGGTCCAACAAGCTCCCTCCTGCGTTTGCCCACAACTGAAAATGGAAAGAGCAACACCTTAATCATCAACAAATCTGCTGCAGGAGCCACCGGGTTTATAAAATATTAAAATATAACTTAAGTAATTAAACAAATGATTTTTGATTTATTTGAAAAGGTGAAATGTTTGTCAGCCACTTTATTAGGTACACTTGTTTGACTGCTCATTAATGTAAATCTCTAATCGGCCAATCACATGGCAGCAACTCAGTGATCTAGGTATGTAGACATGGTCAGATGACCTGCTGAAATTCAAACTGAGCATCAGAATGAAGAAGAAAAGTAATTTCGTGGACTTAAATGTGGCATGTTTGCTAATCTTAGCATTTCACTGATGGGATTTTCCCAAAGAAGCATCTCTAGGGTTTACACAAAATCGTCTGAAAGACAAAATGAGCAGCAGTTCACTGGAAGAAAATGCACTTTTGAGTTCAGATGAGAATGTAATAACTCAAATAAACACTTATTACAACCAAGGTATGCAGAGGAGTATCTCTGAACACACAGCACATCCAACATTGAAGCAGATGAGCTGCAACAGCAGAAGACCACACTGGGTTCCACTTCTCTAAGCTAAGAACGTAAAACTGAGGGACCAATTCACACAGGATCAGCAACGCTGTAAAAGAAAAAAAAAGTCTCCATTTCTGCTGTGACATTAGGATGGCAGTGTTAACTGAAAAGACACGACGTCGTACTCTCATCCACAGCGCTTTATTCGTTCCGCCATTTTTCACTCACAACAACAACAACCCTCTCATGGGCAACAGAACTCTCGCGATAAAACAGAAAATAACAAGTTAACAATCTCCCTCTTTCTTAAAAAAAAAATAAAATAAAAGTATAAACACATCCCTGTAAACATTTGTATACATATATGTATATATTTATATAAACAAAAAAACATTTCAAAAGTGCTTTGCTTTACTTGAAGCATACTATCATTGCACACAATAAACAATGGTACATTTGAATGCAAAGACAACTTTGTAAATAAAGGATTACAGTATCCAGAGTCCTTCATCTAGCGCCTTTAGAAGGGCTAAAGGTGAAACTCCCTTTTTTGTCAGACAATCAGCAAGTTGAGATTTTGAATCTGACCAACAAACCTGTCTGATTTTCTTGGCTTGTATGAGCTCTTTAATGCTGCTCATTTCTAGCCTCAGTCTCTTCTCTGTAACCTGCTTAGTAGACTTGAGTGCATCAAACAAGGAATGATTATCAGTTACACAGATCAAAGGAAGAGCGTTCAGACCAGTGTTACCAGTTGTAAGCTCAGAAAAAAGTGTTGCCAGGAAGAGCGCACTGTCTATTCCATCTGACATGGCAAGAGTTTCTCCTGCCAGTGTACTTCTGACCATGCGCCTGATTTTTTTAGACTGCCAGAAGAGAGGACAAAACTTTCCTCCTTTACCCATAAGGACGATTAATGCCCCTCCTTGAGTACCGCCATCAGGAAGGTTGCCAAATGAAGCATCACTGAAAACAATCAATGCCAGATCCTCACTGTTACCCAAGTGCTGAAACTTAAGAGTCACTTTCTCTGCCTTAAGTTTACGGATAACTTTGTTCACTTCATGAATAGACTGTACAGTTGCATCTTTGATATTAGATCCAAGGCTACATGTGTCAAACATAACATCAGGCCTTGTTTGTTTGGCAACCCACAAAATCTGTCCTATTTTTGACCTGAGTTGCTCACGTTCTGTTTCACTTAAGGAAGCCTCCCTCTGTACAGCCCGTGCTGCTTGTAACTGAACCGGTTGTAGGTTGTCAATGTAAAGTTGTTGATGCACCTCTATTACATCATTAACTGTACAAATGTCCATACCAACATAAGAAAAACTGTCATGTTCTTCACGGCCCACAAGGAAGGTAGATTTCAGTACAGGAATGATATGAGTTGCAAAGTGACTTGAACCAGCCCAAAGGAAATCATCAACATGACATGCAAGCACTCCTGTAACCTCAGATTGTTCATTCTGCCAATAGAACACTGCAGGATCAACCTGTGATATTTTACCACCAGTTTTGAGCATAATGTCTTTGACCTTATTGTACCAATAAAGTGAAGCATCTGCAAGTCCATAAACACACTTTTTCAGTTTCCATAGAACATTGTCCTTGCCAGCTTCAGGTGGGGGACGAAGATGGACGTCTCTTGACAGTTCCATTCCCTGCAAGAAGGCAGATTTAATGTCCATTGAATTTACTCTCCACTTGTTTTGACATATCACAGCTAGCACCAGTCTGAGGGACTCAGACGCACATGTTGGAGAGTCTTTCTGTAGTTCTTTAGTATTTACCTCTTCAAACCCCCGTGCCACAAGTCGAGCCTTTGGGACAACACCATTAGTAGTTTCTTTGAGTGTACAGACCCATCTAGTAGACACATATTTTTGACCCAGGTCTTTCACTTCATCAAACACACCATTACTTTGCCAGCTCTCAATCTCCTGCTGCTTAGCAGAATCAAAGGAAATATCTTTTGTTATGAGTACATCTGCATCTCTGTTTTCAGCTTCAGTGCAAAGACCATCAACAAGTGACATGTCTACAGCTTTCTTTTCACCTTCACTACCATCATGCTCAAGATATTGCACATTGTACCAGTTTTTGTATTGCCCTTTTGCTTTTCCCGCTCTGCCTAGCACTCTGGCTGTGTGTTGAACACCGTTGTCTCTGTTGGTAAAAGCAATCAGCTGTCCTGATCTTAACTTTACATTAGCAGAGACATGATCAGTGGGTGTAGAGGGCTCATTTGCAGTTTGTGTGACAGACATGTTTTCTGTAGTGTTAGTTTCTCTGTCAATAGTGATGTCTTCTTCCTCACTAATACTCTGTTCACCATCGGGTGTGTCAGTGTCATCATTTTCAACTGCGTCTTTGTTGTCATCATCAGTAGTACTGTGTGGTTTTTGTTTATCTCCAGTCTGTGAATCCACTTTAGTCAATCTTGACTGGTGTACTCTTACAAGAGTCCCCCCATGTCTTACAAATACAACAGTTCCATCCTGCCCAATAACTACACCTGGACCCTTCCACTCTGTACAGTCGACTCGTTTGTAGTATACTTTATCTCCTGCCTCATATTTGTCATCTGTAGGCCTAAGTTGTTTGCGTAGTGCTCTCCTGATCCTTTCTGAACACTCTGCCTCAGTAAATGCTTTCCTGGAAGCATGTAATGCTGAGATATGTTCAGCTACTCTTGCACTTACAGTTGTGCCCTCTAAGGCAGGTGGCTTATCCATCAACACAGAAGGAAGGTTGGGGTTTTGGCCAAACACAAGTTGATGTGGACTATAACCATGTACATTAAGCATACTGTTTTTGGCCATAAGGGCCCAGTCTAGCGCAGTGTGCCAGTCACATCCACGTTCCTTTTTTACCTTCAGGAGGATTTCTGTAAGTGTCATGTTATGTCTCTCCAGTAGTCCGTTGCTCCAGGGACTATACCCCGCCGTTGTTTTTACCTCAATGTTGAAGTTTTCAGCCATGTCCCGGATGTCTGTGTTGTTGAACTCTCCGCCGTTGTCTGTGTAGAGCCGTCTGGGGGCACCGTGAATGCTTATCCAGGTGTGAATGAAGGAGTTGACAATCTCTGCAGCTTTCTTTGTCTTTACGATGCTGCCGGCACTGAAGCGTGTGAAGTGGTCGATGATGTGAAGGTACCACACATTGGGCTCCAGCTCATGTAGATCCATCGCTACTGTCTCATTATACTCAGAAGCCAGGGGTAGACCAACAGCAGGTCTCGGCTTGGTTTTGCAATATTTCTGACAAATGTCACAGTCACGAACTATCTCTTGTAGAATAACTGCACATTGTTTATCTGTATTGCCAGAGCTTTGGATGAGCCTCAATAACCTCTCTGCAGATGCATGACCAAACTGCTTATGAAGTTTCACAAGGACTTTCTGTTTCTCTTTTGTAGACATTTCAGCAGTTACCATGAGAACTTCATTTTCATTGCAGTTTTCTGTAGTATTTTCATCTCTAATGTCCACGCAATAGTGTCCCGAACTAGTGAGCTCTAGGGGAACAGGCTGCTTGAACATGACAACACTGTCATTCTCCATGTCTAGAACAGTACCTGCTTTCTTGAGAGACGTTTTGCTCAGTAGTAGTGGAATGTCAACAGGAACTACTTCACTTTCAATGTCACATTTTGTTTGTCCAATTTTGACTGGAAGTTTCACTTTTCTGCTGGAATACACTACAATACCATCCCCAAAGCGAAATGGTCTGGAGCTGGGGGTTTCTGATTGCAACAGCTTGTTTACTTGGCCTTGGCTGAGGTCACGCATGTAACTATCTAGCCACTTCTGACCACAAACTGTACGTGTACATGCAGTATCAATAATGGCTGACCCCAATGCCTCAGTCAGGAAGATTTCAGAGTCTGTCATTGAGGCTTTAGTGTACAAAGTAATGTTACACTCCTCCACTTTCCCATCTTCAGTTAGCTTTACTTGGTCACCATTACGATGAGGACAGTCTTTCGCCCAGTGGTATCAGAATCAGAATCAGAATCAGAATACTTTATTGATCCCTGGGGGAAATTATTTTTTGTTACAGTGCTCCATTTTAAACCAACATTAAGACAAGACAGACAATACACTAACTAAGAATAGTACAATATATACATATATATACATACATACATACATAAGTCACTTATAAATAAATAGTTGGGAAAGAAACATGTGTAGTTGTAGCAGCAAACAGTGTGTTAAGTGGATGCGTTGTACAGGGAGATGGCCACAGGCAGGAATGATTTCCTGTGTCGTTCAGTGGCGCTTTTTGGTAATCTCAGTCTCTCACTGAACGTGCTCCTGTGACTGACCAACATGTCATGGAGTGGGTGGGAGGTGTTATCCAACATTGTCTTTATCTTGGACAGCATCCGCCTCTCCGACACCACCTTGAGGGAGTCCAGCTCCATCCCCACAACATTGCTGGCCTTACGGATCAGTTTATTAAGTCTGTTGGCATCTGCGACCCTCAGCCTGCTCCCCCAGCATGCAACAGCATAGAGGATCGCACTGGCCACAACAGACTCATAGAAAATCCTCAGCATTTTCTGGCAGATGTTGAAGGACCTCAGTCGCCTCAAAAAATAGAGACGACTCTGGCCCTTCCTGTAAAGTGCTGTGGTGTTTTTAGCCCAGTCCAGTTTATTGTCAATGTGTACTCCAAGGTATTTATAGTCCTCCACAATGTCAACACTGACCCCCTGGATTGAAACAGGGGTCAAGTGTTTCCTGGTCTTCCTGAAGTCCACGATCAGTTCCTTGGTCTTTGCCACGTTGAGCTGCAGATGATTCTGCTCACACCACGTGACAAAGGAGTCGACCACAGCCCGGTACTCTGTCTCATCATCCCTGCTGATGCATCCAACCACCGCAGAGTCATCAGAAAACTTCTGAAGATGGCAGGTCTCTGTGCAGTGGCTGAAGTCTGTGGTGTAGAGGGTGAAGAGGAAGGGGGAGAGGACAGTCCCCTGTGGTGCCCCTGTGTTGCTAATCACCTTGTCAGACACACACTGTGGGAGACGTACATATTGTGGTCTTCCTGTCAGGTAATCAACAATCCAGGACACCAGAGAAGCATCCACCTGCATCGCTGCTAACTTATCACCCAGGAGGGTCGGCCTGATGGTGTTGAAAGCACTGGAAAAGTCAAAAAACATGACCCTCACAGTGCTCGCCGGCTGGTCCAGATGGGTGTAGACACGATTGAGCAGGTAGATGATGGCGTCCTCTGTTCCGAGACGAGGCTGATAAGCGAACTGAAGGGGATCCAGATGTGGTCTTACTATGGGTCGCAGCTGGTCCAGGATGAGCCTTTCCAGGGTCTTCATGATGTGGGAGGTCAGTGCCACGGGCCTGTAATCCTGGGGGCCACTGGGACGAGGCGTCTTTGGTACAGGGACGAGGCATGATGTCTTCCACATCACCGGGACCCTCTGCAGACTCAGACTCAGCATAAACAGTTTATGAAAGACTCCACACAGCTGGGGGGCACAGGTCTTGAGGACAAGGGGACTCACTCCGTCTGGTCCAGCAGACTTGCCTGAGTGAAGTCTCCTCATTTGCATCTCAACCTGGTATTGAGTGAAGGTGATGGGTGGGGGAGGGGTGTCAGGACTCTCACAGGAGGCAACATGTGAAGAGAGAGGCTGGCACAGTGGTGTGGCTCTGGATTCCAGGCTGACTACAGGTGAGGTTGTGGGGGTGGGAGCAGACACTGTGGTGTCGAATCTATTGAAAAACAGATTCAACTCGTCGGCTCTATTCTCACCTCCCTCAGCTCCCCTGCTGTTGGTTGGCCTGAATCCAGTGATGGTCTTCATGCCCCTCCACACCTCTCTCATGCTGTTCTGCTGGAGTTTCCACTCCAGCTTCCTCCTGTAATTGTCCTTAGCCTCTCTGATCTTGTCCTTTAGTAACACCTGGATCTTCCTCACCTCCTCTTTGTTGCCCCCTCTGAAAGCCCTCTTCTTGTTGGGCTTTCATATATATATATATATATATATATATATATATACATACATACATACATACATATATATATATATATACATACATACATACATACATACATACATATATATATATATATATACACATATATAACATATGTAAGTGCTCTGACAAATAGCACATCTTGTTCGCTTGCCAAACTTGTCAAGTGGGTTGGTACCTTGTAGTGGTTGTCGCTGTCCACTCCGCGACGAAGTACCGTTGTTTCGTTTGTATTTGGGACCTTTTTGTTCCGTAAAGAAAACTGCTTCTTGGTTCAGTTGAATTCCGCTGAAAACTCCGGTTACTTTCCCTCCGAAAATCCGTTTCAGTGCAGACTTCATAGACGCAAACGTTAAGTCCGTGCACGCTGTCAGTGCAAGCTGTCGACTTTTCTCATCAAGACTAGCTGTATCTAGAAGCTTAAATGCTAGCACAGCGTCAGGCAGCGTCATGTTGTACTTTTTCGTCCGGTTATAACGCTGTTCAAAGTCTATAATGTAGTCTGCCATGGACACGCTGTGGTTCTTTGCAATGGAGTCAAAACACGAGTAGGCTTCATAAGCGCGGTCTTTCTCTTCTCTCTGAAACACCGCGTCAAGTTTTGCAAGCAGTATTTCCATACCGTCATCTTTGTCCAAATCTTCCACGGGTATCTCCATGGTCATTTCTCTGGCTCTTCCCTCGAGCCCCAGCGCCACCGCGAGTGCCTGTTTCTTTTTATCCAGCTCCGTAACTCGTCTCCAGATATTGACTTCATTCTTCCAGCATTCGTATGGCCTGGCTTCATCAAGCTTTGGTGGTACTTTGTAATTGGAAACCATCCTCTGCTACCAATGTTAACTGAAAAGACACGACGTCGTACTCTCATCCACAGCGCTTTATTCGTTCCGCCATTTTTCACTCACAACAACAACAACCCTCTCGCGGGCAACAGAACTCTCGCGATAAAACAGAAAATAACAAGTTAACAGGCAGGGTCAGAAAGCTTGGATCCATCCTGCTTTGTATCAAAATTTCAGGCGGATGATGGTGTGGGATATATTCTTGGCACACACTGGGGCCCTTAGCACCAACCACAAAACATATTACCACCACCACAAGGTAGTGGAAATGCATCTCAAAGCTATTAGTAGGCTAACAGAAGCAGGCTATACAATTTTTCTTTTAATATTCAGTTTACTGTGTTTTCGCTGTCAGAGTGATGCAGTTTGTTGATTTAAAGCAGCTCTTTGTACCTTTAATGCCAACCGTGCTCCATCCATCCTTCTCCTCTCCCTCCTCTGTCTCCTTATCAGGACACTTAGACTCTGGCTGCTGTCCAGCAGGGGCAGGTGCAGCATCAGGCTGGGTCTCTGCTTCCTCTTCAGTCCTCTGGCTCTCCGCCTGGCCGTCACCTGGTGGCGCAGATGAGTCTCGGTCCTGTGATAAAGTGGGATTAACAGAAGCTGGAGGCAGTGGTTCTGTTGTTTCCTCCTCTTCCGTCTCTTTTGTGCTCCCTGGTTTCCCTCTAGCAGATTTTCTCACTGTGGGAGGAAAAAAAACATTAATTAAGCTTCATGTCTCAGAGCTCTGACACGACTTTATCCCAGATGCCAGCCACTGGAGAATATATGTACGGATGTTATGCATTTAAAATACAAAATATGAGTAACTGTATTCCATTATAGTTACTCCTTAAATAGGTGATAATTTATTGAAATAAATGGATTAAACTGCCGTATTTTTCTGTTTCATATGTTAGGCCCTCTCTACTTTTGGTACATTGCTGGAAACCCAAACAAAACACACAATGAGAGGGTCTAATGTAAGTGTCCTGTGTATGTGCGCCAGTTACACGACCTGGAGACAGCACAAGAGATGGAAAGTTGATTCTGAAAGCAGAGCCTTTCAGCGCCGGTGGGTGACTGAATATATGTTTACAGACATGCTGGTAAACCCGTGTGTCTTATTAGTGGAGCTAATGTGGCTGTAATTAAGGAATTTAATTTAAGACGGCACTACGAGACAAAACGTCAGGATAAGCTGAAAAACCTAAATGCAGAGCAGAAACTACAGAAAGTAGAAGAGCTAAAGAAGAATCTGACATTTCAGCAGACTTTTTTCACCAGAGCAAAATCACAAAGTGAAGCTGTTGTGAAAGCAAGTTTTATTGCATCAGAGGAGAAAGCCACATCAGCCTTGCACTCTGAAGAGCTTCATGATGAAGGTGTGCAACATCTTGTGTCCAGACAAAACGCAGATTTTGGCAAATGTGAGTCTGAGCAGAAACGTATGTCAAAGTGAAACTGCCCTGGGACAAACTTGTTGGACTTACAACAGATGGAGCGCTGGTGTTGTGCGGTGAAAAAAGCAGACTAATCAGCAGGATGCTGATGCAGGAGGAGAAATGTACCGGTGAGTTGACAGCATATCACACACCAGGAAAGGCTGTGTGGTAAAGTCCCAAAAATGGAGCATGTAATGATCACCGTAACACAAACCGTAAATTTTATCTGAGCTAAAAGTTTAAATCACCGTCAGTTTCAGTCTTTTATGTGGGAAATAGATTCAGAGTTTGCCGACATTCCTCATCATACAGAGGTCCGCTGACTGAGTTGGGGAAAAGTTCTCAATAGAGGTTTTGAGCTCAGCAAGGAAACCTGTCAGTTCATGGACATGACATGTATGATGCGGTGAAGGCATTTCAAGTGACTTGCAAAGAAAAGCGTCTGGACTTCTTTAAGTTAAGAGACGTTTCACCTCTCATCCGAGAAGCTTCTTCAGTTCTAAGGTCAAATGGTGGAGAGTCCCAGATATAAACCTAGTGGGAGTATCCCCCCACAGAGGGACAAAAGGACCCCCTGATGATCCTCTAATCGCCTGAGCCAAGGTGTGAAACTGGGTGTGGGCCCCAATCAGCCAGAGTTTCGGGTGAGTTCATTGTGAAACCTGGCCCCACCTTATCATGTGAATTCCTGAGATCAGATGGCCCAGGATGTGAGTGGGCGTTAAGGCGTCTGGGAAGGGATCTCAAAACTGGATTATAGATGGCAGAGAGTTGGTGTCGTAAACCACCGCCTCTGTTCAAAGATGGTCGCTCACAGTGGACATAGATGGCTTCTTTCACTCCTCTTTCAAACCATTTGTCCTCTCTGTCCAAAATGTGAACATTGGCATCCTCGAAAGAGTGTCCTTTATCCTTAAGATGCAGATGGACTGCTGAGTCTTGTCCTGTGGAGGTGGCTCTTCTATGTTGTGCCATGCGCTTGTGAAGTGGCTGTTTGGTCTCTCCAATGTAGAGGTCTGGGCATTCCTCGCTGCACTGTACAGCATGGAAAATTACGACACTGAATGGCCCTCGGGTTATTAGTTCCATTCCTGAAGCAACGCCCCAGCTCCGTCTACATGCGGCTCCAACCTTGTGAATGCTTTCATTTATTTTTTCTGGGGTTTTGGCAGCATGTTCATATTTCTAACTTGCAGAATTTTGACAGGATATGTTTTTATGGAGAGCAAAATATTTAAAATTAAAGTTGTTTTTTTTTTAAGTTTATTTAATCTGGAATAATATTCCTGTCTGTTTTTAATTCATATTCATGTTTAAAAAACATTGTTTTAGTGTTCAACAAATGTTTATCTTGTTTGGCCCGCGACCTAAAGTGTGCCTTGATGTTTGGTCTCCTGTGCAATTGAGTTTGACACTCCTGGTCTAAAGGCTCCAACCTAAAGAAACATCTGGAAGTTCTTTTTAAAAAACTAACGTTAGCCTGCTGCAACTACCTTGCTTTAGTTGTGGTAGCTTCCTGGGTTATGTGCCACTTCAGTATCTACGTGACTTATTACTATTACGGAAGGCTACTCGCCACCGAGCAAACATCTTATCTTATGTTAACATACAGTGGGGCAAAAAAGTATTTAGTCAGCCACCGATTGTACAAGTTCCCCCACCTAAAATGATGACAGAGGTCAGTAATTTGCACCAGAGGTACACTTCAACTGTGAGAGACAGAATGTGAAAAAGAAAATCCATGAATTCACATGGTAGGATTTGTAAAGAATTTATTCATAAATCAGGGTGGAAAATAAGTATTTGGTCAATAACAAAAATACAACTCAATATAGGGCTGGGCAATATGACCCAAAATTCATATCTCGATATTTTTTAGCTGGATGGCGATATAAGATATATATCTCAATATATTTTTTTAAAGCCATAAAGTAAGAACAAAAAGAGAGTTCTTAGACAAAGCTGTGTCCCAGATGTCACACAGGCACTTTTATTAACATAGAGCAGATGTACATAAAATTTACTCAAAAATAAATTATGAGCATTTATTAAATAATAATGCTCCATAAATAAAAGACAACAATGTTGTTTTTGTGCATAACAAAAAGCTCACAATTGTGCAACCACGTCTCTTAACAGGTGCTATTTATGGTCCCTAAACACAGTAAGGTAATATTACGTTGAAGCACGTACGTATCACTCCGCGAGGCTCAGCCATAATGCTCCGACAATCCATCAAGCGGTGCAGCTCCGTAGCTTACCAAAGTCGTACTAAAACATTTTTTGACAGATTGCTGAGCACCGTGTTCAGCATAAAATCAGTTCGCGGCCATCAAGCACAACCAGAATTCATACATAAGGCGCGCTGTCAACTTTTGAGAAAATGAAAGGATTTTAGTCCGTGCAGCACCTCTGGGCTGCATGGCATTAGCGTGGTTAGCTCGTTAGCGTGGTTAGCTAGCTAACACGTTGACGGCGTCCAGCCCCACGCACGGGTCGATGCGCGCAGTAACTCGTTAACGGAGATTTGCCGTGTTGATCTTGTCGCTTCCTGCAGGTGAAGCGATGGGGGAGGAGGGGAGTTGTGTTCAGTGAAGGAGAGGCGAGGCCGAGTAACGTTGTAAAGACGAAAGTGGAGGAAAGAGACGCAAACTTGCGGCTCCACAAGTATAATTATAACGTAACAGACTATATCAATATAAAGGATATTGTCACATCTTATATCTCGTATAAAAATATATCGATATTTTTTAAAAACTCGATATATCGCCCAGCTCTAACTCAATACTTTGTAACATAACCTTTGTTGGCAATAACAGAGGTCAAACGTTTACTATAGGTCTTTACCAGGTTTGCACACACAGTAGCTGGTATTTTGGCCCATTCCTCCATGCAGATCTTCTCGAGAGCAGTGATGTTTTGGGGCTGTCGCCGAGCAACACGGACTTTCAACTCCCGCCACAGATTTTCTATGGGGTTGAGGTCTGGAGACTGGCTAGGCCACTCCAGGACTTTCAAATGCTTCTTACGGAGCCACTCCTTTGTTGCCCGGGCGGTGTGTTTTGGATCATTGTCATGTTGGAAGACCCAGCCTCGTTTCATCTTCAAAGTTCTCACTGATGGAAGGAGGTTTTGGCTCAAAATCTCACGATACATGGCCCCATTCATTCTGTCCTTAACACGGATCAGTCGTCCTGTCCCCTTGGCAGAACAACAGCCCCATAGCATGATGTTTCCACCCCCATGCTTCACAGTAGGTAGGGTGTTCTTGGGATGCAACTCGGTATTCTTCGTCCTCCAAACACGACGAGTTGAGTTTATACCAAAAAGTTCTACTTTGGTTTCACCTGACCACATGACATTCTCCCAATCCTCTGCTGTATCATCCATGTGCTCTCTGGCAAACTTCAGACGGGCCTGGACATGCACTGGCTTCAGCAGCGGAACACGTCTGGCACTGCGGGATTTGATTCCCTGCCGTTGTAGTGTGTTACTGATGGTGACCTTTGTTACTTTGGTCCCAGCTCTCTGCAGGTCATTCACCAGGTCCCCCCGTGTGGTTCTGGGATCTTTGCTCACCGTTCTGGTGATCATTTTGACCCCATGGGATGAGATCTTGCGTGGAGCCCCAGATCGAGGGAGATTATCAGTGGTCTTGTATGTCTTCCATTTTCTGATGATTGCTCCCACAGTTGATGTTTTCACACCAAGCTGCTTGCCTATTGTAGATTCACTCTTCCCAGTCTGGTGCAGGTCTACAATACTTTTCCTGGTGTCCTTCGAAAGCTCTTTGGTCTTGGCCATGGCGGAGTTTGGAGTCTGACTGTTTGAGGCTGTGGACAGGTGTCTTTTATACAGATGATGAGTTCAAACAGGTGCCATTCATACAGGTAACGAGTGGGGGACAGAAAAGCGTCTTACAGAAGACGTTACAGGTCTGTGAGAGCCAGAGATTTTCCATGTTTGAGGTGGCCAAATACTTATTTTCCACCCTAATTTACAAATAAATTCTTTACAAATCCTACCATGTGAATACATGGATTTTTTTCACATTCTGTCTCTCACAGTTGAAGTGTACCTCTGGTGCAAATTACTGACCTCTGTCATCATTTTAGGTGGGGGAACTTACACAATCAGTTGCTGACTAAATACTTTTTTGCCCCACTGTAAGTCTTTTCTCCCCTACAGTAAATATATTGTCTATTCAGTCAGATTTGGGCTTACAAGCCAAGAACAAACAGGAATTTGCAGGATGTGATTGCTACATTCATGTAGTTGTGAAAAGCAATGACAGTATACTAAGTAATCCAAAGTATTCAGAATACGTTACTCACACTGAGTAACTTAACAGAATACATTTTAAAAGTAACCTTCCCAACACTGACCCGGGGTCTGCTTGGTTCTCTTCCTGGGTCGACCTCTTGTCCTGGCAATTACCGCCTCCTTCTTCACAGTCTCTCCCACCTCGTCCACCATCACAAAATTGAAACTCTCCTCTAAAACAAGAAATCAGAGGTCACAGGCAGTATTGACAGTAAAAACTTTCATTTTGTGTTGAAATATACCCAAGTTAAATGCTGTCTTCTAAGAGGGCGATGTGGGAAAATCTCCATTTAAATAAAACAATATTTCTGTCAAGCATAAAGTTTCCTGTTTCTCCTAAGGGATGATATAGGTTTAAGTTTAATCTAAATGCTTTTCTTGAAGTTGAACTAGTTGAATGAGACAATTCTTAGCAAGGTAGATGACTACCTTAGTTAGGCACACCCAAATTTTTCAAGCGCCTCACTTAACACTGCAGTTTGACATGTACACTTTTTTTGCTTTTTTATTTAAGTGTTTATTGAAGTTATGCATAAAATAAAATGTACAATATTTGATGGCTTCCTTTGTTCTAAGACTCATATGTACAGTTGTCTGGATGACCGCCATCACTTCAAGTAGTTTTCCTTCATGCAGGTATGAAAAAACAGAGAAAGAAAAGGAAAAAACAAAACACACAAACAAAGAAACATGTGTACAGTGTTACTGTTTCAGATATTGAGGAGGGGTACAACACAACACTGGTCCAGGAGGGTTAGGTCAAACAATGATTTTAATGAACACACGCGTGGGAAGATGAACACTGTCACACAATCAGCATAGATCTCCTCCTAACAATACACAAGGCGTTGTATTATATCATCAGGGTATTATTGCGCCCCCTCTTGCGTCAAGCAGATACAACACATGCATAAGTTTCGGAACCACATATGTTCTGTTAATGACTTTTGACTCATTTGAAAAGAACATTGTCTCCGTCTCCACGCCAGGTGCTTCCTGTAGATCTTCTTGCTCTTGCTTATCTCTGGAACATCAGACGCACGTCCTGCAACAAACTGTCACTTATGCAGGCACAAAATGCGGTTACAAGCTTGCAAACTAGGCATGAACTCTTACCTAGAAATGAGTCTACCTACTAGGGCTGCACGATTAATCGTTAGAAAACCGCGATCTCGATTCATACTTATGTGCGATCTCATTTCCAAATGGCAACGATTAAAAAAAGAAAAAGAAAAAAAAAAGACGACGACGACTGTACCGCATTTTAATCCGGGACGTAATCTGCGTGAAAACAAGCGCTCACTCTTCCTGCTCAACAAATGACAAGGGCGGAGCCTTATACCACGTGATATAGAAGCTGTGCCGTGTGATGCTAAAATTAGCAAGGAAAAAAGGAAAAAACAACGGAGAGAACGTCAGGGATGACGAGAAAGTGACAGGAGAAAATCCGTCCCAGTCAACCACCCAAACATCAATAACGGGAACCTTATACAGCGCTTCCCTATACCCGTCGAACTCCCGCAGGCACAAAGAAATTACGGAGGCTATCACTTATCACCTGACCAAAGATATGGCTCCCATCAACACTGTGCAAAACGAGGGATTTAGGAAAATGATCAACACCCTAGACAAACGCTACACAGTGCCGTCCCGCAACTATTTTTCTATTGTTGCACTACCTGCTCTATACACGCAGTGTCGTGCAACAGTGGAGACGGAATTTCAAACAGTACAACATTTTGCGGCAACAACAAAACGTGAGACAATTGTTGTTTTTATGTTTATTTATTGTTTTTATGTTCAGTTTCAACTGTTACGAAGTTGATGTGCAGTTAATAAGTGCAATAAATATTTATATTGGAAAAGAAAATCGTGAGAGAATCGTGATCTCAATTCTAAGCCAAAAAATCGTGATTCTCATTTTATGCAAAATCGTGCAGCCCTACTACCTACTACAGTGGGGCAAAAAAGTATTTAGTCAGCCACCGATTGTGCAAGTTCCCCCACTTAAAATGATGACAGAGGTCAGTAATTTGCACCAGAGGTACACTTCAACTGTGAGAGACAGAATGTGGAAAAAAAAAATCCATGAATTCACATGGTAGGATTTGTAAAGAATTTATTCGTAAATCAGGGTGGAAAATAAGTATTTGGTCAATAACAAAAATACAACTCAATACTTTGTAACATAACCTTTGTTGGCAATAACAGAGGTCAAATGTTTACTATAGGTCTTTACCAGGTTTGCACACACAGTAGCTGGTATTTTGGCCCATTCCTCCATGCAGATCTTCTCGAGAGCAGTGATGTTTTGGGGCTGTCGCCGAGCAACACGGACTTTCAACTCCCGCCACAGATTTTCTATGGGGTTGAGGTCTGGAGACTGGCTAGGCCACTCCAGGACTTTCAAATGCTTCTTACGGAGCCACTCCTTTGTTGCCCGGGCGGTGTGTTTTGGATCATTGTCATGTTGGAAGACCCAGCCTCGTTTCATCTTCAAAGTTCTCACTGATGGAAGGAGGTTTTGGCTCAAAATCTCACGATACATGGCCCCATTCATTCTGTCCTTAACACGGATCAGTCGTCCTGTCCCCTTGGCAGAACAACAGCCCCATAGCATGATGTTTCCACCCCCATGCTTCACAGTAGGTAGGGTGTTCTTGGGATGCAACTCGGTATTCTTCGTCCTCCAAACACGACGAGTTGAGTTTATACCAAAAAGTTCTACTTTGGTTTCATCTGACCACATGACATTCTCCCAATCCTCTGCTGTATCATCCATGTGCTCTCTGGCAAACTTTAGACGGGCCTGGACATGCACTGGCTTCAGCAGCGGAACACGTCTGGCACTGCGGGATTTGATTCCCTGCCGTTGTAGTGTGTTACTGATGGTGACCTTTGTTACTTTGGTCCCAGCTCTCTGCAGGTCATTCACCAGGTCCCCCCGTGTGGTTCTGGGATCTTTGCTCACCGTTCTCATCATCATTTTGACCCCACGGGATGAGATCTTGCGTGGAGCCCCAGATCGTGGGAGATTATCAGTGGTCTTGTATGTTTTCCATTTTCTGATGATTGCTCCCACAGTTGATTTTTTCACACCAAGCTGCTTGCCTATTGTAGATTCACTCTTCCCAGTCTGGTGCAGGTCTACGATACTTTTCCTGGTGTCCTTCGAAAGCTCTTTGGTCTTGGCCATGGCGGAGTTTGGAGTCTGACTGTTTGAGGCTGTGGACAGGTGTCTTTTATACAGATGATGAGTTCAAACAGGTGCCATTCATACAGGTAACGAGTGGGGGACAGAAAAGCGTCTTACAGAAGACGTTACAGGTCTGTGAGAGCCAGAGATTTTCCATGTTTGAGGTGACCAAATACTTATTTTCCACCCTGATTTACAAATAAATTCTTTACAAATCCTACCATGTGAATTCATGGATTTCTTTTTCACATTCTGTCTCTCACAGTTGAAGTGTACCTCTGGTGCAAATTACTGACCTCTGTCATCATTTTAAGTGGGGGAACTTGCACAATCGGTGGCTGACTAAATACTTTTTTGCCCCACTGTATGTGTGTGTATGTGTGTATGTGTGTCTCGACCTCAAATGCATTCTGTCTCCCCTCGCCAACTAAACTCATGACCTCTTAGCAGATAGAAGCCACTCTCATATGTGTAACAACCTAACTGAAACTATATACGAAATGTATTGAATAAATGCTTTAATCAAATGCCACTAGATACAGTTTGTAACTATATACATCCAGAGAGATGGCAATTGAAAAGCCAACACACTAAGTAGCTGATTAGTACGTTATTATAAACAAACAAACAAAATAAACAAATATTTAAACAGCCATTCCTTCAGTGATGAATATCAATGATATCTGGCCTTATGGAACTCACACAGTGGAGCCATTTTCCCCAGTGTTTTACATATTTCTCATACTCAAAATTCACTAAAATAAGTAATCTTTTCCATATTATGAATCTCCAAAGTTACATCAATACAGCTGTTTAATGTTGGTGGAACCTTTTGGTCAGTGCCTTTTTATTTGCAGCTAGCAGCACACAAAGTAAGTATTTATCCATACCCTTTATGTCTGAGGGTATGTATTCTAAAAATATGGATTTGAAATCAAAGTGTAAATATGTACTAAATGTGTTTTGCATCACTGTATGGACGTCTATCCAGTAATTCTTAATATTCTTACAAACCGAAATTATATGGTAGTGGTGTGAGGTTTCGTAGCCACAGTTCCTCCAACATTCACAACTTCCATCATCATAATGCGCCTTTAAAGCTGGGGTAATGAAAAAACAAGCAAAACCTTTCTAGCTGAACTTCCAAATATGTGATTTTGTTCTTCTCCAATGAAAAGAACAAATGTTTTGCCATTCCTCTTCTGTAATCACCAGACCTCCCTCTTTCTCCCATCTTTCTTTTATATACTTGGTTGAATAATTGCTGAGATCATGAAGACTTTTGTATATTTGTGAGATTACACCTTTCCTAATTTCTGACTTATGAGCATTTAAAAAGAGTTGGATAAATGGCCTCGCTGTAGTAGGTATTTGGTTTTTAATGTTTCGAGTATAAAAGTTTCTTAACTGTAAGTATCTATAGTGGTTTTGGTTTTCTAAATGAAATGTTTGCTTTAAAGTTTGGAAACTCACAATTTCATCTTCCTTTACAATACCGCATATGAATGTAATTCCTTTACCTATCCAGTTTTTAAAACTAGGGTCTACATGATTTGGTGTAAATTCCGAATCATATGCACACCATTTTAATATTTTTATATTCTTCTGCAGCTTATTTTCTTTTGCCACCATTTTCCAAACACCTAGTGTGGCCTTTAGCCAAGGATTTCTTATTTTGGAAATGTAGTCCTGTAGATTTCTACCTGTATGTGCATATTGGTTATTGTTTTGCATTCAATTTCCTTCCAACACTGCCCTGCTCATTGCTGAAGTATAGTTTTGGGGGGGAAATTGATGTCCATAAAGACAATATTGATTTGTAAATGATTAACTAACAATTTTGTGTTTGTGCTTAAAGTGCTTTGGCACTCTTTGGCAATATTGTAGACAATATTAAACTTAATCATCACATCAGCCTCCTCTGACGACCTGTTTGCTGCTGCCTGCCGCTGAAAGGCAGTGGCGAGAGGGGACACTTGCGCAGTGCATTCATCACGACATATGTGTTTTCTGGATACATTGTGCTTTTTCAGCGTTCAGAGGTTGATGGCTCTGTGTCAGAGCACTGGCTATGAATTTCAGACGGATCAGGACTTAACAAAAAAGTTATCAATAGTTCTTTTCATCTTTTCTCATTACCCACAGCTACATCCACTTCTATTGGGCCTAGGCTACTCACTAGGGCTGGGTATCATCACTGATTTCTATGACATGAAGGAAATTTTCCTGGCCTGGCTTTTTATAGCAGATAAATATAAGAGAAATATTAAAAAATATTACCATAAACCGTTTATTTTGCGACACCACGAAACAAACGATAGCGTAAAATGAAACGATAGATGTTTTTATATCGTCATCCGATATATATCGTTATATCGAACAGCCCTAATGTCAGAGGGAATTCATGACGATGTTTATCAAATGTGAAGCGCAGTTTGCTGCTTCTTTTGCTGCTGGATCAGTGAATTTTGGTCTGAGAGAGACAAAACCTGCTAGGGCTGAACGATATATCGCATTTGCGATAATATCGCGACATGATCAAGTGCAATTTTCTAACCGCAAAGGCTGCGATTATACTCTGGACATGTCCAAATTCATGGGCTGCATCCTCCTGAGGCCGCATTTGTAGACCGATTACGTCACAGCGACGCGCCGAAGGCTGTCCAAATTACTACCATATCCCAGAATTCATAGCGCGGCCCAGCCAAACTCCAGTTTCCAGCAATGGCGGCCGCTACTAAGTTTTAAAATTACTCATACTAATCTTTCAGGGTCACAAAATAAACTTTTAACATATTTTCAGGCGAGAAAGTAGTTGTGTAAACATCAAATATCTGCTCGGTTTATCAAGATATCCCATATTTGCAAAAGTGCTTCGACGTTTTCAGAGGCGTCTGCTACCCACCAGCTCGACAGCTAGCCGGGAGCTCGAGGGTTACTGATGCGGCCGAGAACGGCACAACTCCCGGCACATCATTTTCAGATCACCACGGAGTTTCGCTGCTCGGGTTAAACGTAATATATAAGTCACTTAGACAACCTAAAAATGTTATTGTTGGGCTTTTTTCAGTGTTTTGTTTGTTCGTGAGTAAATCGGTTTGGCTGAGATTAAAGTTATTAGATTAGATAAAATAAAACTTTATTAATCCCCCGGGTGGGTTCCTCCTTGGTTTTCACACAGCTGACTAAACGTCAAACAGAAAACTTATTAAACAGAAGTATGAGACAGTCGAGAATTTACACCAGTGTCTGGTTATATTTTAGATAGCAAGAAGCAGACGGCCGAGTTTATTAAACTCCACCGAGACAGCGGTGACGCTAATCAGAACTAGACCGTCCAATTTCACGCCTTTAAATTTTAAAGGCGTGTTTGTGTGTGTGTTTATACAATTGCTATTATGTTTGCACTTTATGTGTAATGTTACTGACTGCAGAGATCAGTAAGATGTGTGTATTTTTTATTTATTAGTTTTATTTATTTAATATTATTTTTTAATTTAATGACTGTCTAGTAGTTCACAGATGTCGAAAAACTGAGTGTGGTAAAGCCACTGATTTTGTTTATGTATATTTCTGCAATCTGCACATTGTACTGACTTTCATTTTAATGTTTACACCAGGGTTCCTTGTCAGCACTTTATGCTCAGATGTTTGTAAGCTAAAAATAAACTATTGTGTATGTTCAAATATACTGTTGTGATTGAAGAAGTTAAATAAAAATGTCAGTCATCAATTCATGCATCACCTCATGTCATCATAACAGAGGTCTGTCTTCCAGGAAAGAACAGTTTAAAATTAATGTAATATAGTATTGGCCATACTATATGATGTATTGCTTGTCTTTGTTTAATAATACAGAAGACAAAGACCTTAAAAAATAATCGCATATCGCATCGCAATCGCAATATTGGGGCAAAAAATCGCAATTAGATTATTTTCCATAATCGTTCAGCCCTAAAACCTGCTACTCAGAATCAAGAAAAAAAAAAAGACAAACACAAAGCGCAGACCCACCAACGCATCAGAATCAGTGAGCTGTCGGCTTTCAGCCCGACGGTGTGTCCGTGTACAGGCCGTTGGGTGAGAAAGCCGAGAAAGAGAAAGCTGATTCTGATGTGTCGGGTCCGCTCTGTGTTTACATCTTTGTGTGGAATCAGTTTCTCTGCTCTCGTTTGCTGTTTGGTGGTTGTTGAAATAGTTTTGTGAGCTTTAACCCGAGATTCTGGTGTTTCTGGCAAAATACATTTATATTTAAAACTCTATTCAGGATTTAATGAATCAATATCGCTTAATTCAAGATACTCAACTCTCTCTATCCACCTGCACTTTCAAACATGTACTAAAGACTACAGGAATATCTGGACTTTCAGAGTTGCAGAGACTTTTTTTTTTTGTTACTCGAACAGCTGGTCGCACCGGTGTGACCTAAGGTTTATTTTAGTCGCACCATTGAAAAATTTGGTCACATTTGTGACGCACTCTAGAGCCCTGCCAACAAAAACTATGCTGTACACATTCGCTTCTCCTCCACAAAATCTGACCGTGCAAATCAAACTCTGTTGAGGTGGTGGTTTGAGTGTGTGACTAGGATGCCTCCTGGGAGACTCCTAGGTGCTTTGGTTTACATTTCTTCAGTTCTGAACAGCAGAGCAGGCTTTCTTGTTCAAGGTCATTTGATGTCCTATTGGGAGGATAGGGCAGATCCAGCAATGAGGCTATCAGGGAAGTCTGAACTTCCGACTGCCCCCACGACCCGAACTCGAACAAGCAGTTAAAAAAATGGATGGATGGAGAATGAAACTGACCTGTTTCATCATGTTTGCGTTTAGCAGATCCTGATGTCTTCTCTGCTTCCTCTTTTACCTCAGCTGCTGTCGCAAAAGTCTAAAAACAAAGACACGAAATCACGACCATCGAGTTTTCTGTTTTTACTAAAGAGGAAACAAAGATGCTCAAATAAATCTCAACATTACCTCTATGTCTGCGGCCTCCACCGATTGGCTCTCCTGTGTTGGTGGGCGGGGCTCCACTGTGCTTTCCTCTGCCTTTTCCCCCTCCTCCTCTTCTTCTTCTTCAACAATCTCATCCAGAGTGATGAGCTCTGCAGGTTCTCCCTTGGTGATCTCCCTGCTCCAGTCCTGACCCTCCACTGCTCTTTCCTCCCCAGCATCATCTGCTCCCACCTCATCCAGAGTGACCAGCTCCAGGGTGTCTTCCTCCAGATTTGTCTTTTCTTCTGGTGCAGCAGCCTCACTTTGGGACCCAGTGGCCTCTTTAGTATCTGTTTTTGGCTTCTCTTCCTTCGTTGCTGTACCAGACTCGTCTTCAGTAGATAGAGCATCACTAACCTCAGCAGTGTGATCCAAACACTCCTCTTTATCGACCACCTCCTCATCATCTGCATTTTTTGGCGATGCTGAGTCTTTATCGTCTTTAGGCACTGTTGGCTCTTCTGTACTCTGGTCTTTCAAAGGCTCATTGTCAGCCGTCTCATCCTCAACCAAGTAAACAATCTGATAAATGGCCTCCTCCTCATCAGCCACTTTACTAGATGCAGCATTCTTTAAGGCAGCTTGTTTTTTAGTTACTTTAGTATCCTTCTTTGGTCTTCCCCTTCTTCTTTTTTCCGGAGTTTTGGCCCGTTCATCCTTAATAACTTCATCCTGCACTGGGTCTACTATTGTAAAGGTGGCATTCTCCTCGCTCTTCTTTGTTGGTGTGCTCTCTTTCACTTGAGTCTGCTGAGGTTCCTCCTTGTTTGGTTCCTGAGAATCTCTGGCAGGTGTCGGCCTCCTTCTCGTTGGTGTCTTGTCTTTTTTTGAGACGTCTTCTTCAGTTTCTCTTCCTCCTCTGGTTGACCTTGTTGTGATGGTTGGTTCGTTCATGGCAGCCTTACCCTCCACTGAGTCTAGGATCTCGGACGTAGATTCCTCTTCCCTGACGGTTTTTATACATGTAACTGTGGAAGTTGGCGTCTTTTTATTGTCTTTGTTTCCTCTGGCCGACCTCCTTCTACCAGGCCTCTCTGTGGTGGAGACATCTTGAACAAATTCATCTTCAACAGAATCCACTACCTCAAAGATCATCTCCTCCTGTGTCTCTTTCTCCTCTCTTTTAGATGTTCTTGTTCTCGGTCTACCCCTCCTTGTTGGTCTTTCAGCTTGTTTAGCCACTTCAACGTCTTTCTTGGTTTTTTCCTCCTTGTTCTCAGCCTCTGCCTGGGTCTCTGTGGTCGGTGGCTCTTCTTCCACAGAATCAATTACCTGGTAAGCTTCTTCCTCTTCTTCAGTTCCTTCAGTGACTGCTTTCGAAGTATTAAGTTTCTTCTCGTCATCTTCTCCTCTGGTGTGATCATTGACTGAATCTAACTTCTCAGAGGCTTTCTGTTTAGTAACATCTGCTGAACTGCCTTTGTTTTCTTGTTTTTCATTATTTAGAGTTTGGCAAAATGCTTTGGAAGCTTTGCTTGATTTTTCTGAGAGCATCTCCTCATTCATTTCTTTTCCATCTCCACTGGACCTTGGAGTTTGGTTCATGCTTGGATCCAACCCTTCTTTTTTATCAGCTGCATCTGGTTCTTGAATCTTTTCCTCAGACAGCTGCTTTGCTGTGGCAACTTCATCTTTGACCAGATGACTGTCCGCTTGGACTGTACTGGCTTGGTCTTCACTAACGTTGTCTATCACATAGAGAGGAGCATCCGTTTCTGTTTTACTGGACTCCTCTGAGCCTTTATCATCAATGCTGTTCAAGACCTGACTTTCCCCCTCATGCGAACTCTGGGTTTGCTCAGGCCCTGATGACTCTGTTTTAGTCTCTTGGTTTGAGTCTTCATCTATCTGTTCATCTGTTGGCTCGTCGATCGAATCAAGGATCTGGTAACTTTCACCATCATCCTCCTCCTCCTGTGGATATTTCCCCGCATTGTCTTTTTCCCCATCTTCTTTGCTTTTCTTTGACTCTTTGTGTGCGTCATTCTTACATTCAGTCTCCAGAGTCTGTGTTTGGCTCTTCATCCCTAATCCCTCTCCCTCTGCAGGTGGCTGTGTCTCTGATGATGTTTCCATTTTAGTTTGATTTTCCTTTGCTGACACTTTGAGGTCAGACTTTGTTGCTGCACTCTCCTCTGTTAGCTCTGCAGCAGCGGTTGATGCCATTTTTGAACGGGTCCTATAACCCGAGGACAAAGAATGCGTCAATTTGTCTGGAGGTTTGCTTGGCTGTGTTTTCTCACCAGAAAAGGAAACAGGCTTACTGACACTCACAGAGGATTCGGGTTTGGTGGATTCAAATGAGTCTTTACTTTTTCGTAGTGATGAGGTTGAACTGCTTTTCTCAGAAAATTTCGTGGGCTTGGATGAGGGAGAGGCTGAGCTGCTGGAGTCTTTGGAGGACCCTGCTGAGGTTCGTTTGGAAGCAGGAGATGCAGCTGAACTTTGACTTTCTGCATTCTCTGTGGACTTTGGCTTAGTTGAAGAGGAGCTTTCACCATTGGGGTCTGCGTCTGCTGCGTCATCGTTAATTTCATCAACAGTGACAAAGTCGTCCACATTGAAATCCAGCTCACCAAAAGGGCGGCTCTCTGAAGAAACTTTCTTCTTTAAATTATCAACTTGAACCTAGATGGAAAAACCAAAAACAGTCTGTGGAGCCATGAAACACCTTACCCTGTAATCAGAGTGTAACTATCAACAAATGTCCCTCTGTCCACAAAAACCTCCTATATGACCAGTAACCACATGACCAATATTCTCAGAGTGATTAAGCGTTTGAGTTAGCCCAGCCGCCCACCCCCACCACCCACAAGAGAAATCCTCGTGGGTCTGATGAACTTTTACCTTTTCGTTTGGTGCGTCTTCATCCTGTGCCCTACTAGGGCTGCTGATTTTGCTCTGGAAATGAAGATAAGAAAAAAATTTTACTGAATTAATTTCGTATTATTCTGTGCTGGTTTTGATAAACACCTAAAATATAGCCTGAAAGGTGTTTAATGAGTGGTGACGCCAAAAATTGGACATACACAAGCTTGCAAAAAATAAATAAGACTATATGTAGTGATGACCTTCGCTTTAATTTATCTGTTCCAGAAATAATGCAAATCTAAAAATGGTATCTTCCTCATTAGTATAGTGGACAGTATCTCCGCCTGTCACAATGGGGAGTGAGTAATCTCCTTCTCTGCTCTGCCTTCGGCTGATCAGGTGTCACAGACGTAAACTGCCAGTCTACTACTTATGTGAAATACAGACTTCGAAAACACTTTCCCCGTGATCGGAAGGTCGGGGGTTCAAATCCACTAAACGGCTACTCTGAGCAAGGTACGCCTGCTTAGTGGCTGCCCACTGCTTCACTGAGTGAACGGGTCAAATGCAAAGAGAGTAATTTCCCCAGGGGGATCAATAAAGTATACATTATTGTTATTATTATCAGCATTAATTATTCATACAGCCTGCAGCTTTACCGCAACAATCAACAGTGTACTACTATACAATGCTCATATGTGATCTCCAACATAAGGCTTTTAGTGTCTTAAGATATTTTGGGACAACACAGTGAAATTTAAAGTGTTACCTCTCTTTCCTTGCTCTGTGCCCTACTTTCTCGACCCTGTCTATGCTCACGAAGCGCCGCTGTAATGGCCATGAAAAGGTCCTCGTTGATGCGATGAAGTTTTGAGTCTTTTTCCTCAGACTTGACTGGGCTTGTTGCTGAAGGAGCAGTGCTAGAAGCGGCGGGGGCGGCGTTTGCATCAGGAGTAGTGACCAAAGTTTGTGGTGGCCCCTCTTCCTTCACTGCTGCTTTCTGGCCTTGCTCACTTGGCTGCGGGACAGCGGTCGATTCTGCGGCCTTCTCGGTTTCCAGTTCGAGGTTAAGTGTGTTCTCACCCGAGTCTTGCAGACGCTGTTTCAGACTCTTCAAACTGAATTTAAAAGCAAAGATGCCAGTAGGTTACTATGAAAAGAGGTTCGTTGTCACAAAATGTTAATGTGAAATAAGAAATTCCATTTCAAATTTCTAATCTAGAGTTGCTTATGTCTAAATCACACTCTTCTCTTTCTGGATCTTTGGGAACTGTTTACTATAGCACAACCTTGAGGAGTGTAGCAGTCATCATGACTGTTTTGACTCTGCCATTAAACCTGAAAATGAAAGATACTCACGACTCAATACGTCCGACTTTACTCCTATGAAGAGGAGAGAAAAAAGCACAAGGTCAGACAAGCATGAAGACACTTTAAAGAAAAAAAACACACAGTCTAAAATCAATTTCCTCTTTGTCTCACTTCTGATTGTGGGACACACTTACCAAGAAGATAAATAGTCCTTGGTGACATTGCTCTCCATCACCTGTGTTAATCCACCAGGTTCAGCCATCTCAATGCATATCTGAGAAAACAGAAAGATATTACATCAGTGACAGTACAATTGTTTTCTTCCTGAGGATATTTGAGCAACACAGTGGTACTCAAAGGGTGCGCTACAGGCCCAATTTGTGAAAGTAACAGGACAGAGGTCCTGGCGAGTTTCTTTACTGCCCTCTACGATAGTACAACATTTTGTTAAAAGAACAAAAAAATCTTGATGTTTCAAACTTGCAAATGGAAAATAAGCGCAAACATATTTCTATACTTTTGTAAAGTTTTTGATTAGAGAATAAAACCACTGAGCAAGAAACAATAAAAGAATAACTTAGTGCTGCCTCAAACTGCAGGCATCTTCCCTGCTAGATGGGCCAGGACGAAAGGCTGGACAGGTCATAAGATTATCACTTGGTTGAGAACTTAGTGCATTTCAGGCAGTCCTTCACCAGTATTTGCAAAGGCATGTAAAATTCAGATTGCCTGCTGCAGGGACTGTCTGAATATTAAAACTTGCTGAACTAGTGTTAAAAAAACAAAGTCTCCTTCAGACTCATTTAAAATGTTTCTCAATGTTAAAAGTCTTGCTTAAAGCTGGAAACAGAATAAAATAAGATAAACTTAAAAACATAGTTTAAAAACCACTTGATCATCACAGTATAAGAAAGTTACACCACTTAAACTTTTTTAATGTCTTCATTTTCCATGTTAACCACTTATTGCTCTCTTTATCCTCCCTGATTGAATTTTTTCTGATTTTCACTGTTGGTGGAATTGGGCATGCAGCTCACTCAGGTTGCATAGGCAGTCCAGCTCCTCCTGAATGGCAGTCACAAGAAGATCTGCCGTGTCTAACAGTGCGGCCTCAACAGTGTGGAGAAAATATTAGGAGATGGTGTGTTATAATGGTTTGTAGTGATGGGATTTCCAACTCTTTTTAGAGAACCGGTTCTTTCGGCTCGGATCACTAAAAATTTTGAATTTTTGTAATCATCTTGTCCTTTTGGGGTATAATAAAACACATTTTTTGAAGATTACATTTGTGCCTGTGTGTTCCTGGCTGCTTGGTTCATGACAGGGCCATAGAAGAGCAATGACCATTCAGCAGGTATCCTCTACTTTGTACAAGGAGAAGGACTGCTAAAGCCAAACTGAAGTTCTCTGAATTCTAACTGACTGTTATTCTGCAATGATGAAGTGCAATGTTCCCTCTAATTTTTCATGTGTCTGAGCGAATGCACAAATTCCATGAACGGTCCCTTGGACCACTGTGAGCAACAGCAGACGTGTGCACTGTGGTCACGCCAGCAACGAATCCATCCAAGTTACATGGTTTATTAAAAATAGTCAAATTACAGCATTTACATTTATGTTAGACTACTTTTAATTAACTGCTTTAACCCACTTATAATGAAAATTAGAAAAGAAATCGTGTTCATGATCTGTGTAGTATGTTAACGCTATTGGAAGTAAAAATAACTTTTTGAAAACAACTTTCTTTTTTGTTAGATTATAAAGCTCTGACTTGTATTATGAGTCTGTGGTCTGGTAGAGAGTCCTGTAACTCTCTGACTGCAAAATACAGTATATAATGACCAATGTTGGGCAATTAATTATATAGTTCTTCACAAAGTAACTGAGTTATGCAAACAAAGGTTTTTGCAGCTGTTTACCCCAAAATGCAGTCCAGGCTTCTTTTAAACAAACATTTCAAACTATTTACAGAACAATCAGCTGTTCTGCATCAAATTTGATGCCAAACAAATTTTTTGTGCCACTCCAAAACATCCCCCTTCCTAACCAACTAAATGCCATGTTGCCATATCATTTTTTTGATTGGTCTAGATGGTACATTTTTCCACCAATAGGAAAGGGTGGGGTTTTTTTGGTTTTGTTTTTGCTCACAGGCTCAGAGTGCTTTCAAATGTTTTCCTTATAAAACGCAGTTTTTACCGTTTCTTCCCGCAGTAAATATAAACAACGGTAGTATTCAGGAAGAAAACCAAACATTGCATATATTTTATCATAACTCTGGTTTTACGTGGCCAATCAACACAATTTAAAAACTGGTGTAACGTCCACACGTTTTCCGTCAATTGTTCCGTCTGTCCTGCTCACATCTCCAATGGTTGTACACGTTGTCATTAACGTGGCTTCACTCCACAGCAGCCACGCCGCTTTGCTAGCTAAAACACCGGTGTTGGCACATAAGGACGCTGTCATAGCCTGTCAGCGACGTTGATTAGCTGCGTATATACGAATGTGAATCGCATTATTGGCTGGACTATGGGATAAGGTGGCAGCCAGTCACTTACTGACTAACACTGCAAACCACAATTGTTAAAGCTTTAATTTAATTTCAATTCAGGTTAGTTTTTTTTTTTTTAGGTTTTTTCTAACCCTAACCCTAACCCTGTGCGCAGAGACCGTGCCAGAAGTGCGCAATTGCGCACGCGCGCAGCTTAGAGGGAACATTGATCAAGTGTTCCCTTAATTTTATTAAGCAGTTTAAATTGAACCAAACTGTACCAGCTTTGCGGGTGAAATGTAAGGCTTAAAACCTTCTGAAGACTTTTCAGAAAAAGCTGCATTTTAAGAGCAGCAGACACCATAACAAGCCTTGCAGATGTAAAACGTGAAAAATTTGCAGGTGTTTATGAAATCGTACCCTGTTGGCAAGCGGCAAAAATCTGACAAAAGCAGCAATGGGAGCCACCACTTTCATGATCATCATGACAAGGTCCACATTCACCTCGGAGACCTCCACAATCAGCAGCCGGTCCTCCAGAGACTCAGACTCTGGAACATGCTGAAAAACAACCAGTGTTAAGATCAGGGAGACCCGAGCCTGCTGCTTTTACAGGACAGATTTATGTGACTGCTGACTTACAGTGCTGCTCCATTTCATCATGCTTCTGTACATGCTCTCCTGTGAAAAGAGTAGAAGATGAAAGCGGCTCACATCAATTACTTATCCTCTGTTTGTAAAATAACTATTGAATAACTCTCCTCCTGGTTAGAGTGTTTTTAATGTTCTATTGACCCCATTTGATAAGATAAAGATTGGACTCCACTGTAAGTGAGAAGTAACTCGATCCTGGTTTGCATCTTTGTGGCAAAGGATTCATACTTCAGGACAGTAACGACATAACATATAACTGAAGTTTTCCAGGAACTATTTGATGCTATTTGAGTCTCAGTGACTTTCCGCAACAGTCGTCAGACCTCAATTCCTCTTAACATGTAGCTGTGGAGAGAGATCTCACAAAGGGCCTGAATAGCTAGCCCGCAAGGAACCTTAAGATGGGAAACGCTGAAGCTAGAAGGTTAGCAGCAACTGAAGTTTCAAAATAAGTAAGGGCATTGCTTAATAGTCAGTGAAACACTCCATAACCTATGTCTGGGTCTTTAACGTTTACACAGGACTGACTTCACAAGAAGCTCTGTGGAAACTTTAAAGTGGTGGTGGAATGACGTGGGCTGTCGTCTATGAACAGAAAAGTGGATAAAGTTCATGCAGCTTTTGTGCTGCTGTCGCAAAAAGGAAGGAACAAATACAGACAAAATAATAATAAATACTTGATATGAAATTCATGCATATTTTTAGTTTTTCCATTTCTTATTCAGATATTTATCAATAAGTGACTTATATGTATGTATATATTGTGCTATTTCTTACTTCTTGTATTATCTGTCTTTGTTACCGTTTGTACTGTAACCAACGTAATTCCCCCTAGGGATCAATAAAGTATTCTGAGTCTCATTCTATTAATATTAGCCCAGAGAAGGATGATGCTGTGCTCACTCCTTAGAGGAGGAATCTTTTTTGATTGGCATCTGAATAGTTTCAGTGAAACAGGAGCATGCCCCTGATTTAACAGCCCCCGATTGCTCCATTTTCATACCTCACTTGAACCAGGATGCACGTCTTGTAAAACAATGTGGATTCCTAGTCTCCGTCTCCGCTCTTCAACTGTAACTGGATCTTTGAGGTAATCTCTGGCGAAATCGCAGCACGCATCCCAGCTGTTAAAAAACACAAAGGCCTGGAGAGGAAGAAAGGGGACAAAATGATGCAGAGGAAACATTCAATATTAATCATTAAATTGAATTAAATTTGCAAATTTCTCTGTATCAGCCTGCTGGGTCTATTCCTCACCCTCCTCTGCAGTGATAAAACGATTATGTTGTAGTACAGAGTCTGAACAGTCTGATCAGGGAAGTAACGCCACACCAGCTTGGCGACATCCTCCTGTCTGTAGTTTCCTTCTGGCAAACCAGTCAACATGATCGTGGAGAACGTAGAACCTTGAGATTGGGCTTTCTACAAGACACAAGGTTCAAGAACCAAAGTTTATGTGAAGAGAAACTTTGCAGTACTTTTTAAAAAATATATTACTATAACTGACCACATAGAGAAGACAAAATGAAACCAATGAAAAAAATGGACGCCTCTTGGTATTTACTCAAGGATTCCTGTTTAACACATGAAACCTTGGTTTATAAAATGCACTCACCTCAATGTCATCAGGTTCCCTGACAGTTAAATACTCTAGAAGTGTAAAACACACACAGTTAGTAACAGTCAACACTTTATATCTGGAAGTTAATTTTAGTTTCTCTCACCTGGGATTGTGAACCAAGGAGCGACAGTGGGGAACACAAAGGGACTAGTTGTCATTGTGATCCAATATGGTGAAGTGCTGCGTTGTGGGACGGTAATATCTTCTGTTGGGACAGCTGCCCCGTCAACAGCAACATCGCTGTCTGGCAAAGCTTTGTGTGGCAATCTTGGTGCTGCACAAGAAAAAATAAGTTTTGTTTATTTTTTATTTTCTGTGTGTGTGTCAGGTTTTTAACTGACTTTCAGTTTAACTTTAAGCACCTTTACAGATATCCAAGGTATCATAGGCATCAGAGAAAAATGATTAGAGAGTTAGACCAAATGCCAGTCTGAAAAAGTGGAGTTTAAGTAATGGCTCTGGTTCATGTGTCTAGGGCAGAGACAAGCAGAAGGGAATTGACCGCTGATGGACCAAAGATTTCTGGAGGGGCCAATGAGCATCAAAGGATTTGTGGGAAGGAGAATCACAGTGTTAGTGAATCAAAGTTGAGGGAATGTGTTGCAATAATTTATTGTGGATGACGATAAAGCAGCAGTTTTGCATATGTTGCAACCTTTCTCGGACTTCACTTTATCCACAGTCCAGGGAAGAACTGAAAATATATTCATGACTGTTTCACAAACAGAAAGTGAAGGAAAGATTATTATCCAGACTCTGTGTGATAGATGTGATGTGTTTCCATGATGGTGGAGATGGGAGCAGCTGGTGCAGCACTGGAGACAAAATAGATTTTGCAATATCTGGTAGTGAGGAGCCACAGCCCTGAGCTCAATCATACTGTTGAAATTTTTGAGGAAACTTCAGAATAACCGGGGTTACTGGCAGTGTTAGTTATTTCAGACCTGACTACTTGTATTTCAGTATTGATAAAACTGAACTCCGAAAATATCTCTAAGTTCCTCTTTTATGACTTCAGACAGTTCTCCTCGCAGGGGGTTTAGTGTTGGCTTTCAGTTCTTCAGCAGTCATGCCTGCCGTTTCAGTTAGGTCGGATGAGACTTAGTTCGATTCATCTGTATCACGTTGGCGCGTGGTTCTTCAGGCCGTGAGGTGTCTTCTTTCCACCAGAAAGTCTCACAGTAGTCTGTGGTTCAGCCCAATAAGTCCTTATTTTGTTCTCTAAGCAAACTTTAGGAGTTCAGAAAGTGACATTTATAAGAGAATTTTTCAGAATTCTGCAGCTCTACTAAGTTGTGTGTTACACCATGTCTTGCTCTATAGCGCCCGTAATTAGATGGATTTTAATCTGTCTCTAGTATCAGTATGCTTTTGCCACTCCTTGTAATCTTCAACTCACTTGCTTTTTTTGTGCATCACCCACTAAGACGACAATATTTGCCGTATTGTCCAAAGACAAGAGTCTCTTTGGACAATACGACCAATGTATAACATCAGTAACACACTACAACGGCAGGGAATCAAATCCCGCAGTGCCAGACGTGTTCCGCTGCTGAAGCCAGTGCATGTCCAGGCCCGTCTGAAGTTTGCCAGAGAGCACATGGATGATACAGCAGAGGATTGGGAGAATGTCATGTGGTCAGATGAAACCAAAGTAGAACTTTTTGGTATAAACTCAACTCGTCGTGTTTGGAGGACGAAGAATATTGAGTTGCATCCCAAGAGCACCATACCTACTGTGAAGCATGGGGGTGGAAACATCATGCTATGGGGCTGTTTTTCTGCCAAGGGGACAGGACGACTGATCCGTGTTAAGGACAGAATGAATGGGGCCATGTATCGTGAGATTTTGAGCCAAAACCTCCTTCCATCAGTGAGAACTTTGAAGATGAAACGAGGCTGGGTCTTCCAACATGACAATGATCCAAAACACACCGCCCGGGCAACAAAGGAGTGGCTCCGTAAGAAGCATTTGAAAGTCCTGGAGTGGCCTAGCCAGTCTCCAGACCTCAACCCCATAGAAAATCTGTGGCGGGAGTTGAAAGTCCGTGTTGCTCGGCGACATCCCCAAAACATCACTGCTCTCGAGAAGATCTGCATGGAGGAATGGGCCAAAATACCAGCTACTGTGTGTGCAAACCTGGTAAAGACCTATAGTAAACGTTTGACCTCTGTTATTGCCAACAAAGGTTATGTTACAAAGTATTGAGTTGTATTTTTGTTATTGACCAAATACTTATTTTCCACCCTGATTTACGAATAAATTCTTTACAAATCCTACCATGTGAATTCATGGATTTTTTTTTCACATTCTGTCTCTCACAGTTGAAGTGTACCTCTGGTGCAAATTACTGACCTCTGTCATCATTTTAGGTGGGGGAACTTGCACAATCGGTGGCTGACTAAATACTTTTTTGCCCCACTGTACCTCACCCAAAGCAATCCCACAGTACAGGAAGGCCAGCAGGACAAAAGCAGCTACCCTTACCAGACAGGTTTTACAGCCAAAAAAACAACCCACCATATTCAGGGTATTACCAGATGACCTTCCATCAACTTCACCTTTTTTCCCCCGTTTAAATCACATTTATTTAAAATCCCATTCAAAACACACTCACGCAGTGATGTAAATCCACTGTGTGGTATTTCCACCCTTGACAATTTGTGGCCAGTGGCCCGTTTTAGAAGGCTGTACCAAACACCAAGGCGATCAGCATCACACACAGACTCAAATTCAATTAACACCTGAAACACAAGAAAGATAAAATTTACTCTAAACATTTTAATTTCACATTCTAAATGGTAGAAAATGGAACACATGGAAACAGTGAGCTAAGCACAGCTTTATTGTGGAGTTCACTGGATTCAAAAGTCAGAAATCCTGGATCAATGAAGCACTGGAGCCGTGCTCAACGTGACCCCTGCACTAATGCTCTAATGTGATGAACACTAGTGCGCATGAGCATATGAAGAATCATGTGCTACAGCGAACAGATTACCTGCAGTCTCTCTTTACTATCTTTATAGTTTTGCAGTTGTGCTTTCATCAAGATAAGTAGCATCCAAAACCAGTCACATTATCTTGTTTTAATGTGTCTGTCAATTTTGGGGGGATAGTTAAGAATACACTTACATAAACACATACATCTCATACAGCCTTTCACAGACTTTTAAAACATGCACTTGTTGCTGCTTATAAGTGTGTTTATACCTTGTAGAGAAGAGGCAGGTAGTTTCTTACAATACCGATTTTTCCCAAAGCTTCTCTGAGATCCCGGAACTCGTCTGGTGAGATGTTCCTGATGTAGATTGTCCGTTCTCCAATATCTATCCCTATCTGTTTCGATAAACCCGGGTGAACATTAAAACAAACCAGAAACAGTATTTAGTTTAACAATATTTCATGCTTTCTTAAACTACAGTTCCAAGATCAAGGTCATAAGTTTGCACATATAGTCACACAGCAGTATGCACCCTGGCAGCTATCTTCATTATCCAAACAATTTATAATTGCAGCTCTTGCTTTTGTTGATAACATTGTTTGAGAAAATATTTAAACTTAGCTGTGTACACAGAAAACCACTTTTGTCCCTTTCCTGGGTTCTTAGTTTTTTTGCATGTTTCAAATAAAAAGACAAAAACAAAAAAAACAAAAAAAACCCCACATTTTTTTTAAAATACAAAATGCAGTTTTGAATGAGGATTTAACTTATTGCAGGAAAAAAGTTATCCAAACCTTTCCTAGCCATGTGTTAATATATGCTCATATTTTTCAAGGTGTTTTGACTTGGATGTGAGTGCTGCCAGTTATAACTTTATACTCTATACTTTATAAGGTATTCTAGTGTAGTCTGTGTTTCTGAGATATGTGTGCGTGTTACCTTCTTAACATAACACAGCCGATTCATCAGATATATATAAAACTCAAGCTGAAAGAAAAACAAATAGTTAAAAGTCATTACATCAAATAAATGTTGGATTCTGTTAAATTGATTTCAGTTCAAAGAGTATTTTTTATTACTTATAGCCTCTACAAAATATTACATTTTTTTTTTTTTACTTACAACCACATTTTAAATAAATTGAACATCAGCTTGCTTTTAAGGATACTGTTTCCATCAACAAGCAGAAACAGATATTTTCAATTATTTTTAATAACATATCTCACAACAGTAAAGTGTATTATCTAAACACAGTGCTCACCGGGGTCGTTAAAAAATTCTTGCTCTTCACAACCTGCAGTCGAAGTTTAGACCCATTGAGAAAAAAAGGTTTATCTTCTGATGCTAGCACGATGTTTTTGGCTGCCATTGCTGTCGGCATTAGGGCAAAAGCCTGAAGGAAAAACAAACAAACACTGACACACTGCGCTCACAAAATACGTAATAACTAAATGTTAGTTAGGTCGTCTTAGAAAAGACATTTAGAATCCCATTAAAATGAAGGTAATAATCCAGCCCAATGCAAATCCATGGCCTGGTGCTTACCATGCGCGCCTGTGGTATAACGTAGATCGTATCGTCGTAATATTCAAATCTGTGTGGAGTGAGCAGATCGGCGATGTCCTCCTCTTCATAACAGCCATCACGATACTTAGGCAGGTTGCTTATTAACAGCATCTTGCATTTAAGCGAAACAAGCTGTGCAAAAGAAAAGAATAAAGTCAGCGTTTTAGATTAGTTTACAATTGAAGAAATTCCGGACAGAAATCTCAAAAAGGCAAAACATTCAGTTAGAAACAGTGCCTCACTTTGAGCACTGTCTACAACTATGAACACAATGAGGTACATCAGAATAAAATACTGAGTACAAAATGTTTCTGATGCGGATTTTGGTTTGATTTCTTTTTTTTCTTTTTTCTTTTTTAAACATAGTACAGCTCAACCTTGACTCACTGATAAAAAAAAGGCAGTAAGAGTCAGCTATGAAAGTACTTTTCATTTAAGGTGGATCCTTAAAGAGTGATAACTGATTCACAAAAGGCAATGTGTAAACAGCACTACTGCGCTTTTCAAACTCAGGAAGGAAAAACTGTTTCTGTAGTAGACTGTTTAAAAAGAAAAGCTGGGCTTCTATTAATTTGTGAGGAACTTTCATCTCTTATGCTTCTTAAAAGGTTCTTTAGTTTTAAAACAACTTGCTGAGGTATTCAAGCCCCCTACTTAAACCCCTATTTTTTTAAGCACTCAAAACCACCATGTCCTGGATGATTGTGCATATAATTTGAACATTTCAAATTAGCTTTTTAATAACAGACTTTTTTTTTGCCTGTCCCGTTTGGCTCTTTTGCCATCAGAATTATTGTCTAAAGGCGAGGAAAGATGCCCAACGGATTTACTTTACGGATTTACCAAATTGACCATCCCAGCCTTGCCATAATGGTCCATTTGATTCACCTTTTATTGTTTATTTTATTTTCATTTGCTGAATACGGGACAGACTTGACTGGGGGAAAGAAGGGGAGAAGGAAAGGGGGAGAGAAAAAAAAACAGCTGAGAAGAGGGACGGGGGGGGAAGGGCAAAAAAAAAACCCCAAAAACCAACAGAATAAGCAGAGAGAAAAAAAAAATGCATATATCGATCACCTGTTGAGAAAGAAAAAAGAAAACAAGCAGAAGAGAACAAGAGTAATATAATAAACAACATCACAATGATATATGGGAATATGACAGTAAATACTAAATATTAAACATTATTGTGCAGCACATAAGATCAACAGAACACAGTGTGCTTTGAGGTAGGAGCCAAAAGGGGTGTAGTTTGTGGGTGTGATCACCCGTGTGTACACCTGTGAGCATGGACGCGCTTGTTTTTTTAAAAGGTTCCTTCTTGTAATAATCTGCTAGAGGGTGTGGGGGGGCCACAGCCCCGTCCTCCAGAGCATGAAGCAGGTATGGAGGAGATCAAAACTCCAGACATCCAGAGGCCCTCAGAACACAAGAGACCAAGGAAGACCAGCAGACGGGCAGCCGCGCCACTGTCCCAGAAAGAGCTGAGGAGAGTCCCAGATGAGGGCTCACTCAGCAGCCGCGGAGCAGAAGCCAGGGGGGGTTGCAGTGACGTGCCCATGAGCTCCGCCGGCAGCCAGCTGTGCCTGGGTGACCGAGCTCCAGGCCAAGGGGCCCGGGGCACCCCACCTCCGAAGTGGCCCGAGCGAGCCCCAGGCTCCAGGCCCCGATAAGCGGCCACCAAGGAGTGAGCCGGTGTGTACCTGGACGCCCATCCCCGGACACAAAGAACCACCAACGCACCGATGTCTGAGGGAGTCCGCCACCGGCAGGGGAAGTGGTGGGGGGTGGAGATAGGCCTCCATACCTTGGATGGCCTGAGATGTCCCCAGAGAGGTGGCGTCTGATACCCAACCTGACATATAGACACAGACATACAGGCACACACAGACACACACATCCATTCCCACCCTCATGCTCTCATATGCACTTACTCCACACTCAACCAACGTGGAGACAGACATAAAGAGACGCTGTACACACAATCACACTCCCCAAGCGTACTCTACGAACAGTGTTGGGGAGTAACGGAATACATGTACCGCCATTACGTATTTAAAATACAAAATATGAGTAAAAATTCAATTTAAAATTTTGTTGTTTACTTTTAAAATTACCAATAACACTGCACCAAGCTATCTTAAGGAACTTTTAAACCCATATGCTCCTGCTAGGGCTTTAAGGTCATCCTCACAGTTACTGTTGGTTCAGCCCAGATCTCGACTGAAATCTAGAGGTGATCAATCGTTTGCTCTAGTTGCACCGGAGCTGTGGAACAATCTCCCGATTGGCATCCGGGCGTCTGATTCTATTCATTCTTTTAAATCACGGCTCAAAACATATCTTTTTAAACTTGCCTTTTCTACCAGTTAAATGCTGGCTTGCTTGCAGTGACCTATTGTATTAAATTCTCTGCTTTCTTTCCATTATTGGTGTCTTTTATCATGGTGGTACAGTCTTACCTTGCTATAACCTATGTGTTGCAGTTTACTCTTATTGGTGGCTTTTACCTGTGAACATAATCCGTTACTTTTATGAATTTGATGTTAATGTGTGAACTGTTTTATTTTTTATTGTTTTATGTAAAGCACTTTGGTATGCCCAAGGCTTTTAAATGTGCTCTATAAATAAAGATTGTTGTTGATTGTTGTTAACTGTATTCCGTTACAGTTACCATTTAAAAAGGTGGTATTTAGAATACAGTTACTTTGTTGAAATAAATGGATTACACTGCGGTACTTTCCTGTTTCATATTGTCGCGGGTCAGGACTGTTTGGGTTTTGTTTGACAGCTACGTTCTGTTGTTCCAGGCGGCAGCGTTACGGTTGCCATGGTTACAGGGCAACGCTCTCTCTCTGCAACTGTGTGTTTCCTGGGTGAGAGAGCGCCTTTTCGTTGTTGTTGTTGTGCTAAGCTAACAGGCGGAATGCTACAAGCATAGCTCTAAAGAATGTAGCATCATGGGCAGTGTAGTCCGTGTTGCAGGGAGAATGGACTGCCATACACGTTATGGGTCTGTGAGCGCGAGGAGGGAGAAAAAGGGGAGTGGAAAGGTACGAGTTGTCATCGAGGAAAAACGGGAGCTGGAAGCATGTAAATATAATAATAACCACTTCAGCCAAGAAGAGTGGCTGACGAGCCCAGTTGTAAGTAAGCTATTAAGACTCGACTGTACACCGTGTTCATGTTTTCCTCCGAAAACAATAAGTTCCGTTGGAGCAGCCTTTCAACGCCTCTCTCTGTCTCTCGCAAGAAAAGTTGACCCACACAACAAAGTAAAGCTATTTTTTGGCTACGAGCCGACAGGGACCCCGCCGTATTAGTCAGAGGTCCCTTTACTACAGTTCGGAGTCGCGGACCTTCAGTAATAGTAATAAATCACACAGTAATAGTACATTCACGTAGTTGTAAAAAGCATGATAATATATTAAGTAATCCAAAGTATTCAGAATACGTTACTGTCATTGAGTAACGTAACGGAATACGTTACAGAATACATTTTGGGGCATGTATTCTGTATTGGAATACATTTTAAAAGTAACCTTCCCAATACTGTCTATGAACCAGGTCTAGGTACCCTTGCCCCTGGAGGGGGGAACTGCACCCAGACCCAGGTGGTGTTACCCTTTTCCCTGTGGTGGGGAGAAGCAGACCGCCCGACTCCACAGCAGCAGGGAGGCCCCACATTCCAGGCTGCAGTTGGACGGCCAACTCCTCCTCCTAGCCCCCCCGCTCCAGCAGGCCGCAGAGAACAGGGGTGAGAGAAGACTCCAAACCTCCCTCCGGCCGCTTATATGTAGTGTTGATGCATATGTGTTCTAAGGTGCATTTAAAACCCAGGAGGGCATGGAGCTACCTGCCAGAGAGCAGCAGGTAAGCGCATAGCCCCTCCTGTTAGCCCTCAATGTCTATGTGTATTTAAAATTGAGAGGTGGGCAACGACGCCAGGGGTGAGGTGTACAGACTTTTAATATGTGTTAGTATACAAGATAATTTTTCGCCATCTTACAATGCTGTGATTGCAGCCATTCTCCAACTCTCTGTGAATAGTACTCATGGCCATTGATCAATGGGTTTTGATCAGTGGTTGTTGATCAATGGTCATGAGAATTTGCATAATTAAAATTAAGGGACTGACTTCCCAGCCCACTGTTCTTTCAGTGGGCTGGTTTCAGTCATTATCCAGATGTACTGTTTATAAGATTTGGGGAAACCTGCAGTCAGCTGAGACTGAAGAAGTCAGTTGGATGAGTGACGAAACGTTTCTCCCACAAAACGCTACGTCCAGATGAACAGAATCAACTTTTGGAGATACACGATAATTATTTTGTTTTGGTACTAAATTGGTAACCATGCTTTGTGTAATTCTATTAGTGTATGTAAATCTCTGTTATTGCGACATCCCTACTGAATTTTTAACATTTTTCTACATTTACACCCACTTGAGTGTCACCTGACAATGAGATATAACCCAACTATAAACTTTTAAAACAAATTGAACTATTTCAGATCAAAACTTAACCACTTTGACAAAGCATGTTTTTCTTACAGGTATAATTTAAGTGTTTTTTTAATGTTACCTTTTTACGGGGAAGCCTGACTGTCTTGAGACAAACTGTAAAGTGCAGAGCAAAAGAAAAACAAAAAAGTAATTATAAAATAAAAATTATGTTCACACTGGGAAATCTTTCATACAGATCTTTCGGGATTTCTTACGGATTTTTTCTGGACATAGTTGCTTTTCTATCAGTTCCTCAAATGTTGGGTGGGTAGGAGCGACCGGCTGATCCTTTGAGATCTTCTTTGCAGTCACAGAGACTTAGAATAAAGGAAATGTAGTTAAGTTAAATAGTGGTAGTTTAGATAGGATGCAAATTACCCAGCTGATTTAAATAAAAATCTGAAAACTGTTCTCGTCATGAAGCACAGTCTTTAGCTTTTGATTCCGTCCAACATCCTGCTGTCAAAGATACTCCACACTTGAAGGTGTTTTCTGTCCACTTACCTTTGTCCTTTGTAACCGTTTCTACACTTTCAACTCTTTGCTTTGCCTCCACAGAAATCTCAGGTGATTTTCCTGCAGTCTGCTGTTGTGTTTCTTCTTGTAGAGCAGAATCTGAGCTCTGCTCGGTCTGTTCTGAAGCTTTGAGTGAATCTTCTGGACTTTTGATGACAGTTTGTGGTTTCTGAGGTGGATCAGTGGGTTTTGGTGACGATATATTTGGCTTGGTCTCAGCTGCACTAGTTGGTAGTTGATTCTCACTCGATATAGTTGGTAACGTCTGATTATCTTTGCCGTCAGTAGAAGTTTCAACTTCTGTGTGGTCCTCCCTTTCAGAAGCTGATGATTTTCGTGCTTCACTTTTAGGCCCCATCGCAGATTCATGAATCTTTGTTTCAGGTTTCTTGTGTTTTGTCTCTACATCAGGCTTATCCTCTGACGTTGTTGATTTAGAATGATCCACTTTTTCTTTTTTCAGAGTTCCTGCTGTTTTAGATTTCTGCGTCGTTGAGGCCGTTTCTCCTTTGGAAGTCAAGACTTTTGGCTCACCATCAACTGCAGCACCTTTAATTGGTTCAACAGCCTTCATAGTATTGGATGTATTTTTAGGTGCCACCACAGCTTCTTTAGCACCGGTTTGAGACCCTTTGGGTTTACGTTTTCCTTTCAAATCACTGGTGTTAGGCTGCTTTTCGGGACTCTTCGTAGATTTACTCTTAGATTTTTCGAGGCTTGAAGCTGCTTCTTCAGCCTTATCACCAGTTTTTACAGTTTTAGCTTTCTGCTCAGCTGAGATGTTTTTCGCTTTGGAAACAGAGACTTTTGCTGTAGTTTCCAGTTTAGTTTTTGTGGTTTTCTTGAATGCAATTTCCTGGAAACAAAGATAATTTCGGATTAATCAGATAACTGATTATTTTGCCACAGAAGAGCTGCAATGTTAATATTTGTATTTCTCAAGGGAAAACAAAGTTACCTTTTCATTAACAACACTGACAGTTACTTCTTTTATGTCAAAGTTCTTTAAGCTCTTCAGTTTCTCAGCATCTTCCTGTTTCTTGAAACACACAACTGCCTGGGTGTGCACAAACACACACACACATTAATTTGGATTACTACCAAAACTATTACGTTACTACATTCACACTAAAAATCATATATGAGCACTTGTCAGTAGCTTACAAGTATTTGATGACAAGTTTGAGTTTTCCAAGCAAACTACAAGCAACGGTGGCAACTTGCAAGAAACCAGTGCGATTCCAAGGATGTTTTTAGTGCAATGTGTATATATAGATTTTAAAAAATGCATAATGCAAAGCAGCAAAATAAAAACAAAATACATTGTGTATGCTTTCATAGGATTAGACTTGAGCAGAAACTTTCTGACATTGCGATGTCTATATAAAAGCTCAGTATAATCCAAAGTAGCCTTGAATGTGAGGGCTGCAAGACCACAGAAGGAAAGTAAGGATAACCAACTGACTTTAAACCGCATGATGAATGCAGGACAACAACTAATGAATGGACAGTACATTTATAGAGAATTGTAGCTACGATGCATAAATATCTATCTTCGATTGCAGAAGCAAACCAGGAGACACATTTTCTCTAGATTCACAAGTAGGTCAATGAACTCATCCATCTATAACAGTGAGCAAATTTCAGTGTACATACCTGTAATTTTGACCTAAACAAAACAACTGACTTGGTTTTTCCGAATTTCTCCACAGCAGAAATCACTTCACTGTGAGAGAGACTACTGACAATCCCTTGTAGCCTCACCATGGTTGGAGGGGAAGATTTAGCAGCCTGCGGAAACACAGCGAAGAAAAATATGAACAATATGAACCAAATGCAGATTTCATCATGACAACTGGACTCAAAGTTTGTGCTTGTATAAATTTGTGCTGAAGGATTTAATCTTGGTTTTGTGGCATCAACAATCACGTCATCTGTCACTGACCACATTATAAATTGTCCAAAACTGTCCATTCATGAAAAAAGGCATCATGTGAAGTCACCTTGGTCTTCTCTGTGCTAGGCCTCCCTTTAACTGATTCTGGAGATGCAGAACGTGAGGACGATGATGTTGATGGGGACGACTTCATCTTGGCTAGCTCAGCCAGCAGGGCAGGAGCCAAAGTTTTGACGACAGTCTCCAGGTCAGACTGTTTTGATAAGGACTGGAGAGCTAAAAGACCACAGGTACAAAAGAGATTCACACATTGGTGGGTCCCAAGTCTCAAAAATCATCTACTGCTTCTGAAAGTTTTATAATAGTAGAAAAAACTATACTGACATTTCTGGTGGTACTGGTCTTTATTTATAATTTGCATTAGTAAAGTTAATGTTTTGTGTGTGTGTGTGTGTGTGGGGGGGGGGGGGGGGGGGGGGGGGGCTGGGCTTTGAGCTTAGAAAAACCTAATGAGTACATACCAAAAAATACCATGAAGCAATTTTCAAACCTGATGTTTCCAGCAGTTTCTTTGCCAAGATCTTCGAGCTGCTCAACTTTCGCATAGGAGATGACCTCTCTGTCGACGATCGCCTCTCCCAGCTTCTCCTTGGTGATGAACATTTCTCATCTCTTCTTCTCGGCGAGGATCGTCTCTCACGTCCCCTTGAGCGTGATCGATATCGTGAAGAGGAAGGACAGTCATACCATGAGGAGTCAGAATGAGACCGGGACCTGAAAGAAGTATGGATCAAAGAACTTAATGACTCATAAACATCTCAAAGCACACATGCAGCATGGATACAAAAGGAAAATAGTCCACCAATTAAGTGTTTTTAAGTTTACATTATTAAATAAATTACATTTCGCCCTCTCCACTGGAGAGCTAAATCTTTTTGATTGATCCTAGTTCTCAAAATGTATGTTGGACAGACCTGCGATTACGTCTGGAGATGTACGGAGATCGTGATCGGCTTCTGTGTCTCTCCCTTCGGGGGCTGCGTGATCGAGAACGGGAATGACTAATTCGTCTGTCCCTCCTACGCTCCAAGTCACGGAGGCGACGTGAACTGCCGGAGCGGGAACGGCAACTTCGTCTGTCCCTGCTACGCTCCGGGTCATGATGGCTGCGGGAGCGGGAACGGCTACTTCGTCTGTCCCTGCTACGCTCCGGGTCATGATGGCTGCGGGAGCGGGAACGGCTACTTCGTCTATTTCTTCTTCGCAACGAGTCACGATGAGTGCGGGGGCTGCGAGAGCGGGAACGGCTACTTTGCCTGTCCCTGCTACGCTCCGAGTCACGATGGCTCCGGGGGCTGCAGGAACGGGAACGACTCTCATGTCTGGTTTTCTTCTGGGAAGTCTCAGCAGAAGTTGAGGGAGAGGGCTTGGCACCTGATGCACTAACAATTGCATATAAAAAGAAAGGCACATGTTAAATCAAAGAAAATGAAAGCCTCCAATACTGGCATGTTTTTTTATTTGCCAAATGACTTCAAATGAAGATAATTACCCTAGCAGTGATGCAATTTCACCATTCCATTCTGGGTATCTGTGGAAAAACACAGATACATTTTTGTCAGATGTTGCAAGGTAGAATGTCCTTAAAAATATATTATTGTTCATTAATCCAGAAACTCAGAAATGTATTCAGCCTTTCAACAATTTAGGTTAGGGAAAATGGCGTATGGTAAATGCTGCAAATCATTAAGTTGCTTTAAATTAAAAAAATACAAATGAACAGTTCTTAGGAAGCTATCCTAGCATTACAACCCCGGCATCATTTTGGCACACCCATGGTTGTGCTGCCCCAAAGATATCGGTTCATAATCACGAAGTACAGAGAAGAAAGATTGACCGCTTTCGCAGAAGTTTGAAGTTCTCGATGTGAAGGCTGGTATTCTGGTGGGAGACCCAATCCTAGTGGTCACAACAAAACACAAACATTTAGACAAGGTTTATTATTATCAGGAGCAACGTTTGTCATTGACATCACTTGCTGATAAAAGGTCACTAAACTTTGCAGTGGCCTTAAAAAAATTCTTAAAATATTAACAGTTAGTCCTTCACTGAACGCAGAAGCATTATAACATTAGCCAGGAGTTTGGATTGTATTTAAACCTTCATAGGCCAAAAACCAGGAACAAATAAGCATGACACATTATACCTCTCCTGGGATAAAATTTTAAAAGTGAAATTATTTAGTATATATAGAAAACACAAGTCAAACATCTGATTACACACAACCAAAACGAAAGGATCATCTTAGGCTCTGGATTCTGGACTCTCAGGCTCTTCTTATGTCATCAAACTTTCCCGAGGCTCCAAGAAGGTCAGCGCAGTAGAGGCCAAGTTTGGATTAGGACAAAATGCACCACCTATGACGATCACAGTTGGAGTAGCGACAGGAAGATGATGTTGAAATAGGCCAGAAGAGGAAGGCGCTGTTTCTTTGACGAGGAGCTCAAATGTGAAATTTGGTGCAGCGAAGGAAGGCCGATCCATAAAGAGAGATTCAACAACAAATCAAATCTGGTGCTTGTGTAGCTCATGACTGGGCGCAGCGGGTGCTTATGTTTGTGGTAGTAAATGATGTTGCCTTTTGGGACACAAAAACACTAACTTAAAAAGAAAGTATGAGTAAAAAAAAAGAAGAAAAAGAAGCAAGTATTACACAAAAACAAGGTGCCTACTAATGTGAAATAAAGGACAAAACACACTATTCTTAACTCTAATGACAAAAGACAAAAAGGGAAACTTTCACATTCAGCAACAGTTCCAGAAAAAGCAAAGCTGAATGTGCACTGTGGAACAGCAGCCCAAGAACAGAGACAAATGAAAAAACAGCCATCTTCCAACATTTTCTGATGCACAGGCTCATCAGGTTTGCAGGTTTCTCCTCATCATGTCATCCGAGGCCTTGGTTCCATTGTTAGCAAAAGCCTTGAATGTCTTCGCATCAGTTTATGTCATTTTAAAAGAGATTAAATCTATCAATTGCAAGTACAGACCACTGAATATTCTGAAGGTCTCTTATTAGTAGTGTTTTTCAATTACAATATCTGATAGACATATAGTTAACTTTAGTCTGCGCTGTAATCCTTCAGAAATTCTGGTACAGAATACTGAATTGCAGAAATATGTGAAAAATTTGTCCAAATGTTTGTATTCCAAGTTGGTAGTCTTCCTACAGTCATCATTATGCAGGAATAGTGTATAAAACAAACCAAATAGACTTTAAAGTAGCATACATGAAGTTTTTCCCAAACCACAATCCTATAATGGGATCCAAAATCAAATCAAAAACAAAAAACATTGCATGTCAAATAAATAAAAACCGACAGAAAGCAAAAACATCGAACAATCTTCCACTTACCTTCATCTGAGTACATTCCTTGTTACATAAAGAGCAGGTATGAGGAAAGACCATAGGTGAAGCGGCAGTGTAGTCTTGCATCTGGGCCAGCACTGGGATATTCCTTGTCACTTCTACCTTTGCTGGAAGCTGCTTCGTGGAAGCGGGCTGCGGTATATGAATGAAATTCATGAAGTTCTGCATTAGCGGAGAGAGACCCGGAGGAACGGGCATCATGAGCCCTGGCATGAGGGACGGCTGTGGAACTGGCTTTGCAGCCGAAAAAACTTGAGACTGCAAAGCTTGTCCCATATGCACAGCTGGCTGATTCTGCATCTGCTGCAACCCAATCGGCAGGTTAGGTACCTGGGCCGTCTGCTGCTTCAGTTGCGTCTGCTTCAGTTGTTGCTGTTGCGTCTGCTTCAGTTGTTGCTGTTGCGTCTGCTGCTTCTTCAGTTGTTGCATCTGCTTCAGTTGTTGCTGTTGCGTCTGCTGCTGCTTCAGTTGTTGCTGTTGCGTCTGCTGCTGCTTCAGTTGTTGTTGTTGCGTCTGCTGCTGCTTCAGTTGTTGCATCTGCTTCAGTTGTTGCTGTTGCGTCTGCTGCTGCTTCAGTTGTTGCATCTGCTTCAGTTGTTGCTGTTGCGTCTGCTGCTGCTTCAGTTGTTGCGTCTGCTGCTGCTGCTTTGGTGGTGGTTGTTGCATTGTCTGTTTCACTTGTTGCTGTTGTACCTGCTTCTGCTTCTGCTGCATTTGCTGTTTGTTCATCTGCTCAGAAACATTTGATACTTGCCCGTGAGTCTTACTCTTTTCTTTGATGTGACTGCCGCTGCTGCTGCTGCCAATGAGTACAAGGCCAGGTCGGCTTGGATGCACACTATGAACTATATTAGGAGTTAGTTGGCTTTTTGATGCTGAATAGCGATCTGGCTCTGGATTTTTCAACGGAAGGGCTTTAGTGACTTCTGCTTTAAGAGATCTTATGTCTGTGTCCGTCTTCGGCAGAGAGAAACCTTTGAAGATTTCTTGAGATGACTGGTTCGGTTGGGTGTGCAGTTGTTGAGCTGGATCGCTGCTTCGCATTGAGCCATGACTGGTAAAAGAGCTGCCTTGATCACGGGAAGAAACCAAGGTGCTGTTTTTCACCTCTGTCATACTTTTTTGCAGTGATTCTCGACTGTGACCGCTACTATCATAGGAGCCCATCAGCAGCGTACCTCCAGTTCCACCACTACTGGCTCCACTGCTGCTCCTTCCAATTTCATCCCCAAAGCTTCCAGTATATTTTCCAGTATGTCCATAATCAATCACTTTACTTGGTTGGACAATAGGTGACAATTCATCCCGGCACATCCCTTCCCCTCTTGAAGTACTTAACCTTTCCTTTCCACTCATACTTGTGGTGGAATGAGGATCATAGTAGGATTTTGATGGATCTGCTGTGGCAGATCTCTTTGCCTTTTCCATGCGGATTTGTCGTAAGATAAAAGGCAGGTTGTCAGGAGTCATCTGATCTTCTGGGTATGAGATCAGATGTTCCAGGTCCCCTTTTTCAAGTCCAAACTGCATAAGGATGTTCACAGCTGTTTCTGAAGTGTACTTGGGACGAGTAGACTCTGCAGAACCCACAGGTTTGTCTGGCACTGGGTAGTCATAATCACCTAAGCCTGGAATGGATTGCACATTGCGCTCTCTTTCATTCGAGGCATTAAACTTACTGTCGCCAGTGCTTTGATAGCTCAATGAAGCAGATGATGAACAGTATTTAGACGAATCATCCTCAGTTTCCCGTTTGTAGCTTGGCAACCAGTCCATGGAGCTAGTGCTACTTGCAACATCAGGGGGTCTTCGAGAGTTTGAGGACAACACGTAGGAAGTCACATCTTTGCTTGAAGAATGATACTCATGTCTTTGAGTAAAATGACTGCTCTTGTCTACAGGCTGATGACTCACCTCCTCTCTGGCTCTGCTTATATGCATGTCTATGGACCTCTTTATGTCCTCTTCCATTGAAGTCTTACTCGCTTCTGGCCTGTAGCTCATTATTCCCCCAGATTTTGCAGGAGTCGCAGATGAAACTCCGGAAGAGCTAAAGCTGGACCCAGGCCCAAGATGAGGAGATGTCTTATGAGAGTCTCTCTCTGCCTGCATACTGGACTGTCCATAGTGCCCCTGGGCTGAACTTTGTTTCCCAGAGGCATAGGGGTTATATGAGGGATGGGACATGGTGTTAGCAACCTTCAGAAGGTTTAGTAGACTGATGGCTGCAGCTGTGGGGGGTGTTGTGGGTATAAATGGGGCAGGTGTGTTGGTTCGACCATCAACAGCAATAGCGTTATTTATCTGTGTCAACGCAACGTGGGCTTTCAGCTGAGCCAGCCGCAAGCATGCAGCTTGCTGTCCAATCAGTAAAAAGCTTCCTGGGAGCCCACCCAGTAGGGGGCTCTGTTGGGGCCCTGGTGCAGGAGAAGGGGTGTAACGCTTCAATGACAATGGAAAGCTGGAAAGTTAAAAATAAAGAAAACAAAGAATTAAGGTTAATCAGTTGTACTGGGCCTCAGAATCTTGGAAAGATGAAATCCATCGTCTGGGAGGCCTTTTCTTAATTTGCAGACTTCCCGAAGATCATTCATTCATTCGGATTCATTCTGTTAGTATCATCTTCAGGGCTTCACTAGTAAGAAGGAAAGGTAGAAACAAAAGCATCAAAAACAGAGAAAAAGAAAAAACAAGAGATTAAAACAATAGAGACACAGGAGACAACAACAACAAAATAGAAAGGAGGTGTTAATCTCAGAAGAATAAGGTTAATACACTCAACAAAAATATAAACGCAACACCTTTGTTACTGCTCCCATTCCCCATGGGATGGACGTAGAGACCTAAAATTCATTCCAGATACACAATATAACCATCCCTCCCAAACAGTGGTCACAAATCAGTCCAAATGTGTGGTAGTGGGCACATCTGCCATATTGAGATAATCCATCCCACCTCACAGGTGTGCCACATCAGGATGCTGATCTGACATCATGAGTAGTGCACAGGTGTACCTCAGGCTGCCCACAACAAAAGGCCACCCTGGAATGTGCAGTTTTGTCTCACAGCAAAATGCCACAGATGCCACAAGCAATGAGGGAGCGTGCAATTGGCATGCTGACAGCAGGAATGTCAACCAGATCTGTCGCCCGTGCATTGAATGTTCATTTCTCAACCATAAGCTGTCTCCACAGGCGTTTCAGAGAATATGGCAGCACATCCAACCGGCCTCACAACCGCAGACCTCGTGTAACCACACCAGCCCAGGACCTCCACATCCAGCAGGTTCGGGATGTGCTTGACCGGCGTATACGACAGCGTGTACCAGTTCCCACGAATATCCAACAACCTCGCACAGCCATTGAAGTGGAGTGGACCAACATTCCACAGGCCACAATTGACAATCTGATAGACTCCATGCGACGATGTGTTGCACTGCATGAGGCAAATGGTGGTCACACCAGATACTGACCGGTTCTGGGTCCCCAGACCCCCAATAGCGCAAAAAAACTGCACATTTCAGGGTGGCCTTTTGTTGTGGGCAGTCTGAGGTACACCTGTGCAATAATTATGTCAGATCAGCATCCTGATGTGGCACACCTGTGAGGTGGGATGGATTATCTCAATATGGCAGATGTGCCCACTACCACACATTTGGACTGATTTGTGACCACTGTTTGGGAGGGATGGTTATATTGTGTATCTGGAATGAATTTTAGGTCTCTACGTCCATCCCATGGGGAATGGGAGCAGTAACAAAGGTGTTGCGTTTATATTTTTGTTGAGTTTAGATCTTCCAAAGCAGGTTATCTTATCCTTCTCTATCCTTTGCATGTCCCTGATCTGTGGATAGAGACACAGAACATACACGCTAGTCGTCCAATGTCCAGATGATTCTAACAAGACCCATGATTAGTACCCAATAAGGTTGAACTAACATATGCACACAAATTTGTGTGCATATGTTGCTACACGGGTGTGTTTTTTTATTATGACGATCTTCAAGTCCAGTCCACAAGTTGCAGTGCTGTGCTGGATAGGCAGCATTCAGAAGAGAGATGACGTATGGCTTGGAAAGTTGGTGAAGGAAGCTGGATCTGCTGTTGACTTTCTGGTAATGACAGCACACAGATGGACCTCAACCGGTGCAAACTGCCATTGTCATGAACACATCCTCCTACCCCCTAAACATGATCGCATAAACCAAAGGAGCATGCTCAGTGGCAGGTTGGTGGCATAGAGCAGCTTATGATGATCTTCTGTCTCCTCAGAGGACATGATTAGACTCCTCCGCTCATCTTGAATTGCAGCAGATAAGGGACTAAAGTTGAGTACCATAATTGATGCTCTGTTGTCTGCTTGCACTTAATTTAACTGGTTATATAAGCTCTCTCCACTTTCAGTGACTTTAGTGTCACTGTAAAATCATTTTACACCGTGGAATAATTTAATTAATCCATACACTATCTGCACAGACATTGTCCTGATCATTATGTAAGGACTTTTTACAAACTTTTCACATATGCAACAGGCTATGTTCCGAGAAGTGCAGTAAAAGCGTCCCAACAATTCTTACATTAAACAACAGCAACAGTGAGAGAAAGCATTGTCACGAATGAAAACCAATGACGATTTTCTGAAAACCTTTGCAAACCTCAAAAGAAAATTAGTTGGTAAAACTGCAGCTACAAACTACTGAACGTTTGCTGTTTGCTCCCTTTGTGCTTTGATGGCTCTCTAATTTTAGGGACAAACTGTTATCCAGTGCAAAACTGGACTGGTGCATGTCTTCTATATAGATCCTCACTACCAAAGTCATCAATGATGACATCAATGATGACTCAATGATTTCCCTCAATGTTACTATTTTTGTTTGTTTGTTTGTTTTGGGGGGTGGGGGGGGGGGGGGCGGTTGTATTGCTTGTGTTAGCTAGGTTATGCTTAAAAGTAATTTAAGAGAAAGTGAATTGCATAGATACACACACCTACCAGATGTAAAGAAGAATAACGCAATAGGAGAAAAGACTGAAATAAATAAATGTTTAAAAAAAACATAGATCCTTAAGTGGTAATATAGAACAACACAACTAACCAACAGCTCAGCTAAACACAACATGATTAGTTGTTAATGACATTAGGGCTGCACAATATTAGGAAAACCTGCGATGTGCGATAACTATGATCAATACTGCGATAACGATATGACTTGCGATAAAATAAATATAAAAAAAACAAATACATAGTTTCCGTTTTACTGCGGCTTGAATTCTGAAAGACATCCTTCCTGGTCTCTAGAATTAGTTTTAAATACATAACTTAAATTATACTGCAAATTATCTCAATGCAGTTGTTCATCATTTTACAACTCACAAAGTAGTTATGATGTAAGTCAACTGGAGAGGAAACTTTACTGTAGTGTTTGCGTAGTTTTCAGCTTGGCTCAGTTCAAACATGACGGTCTTGCGGCATGTTTCGTACACTTGTGGAATGGCGACATGGGAAAAGTAATTTTGTGAGGTGTCTCCGGTCCACTTTATGTATCAGACTGGTGAAGCACTCTCTGCTAACTGTATTTATAGGCATCATGTCTTTGTCAAAAAATGTGTAATGACCTCTGTTATTTCTTTGTAGCGCTTTGACGCTTTCTCATAAGGAGTCCCACTTGAAAAACTAATACAGAGACGGCTTTTGGACTACGGTGCTCTTTGTCTTAACATTAGCAACCTTTGTTTGGTTTGCCCTGTCTTTCTGGAACTCTTCAAACAGTTCTCTGTGGTTGTATTGAAGATGATGGTTCAGAGTAGTCATGTTTCCTCTGGTGGTTGCCACGAGTGTTCGGCAAGTTTTGCAGAGTACCTGTGTTTGGAGAACGTTGTCTTTATCAAATCCAAAGTACCTCCAAATAAGCGAGGTACTATCTTTTTTTTTAGGCACGAGTTCATATTCAGTAGCGTTCTCGTCATGCGTCTCGCTCTCAGCCTTTACAACTCTGACTCGTTGCTGCAGCGTTGTTCGCTCACCACCTGCGTAGGAGGCGGGCCTCTAATCCATTTAATTGGTTAATGCCGTGAAGGGCTCTATTCGACTGGTCAAATGTATAAAGGGGTTTCTTTGATTGGTAAATTCTCTAAAGCACGTGTGTAAACATTTTAAGGTACCCAATTATCGCAGTATACGTCATCTTTTGCGATGGGCCCATCGCACAGGCTGGTATCGCGATGACAATCAATTTTCAATTTATTGTGCAGGCCTTAATGACATCTGTAGTTTTAGTCAAGGATTTAGTTAGCCTACCCTACATTGCAGCTGTCTTTACACTGCCTTTAAGTAAGCACCTGCAGCAGTGGATAAGTGATTTTTGCTCACTGCACATGCGTGGGAGCAGGTTAATGACAGGCAATCTTTTCCATAGTCTGAGCGTCCAACTGTCTTAATGTCTAATGCCAGGCAACTGATAACCAATACCATTACGTCTGGGATGAGTCTTAAGAGCGGGGTTAACGTCAGGGCTCGCAAAATCGCTAGCCCGACGTCCCGGGGCTAGTGATTTTTCCAGTCGGGATACCAAAATCTTTCTCTGCCCTGCCCGTCGGGCTATCATAGGAAGGAAAAATATATGTCAATGCTTTTGCATTCTTTCGGAAATGTAGCTGGATAATTATGTCATTGGCATCAGTGAGCAAGAATTTGCGCTTGTTTTTTGCTTTCACTTTGCAATCGTGCGAACTGTGTATAGAGAGCGACAGTACTGATTGGTGAGTGACGATCATTTGCGCACCAATTCCTCTGACATCGTCTTATCAGTCGTTAGCTTACTATGCAAACATGACAAGTGAAATCTCCCGCAGCAAGCTTAAACATGGACAGACATTTGTTTAGAACTCTTAAAGATGTTGAAGCAAGCTCCTTTAAGCAATTACTTTGGTGTTCCTCCATCTCCAAAGAAATGTCAGAAGGAGTCCAAACCACAAAAGAAGCGCGTATTCTCGGAAAAGTGGTTGCAGGAGGTGAGCTGGCTTCAAACAAATGATGAACGCACAGAGATGTGGTGCAGAATGTGCCGTGAAAATCCCACTCTAGCGGACAAAAACAGTGCCTTTTATAAGGACGCAAACGCGCATTGCAACTTCTTATCTGGTGAGTGTCTTTTATTTTGACAGTGAATGCGCACATGCGGACCACTTATGTGCACCCGTGTAAATAACATAATGTTCTGCTGGGTGTGTTGTTGGTTTTCCCTCGATTTCTGAGTCGACAAGCGCCTTTGTTACTGGGACCAGTCATTTTAAGAAAGGCCCCCATTAGAACCCATGAGAAATGCAAGAAATGCATTATTGCTCAGTCTGCAATATCTTTCCCAGAACAAACATCAATTGCAAATAACATACTAAAAATAAACCTGAAAAATCTGTTTAGAACAGCGTACTATGTTGCAAAGAGTGAACTACCACTGACAAAATTTAGCAGTCTTTGCAAACTTTAAAAAAAAAAAAAAGCAAATGTCCTAGATCTTGGTTCCACTTGCCTCTTAACTGTAACTTCAGTGGAAATTTCAAATTCAGGATCTGACACAGACTGATTCATGTTCTACACAGTTCTTACAAGTTCATAGAAATTTCTGTTCAATTAGAACCAAGTATTTGAGTTGACGATTGTAATTTTTATACAATGTTGTAATTTGTGTTTCAGCAATTTTTTGATTGTTTTGTTTCCGTTACAATATTATACTTTAATGTATAATATTGTAACGGAAACAAAACATCAATCAAAAAATTGCTCTCTCTTTTATTTGGGCTACTTAAATTTATTTTGGGCTACCAAAAGCTGAAGAGTCCCTGCCCGAAGGGCTACCAGGGATTTTGAAATTTTGCGAGCCCTGAACGTGCATCACTAAAGGAGAGAAAACTTTAATACAAGCCAGGTCTGTGGAGTGGGGGCTTATCATAAGTGAAGGACAAGTGGTTGTTTTTCCTCAATCAGTAGAATTCATGTTGTCAGTATTTGTTGTAAATGCTGCCTTTTATGAATGCATTTAAAATGTGTTGTGGGATTGTGTAGTGTGGCTGTTCCCGTGGGTTTTCCCACCTAACTAGCTTGCAATGAAAATAAAGGAAAACTGTGGCTGTGGGGATACGTTGGATAACGACTGTCGTGCCACTGAGTTAAGTTGGATTGCGCAAAATCTGTGCAGCAGTGAGATATGAGGTGAGACCATAATCCACCAGTCCAGCCACAAGGGGGCAAAAAAGGCAAGGCAATGTATGCAGCTACCGAGGAGCACTGCAACCTCCTGCAGGCCCGCTTACCACCACAAGTCGACAAACAGCGGCTGTAAGGAAAAGCTGTTCGCTTGTGGGTTTGTTTGGGATTTTTTTTTTTTTACAACAACTCTGGGTACATACTTTATTAGTATTTTCCTTAAATGTGTTAAATATATATTTTCTCATCTAAATGTCCACTGAGCTGTGAGCCAGGGGGCGGTAATGCACCTTAACATTGGTTGCCAACCAAGAAGAAGAAGAAGCTGTGAGCCAGGAGGGAGAGAGGGGGTGAGTGAGTGAGTGATTCGTTCGCGCTATGATTCCGCACAGGAGGGAGGGGGTGAGCGAGTCCTGAGTGATTCGCTTATGCTTACGATTCAGCACAGGAAGGGAGGGGGTGAGTAGCTCAAATGTGCTGTTAGCATGTTAGCAGAGCGATGCTAGCAGAGGAGCTATTTTCTTGATGTGAGCTTCTACTCGGGGTTTTTTCTTCCAGTTCAGAGCAGAAATTTTTTTGTTACGATACTGGATGTTGTGTTTTTCTCCACAATTGTAATTATAAGCTAGATACATTGTTGCTAACAGCAACAGGGATGAGTCAGTGAGTCACTTGAGCTTGTGAATCATGATTCATGAGTCAGTAAAGTGATTCTCAGGTATTGAACGAATCGCTTCGCACATCACTACTATCATATCTTTTTTTACCACTATAACACAGCCTGCATTTTAATATGTGAAATTACTTTTACACCCCATCACCAATGCTGCACAGATTAATTTTACATTATAAAATTATTATTTATGTTGTGACTGTGAGACATGAGTAAGTTTGCGAAAAGGAAGGCAAGGCAAGGCAAGTTTATTTGTATAGCACAATTCAACAACAAGGTGATTCAAAGTGCTTTACAGAGACATTAGAAACAAGAACAAATAAAAAGCATGATTTAAAATTGAATAAAACAAGCAAATAAACTAACTAACTAATTAACAAACAAACAAACAACAGTATATAAAATCAAAACAGATAAAATCAGAACAGTAGATAAAATCAGTAGTTAAATGTAAGTTTTGAAATTTAAGCTTAAAGTGTGGATTTGGTGCTTTATTCAAATGCAGCTGAGAACAGGTGAGTCTTCAACCTGGATTTAAATAAACTGAGTGTTTCAGCTGATCTGAGGCTTTCTGGGAGTTTGTTCCAGATATAAGGAGCATAAAAGCTGAATGCAGCTTCTCCGTGTCTGGTTCTGACTCTGGGAACTGATAAAAGACCGGATCCAGATGACCTGAGGGATCTGGATGGTTCATACTGGGTCAGGAGGTCATTGATGTATTTTGGTCCTAAACCATTCAGAGCTTTATAGGCCAGCATCAGAACTTTAAAGTCTATCCTCTGACGGACAGGCAGCCAGTGTAAGGACCTCAGAGCTGGACTGATGTGGTCCACTTTTTTGGTCTTAGTGAGGACTCGAGCAGCAGAGTTCTGAATGAGCTGTAGTTGTCTGACTGATTTTTTAGGTAGACCTGTAAAGATGCTGTTACAGTAATCAAGCCTACTAAAGATGAATGCATGGACTAGTTTTTCCAGGTCCTGTTGAGACATCAGATCTTTTATCCTTGATATATTCTTGAGGTGATAGTAAGCTGACTTTGTTATTGTCTTAATGTGTTTTTCTAAGTTTAGGTCTGCATCCATCACTACACCCAAATTTCTCGCCTGGTTTGTGGTTTTTAGATGTATAGATTGAAGTTCTCTGGTGACCTGTAATCGTTTTTCTTTGGCGCCAAAGACTATTACCTCAGTTTTGTTTTTGTTTAGCTGGAGAAAATTGTGGCACAACCAGTCATTGATTTCCTCAATGCATTTACCAAGAGCCTGTACAGGGCCTCGGTCTCCTGGTGACATTGTGATATATATTTGTGTGTCACCTGCATAGCTGTGATAGTTTATTTTGTTGTTGTTTATAATCTGTGCCAGTGGGAGCATGTAGATGTTAAACAGAAGGGGTCCCAAGATGGAACCTTGGGGAACTCCACATGTGATACTTGTCTGCTCAGATGTGAAGTTACCTATTGATACAAAGTATTTCCTGTTTTCTACGTATGTTTTGAACCAGTTTAGTACAGTTCCTGAAAGACCTGTCCAGTTCTCCAGTCGTTTGAGTAATATGTTGTGGTCAACTGTATCAAATGCTGCACTGAGATCCAGTAAAACTAGGACTGACATTTTTCCACTGTCTGTATTCAGACATATGTCATTAAACACTTTGGTCAGAGCGGTTTCAGTGCTGTGGTTCTGTCTAAAACCTGACTGGAAGGCATCGTAACAATTATTCTGTTTTAAGAAGTAACTGAGCTGTTGGGAAACTGCTTTTTCAATGATCTTACTTAAAAACGGGAGATTTGAGATCGGCCTGTAGTTGTTCATTTGTGTCTTGTCAAGATTGTCCTTTTTCAGTATAGGTTTGATTACAGCAGTTTTTAGTGATTCTGGAAACACACCTGATAATAAAGAAAAGTTGACGATCTGTAACAGGTCTGACTCTAAAGTCTTTGAGACCTTTTTGAAAAAACTTGTTGGCAGGACATCTAAACAGCAGGAGGAGGAGTTCAGTTGACCTAAGATGTCCTCCAGGTCTTTGCTGTTAATAGGTTGAAACTGTTTCATGGTGTTTAAACAGTTTTTTGGTGGACACAGTACATATCCTGGATCTGCTGTTGATGTACCAATTGCTTGTCAAATTTTTTGGATTTTTTCAGTGAAGAATTTGGCAAAGTCATTGCAGGCCATGGTCGAATGAAGTTCAGCTGCCACTGACACAGGAGGGTTTGTTAGCCTGTCAACTGTAGAAAATAAGACCCGAGCATTATGGCTGTTTTTAGTGATGATGTCAGAGAAGTAGGACCTCCTTGCATTCCTCAGTTGTAAATTATAATTGTGAAGTTTCTCTTTATAAATGTCATAATGAACCTGGAGGTTTGTTTTTCTCCATCTGCGCTCAGCTTTCCTACACTCTCTTTTTTCATTTTTCACCAGTGTGGAGTTTCTCCATGGAGACTTTTTCCTTCCAGAGATAACCTTCACCTTAATGGGAGCAATAGTGTCCATTACATTTAACATGTCAGCATTGAAGCTATTGACGAGCTCATTGACTGACCCTCTGGGCAGGTCAGGTGTTAATGGGAAGACCTGGTTAAAAATTGCACTACTGTGTTCAGTTATACACCGTTTTGTGATCACTGTTGTTGATATATTTGTGTGGGCTGAGATTTTACTTTCAAAGAAAACACAGTAATGATCAGACAGGCCCACATCAGACACAGTAACCTTTGAAATGCTCAGGCCTTTGGAGATCAGTAGGTCAAGAGTGTGTCCTCTATTATGTGTGGCCTCTGTTACATGCTGAGTCAGCCCAAAGTTGCCCAGAGTGTTACTCAGGTCTTTAGTCCCTTTGTCCTGAGGGTTGTCCACATGAATGTTAAAATCCCCAGCAATAATTACACAGTCAAAATCAACACAGATCACAGACAGCAGTTCACTGAGGTCATTAAAAAAGTCTGTGCAGTATTTGGGAGGCCTGTAAACATTAAGAAACACAACTTTGGATGGGGCCTTCAGCTGTAAAGCCACATATTCAAAAGACTGAAAACTTCCAGGAGATAGCTGCTTACATTGAAATGATTCATTAAATAAGACAGCAACCCCTCCTCCTCTCCTGCTCGCCCTGACCTCACTGATAAAACTGTAGTTAGGAGGGGTCGTCTCGATGAGAACAGCTCCACTGTTACTTTGGTCCAACCAAGTTTCAGTTAAAAACATAAAATCAAGGCTGTGCTCAGTGATTAAATCATTAATTAAAAATGTTTTCCCAGCTAGAGATCTAATGTTTAATAAAGCCAACTTAAGTGTTTTAGAGGTATTACTTGTCCCCTCATGTTTGGGAGCAGTCTGTGGCACACAAGGTATGTTTACTATGTTTAAAGATCTTTTAGAGTGCAGCTCTCTGTGTTTTGACCAGGCCACATGTCTCCTGTCACCTAAAAGTACAGAAATTTTAAAACCTTCTAGTAAACAGGGTCCCAGCTTCTCCTGGGAAAAGTCATCACTGCCATAATCAGACTGCGGAGACAGGGCATGAAGAGGAACTAAGGGGGGCGAGGCTGGGCAATGTGACTTCGATTGCTCTGTTGAGGGTGGGGCTCGATGGCGAACCTTTGGCCGCTCTGGTGGGGGGTTTATGGGGGACAAAAAGGGATTGGGACGGGGGGTAGATCTGAGCCCAGCATTGACCTGCTCCATCATCTCCTCAGTGAATTTCAGGTGTGGGGAGGAGGGAGAAAGGGAGGGGGAGGAGGGTGATGGCCTGTCAGGGGTTTGGGGGACTGGGGAAGGTCGTGGTCCCTTGTCCTGGTCGTTGGTGTTGTTGAGAGAGTTGGAGGCAAATAGGGACCCCTCTTCTTGCCTTAGATGTCTCTCCTTTCTGAGGCTCTTCCTCAGATGCCATGGATGTCTCTCCTTTCTGAGGCTCTTCCCGGGTGGGGGCAAATGGAGCTCCTCCTCAAGGTTTCTGCTGGGCTTTGTCTGTTCTTGGAGTACTGTTTGTTCCTCTTTATGAGATAACTCCTCGTTTATCTCAGCCTTGGCACCAAGCACGGATGGATGACGTATGGAATAAAACAAGTTGGAGGTGAACAGTTTCACCCCTGACTTGTTAAAATTAAATCCATTTGCTTTGAACAGATGCCTGCGTTCCCAAAAAATATTAAAGTTGTCGATAAAATGCACTGAGTGGTCAGCACATGCTGATATAAGCCATTTATTCAGTGTAAACAACCTGCTGAATCTCTCGTCTCCTCCTCTGACCGGCGGTACAGGTCCACTGATGAATACAGCTGCATTCAGAGAGTTTACAGTATTTAATAATCCAGTAAAGTCCCGTTTCAGAACCTCCGACTGTTGTTTGGACACATCGTTTGACCCTGTATGCAGAACAATGTTTGTCACAGTTGGATATTCATCTGCAATTTGAAGAATTCTCTCCTTCAGGTTGTTGACCATATCGTTAGGAAAGCAGAGGACTTTAGTGTTCTTACCGCACATCCTTTGTACATCCTTTACGGCAGAGTCACCCACAATCAGAGTTTCAGGCCTAGCCTTTAGCTTTCCCTGTGGCCTTTCACTTTTCAACAGATTTTCAGACCTTATTTCGCTGCTTTTAGATGGATGGTTGTCCGATATAGATCCAGGGTCCTTTGATAGTGGAGCAAATCTGTTTTGCAGTTTCACATTCAGTTGTTTTGGAGGTTTGTTGTTAACCTTCCTATTCACGGTTGTCCAGTCCTGTTTCCTCCCGTATACAGGGGTAGAAGAGCTTCTCTGTCTCGTAGGAAGTGAAGGCCAGTCGGTTTCAGAGATTTCAGCTCGCTGTGCCCTGCCTGTGATACGTCCTCCCCCTTCCAGGAGACATGATTTATGTCTTGGTTTTGCACCAAGACAGTCTAAGGGGGGATTATCACTTGAGGATTTATAATAATGCACAGCGCTGAGGATAAGGTAACCATAAAATGTTGCTGTTTCTGTTAAGAACACTCTAGTCCTAATGATCTACAAGTGTCCAGAAGTTATCGCAGGTAAGCTCACACGGAAAAAAGGGAAAAAATCAGCATAAAAATCAATAAAAATCAATATAAGAAGCAAAGCATTCAAGAGCAAAGAGGTGAAGCGTCCACACAAGGAAGCATGGCAAAGGGGGGAAATAAGGTATGATTCTCCCTGAAATAAGCTATATGATTCTCCCTGAAATAAGCTATATACCAAATAATTATAATACTAATGCAGTCACATAGTGTAGTATGGCTGTTCCCGTGGGTTTTCCCACCTAACTAGCTTGCAATGAAAATAAAGGAAAACGGTGGCTGCGGAGATACGTGGGATAACGACAGTCATGCCACTGAGTTAAGTCGGATTGCGCAAAATCCGTGCAGCAGTGAGATATGAGGCGAGACCATAATCCACCAGTCCAGCCACAAGGAGGCAAAAAGGCAAGGCAATGTATGCAGCTACCGAGGAGCAATGCAACGTCCTGCAGGCCCGCTTACAAACTACCACCACTAGTGATGGGACGTTCTGTATCGAGGCTTCGGAGCGTGTGTCGAGTAATGGAGGGGGCGTTTCCGCGAAGCGCGTATCGAGGCTTGCTTCATTTATGGGAGGAGCTGAAAATGATGACGTCCGAAGCCTCGCTGCCCGGCTGTACCACGTGACTGGTTCATGAAGTGGTTCGAACTTTGCCGCGAGATATGACAGCGATATAAACCCCTCAGACTTCATTCAAAAATGTGGGTGTTTGATGGAGAGTTGCGGTTAGTGAGAGTTTGGAGACCGTTTGGAGGTTTATGAGAGTGAGGAAAGTCAGGAGAGAATGGAGCCAGCTAAGAAGAGGAGGATGTCCTCCCCTGTGTGGGAACATTTTGATCTTATTCCTCCCAACAAGGTATGTAAATTTCTACAGAAGATGTATTTTCATGATACTGATGGTGCAATACAATTTATGTTGAGCTGTCTTGACTTTTGTACAAGGTGAAGTGTTTTCTATGTGCCAGGGAGCTGGGATATAACAACAACAACACCTTATCCATGCTTAGGCACTACAGAGCTTTGCATGAGAATAAGGGGGACACCGATTGTGGAGCAAGACCAGGTGAGCCATCAAATGCAATGATAATATAGGATGCAGTAATGTTACTAAATGATATAACAATATTATACAACTGTTATAAGTTACGTATGTGATATTTATATTTGTGCTTTATCTTTATTGTCTTTCCTCAGGAGAACAATCTCAAATAGATGAAGACCTGGTTAGCATGGTGATTGAGGACTCCCAGCCATTTAGCATTGTGGAGGACAAAGGATTCAAAAGATTTGTTAAATCATTAAATCCTAGCTATGTTCTCCCCACTAAAAAGGTCATAAAAGCAGTGAAAATTTAGTTTTTACAGAATAAAATGTGAACAGGTAGTGTGTAGCTGTCCATACCTCAACGTTACAAAAGCACAACCACTGTCCACACCCCAACCACACCTCACCTCACAGTAAATGATCATTTCCATTTCAAGCATTTCCAAATAATCATTTCCCATACTGCCACTATAAATATACACAGTATACTGCCATCACTACAATATACATGTTTTACACACTCTTTTTGTTGTTGACATTTACAGGCTGTGTGCAAAATGCCACACTCTTCAAATTCATGCCAGCTATTATTTTTACGTCCAGTAGGTGTCCTGCTAGAGCAAATGAAGCTTCATGAAGCTTCGCGTTGGGGTGAACCAATTGGATGAAAAGCTTCAGTGCTTCATGGGGCTTCATCTGCCCATCACTAACCACCACAACTCGACAAACAGCGGCTGTAAGGAAAAGCTGATCGCTTGCAGGTTTGTTTGGGATTTTTTTTTTTTTTTACAACAACTCGGTGTACATACCGTGCTTTATATGTGTGGAATCCGTTTGTTCTGATGTGCTCAAATGAATCCTCACGAAGAACTTCTTGCAATCTACAGCTTTGCTAACGGAAAGGAAACGCTAACCACGTGACCCAGCGCAACGATTTCCGTTTCAATTGTCTGCCTTCAAAATAAAAGCACGAAGGGAAACGACAACTTTCAAGATACTGTCGTAATTCCACTAACGCATTCCGTGCATCATACTATTGATATTATTCTTATTATTAGAAGGAATTAGCACTTGTTTTTCTTTTTTAAAATTTGTTTAGTTTTTAGAAAAATACAACTGTGAGTTCTAAATGTTTTATTGAGTGTGTTATTGGAAGTTTCCCTACATCTTTCTCTGTGATGGCTTATAGTGGCCGCAGGATAAGTGTACTATAATTAATTTTTCACACGGTGGCGCTATTTCCATAGGAAAACAACTCATATATAAATGTCCTTGATGATGATCTATCATATCTTTTTTTACCACTATAACACAGCCTGCATTTTAATATGTGAAATTACTTTTACACCCCATCACCAATGCTGCACAGATTAATTTTACATTATAGAAATATAATTTATGTTGTGACTGTGAGACATGAGTAAGTTTGCGAAAAGGAAGCATGGCAAAGGGGGGAAATAAGGTATGATTCTCCCTGAAATAAGCTTTCTGCCAAATAATTATAATACTAATGCAGTCACAAGTAATAATATCACAAGTTCCCCTTTTATTCATAAAATTTTAATATATTGAATGATGACTGCTTAGTCCTCCGTAAAGATGGAAGCCCCGATTTGCAAACGCTATGCGCAGAGGTTTGGGACCATAAGTCTTATTGTAAACATACCACGGCAGATCCGACGATGTTTCCATGAACATGCTTTTCAGCATCTCTTTATTGACCACAAGCAGAAAACAAGCAGAAGAGAACAAGAGTAATAGAATAAACAACATCACAATGATATATGGGAATATGACAGTAAATACTAAATATTAAACATTATTGTGCAGCACATAAGATCAACAGAACACAGTGTGCTTTGAGGTAGGAGCCAAAAAGGGTGTAGTTTGTGGGTGTGATCACCCGTGTGTACACCTGTGAGCATGAACGCGCTTGTTTTTTTTAAAAGGTTCCTTCATGTAATGATCTGCTAGGGTGGGGGCGGGGGGGGGGGCACAGCCCCGTCCTCCAGGGCATGAAGCAGGTATGGAGATCAAAACTCCAGACATCCAGAGGCCCCCAGAACACAAGAGACCAAGGAAGACCCACAGAGGGGCAGCTGCGCCACTGTCCCTGAAAGAGCTGAGGAGAGTCCCAGATGAGGGGTCACTCAGCAGGAGCGGAGCAGAAGCCAGGGGGAGTTGCAGTGATGTGCCCGTGAGCTCCGCCGGCAGCCAGCTGTGCCTGAGTGACCGAGCCTCAGGCCGAGGGCACCCTACCTCCGAAGTGGCCCGAGCGAGCCCCAGGCTCCAGGCCCCGATAAGCGGCCGCCAAGGAGTGAGCCGGTGTGTACCTGGACGCCCATCCCCAGACACAAAGAACCACCAACGTACCGATGTCTGAGGGAGTCCGCCACCAGCAGGGGAAGTGGTGGTGGGGGGAGATAGGTCTCCATACCTTGGAGGGCCTGAGATGTCCCCAGAGAGGTGGTGTCTGATACCCAACCTGACATATAGACACAGACATACAGGCACACACAGACACAAACATCCATTACCACCCTCATGCTCTCATTACTTTTGAAAGTCAGGTCAAGGCTCCAAAGGCGAAATGAGGGTGGCAGCTCACAACAGTTTTTGTTTGCTACATGGATTAGTTCAGCTGGGTGTCTTTCCTTTTGTTATATTCCTTTAAGAGTTCAAAATGTGTTAATTACATAAATAAAATGTAATTTTCTCTGTAGCACTTCATGGATTTCATAAGCAACACACCTTAGTTGCTCTTTGGATTCTTTTAAAAAGCAGCTGAAAACTTTTCTTTTCAAACAAGCCTTTTGTTGATCTACGTATTTTATATTCTTTACATTCTTTACATTTGATCTTTTACATTGTGTACAATGTCTATTGATTGTATTGTTTAATTTAATATTTGTGTACAGCGCTTTGACTGACTGTCTGTGAAAAGCGCTTAATAAATAAACTTTACTTACTTACTTTAGTTGTTCACACAAAGCATAAAGTAAAAGAAACTATATATACAGTGTTATCTTCATTTTAGATTTCAAAAAGTATTTGCGGCTCCCAGTGTTTTTTTTGCGTGGAAACTGGGTCCAAGTGGCTCTTTGGGTGTTAAAGGTTGCTGACCCTGGCCTAGGCCATCTGCTACGGTGTTGTCTGCGGGGGCGGCAGCATCTCTGCTGGGGACAGGAAGAGAACAGGCTGATATGGAGGGCCAGCTCTGTTCTAGGATGCCCTCTGGACCCAGTGGAGATGGTGAGTGTTAGGTCTAAACTTGCGGACCTCGCTGTCTCAGTGGCCTGTTACTGTGAAGGAAGCAAGACACTCAGAGCTCCATCGGTTTTTACTTGCAAGGGAAGTCCAGTCAGGTCTAGAGTTGTAAGCTCTTCACCCGAACTCAGCCAACTCTGAATTCGGCCTCCCCTCACAGTCCTTTTATCAACAACAGTAGTTACACAAACATTTCATTTATCATATGACAGTTAAGACACTCACATGTGAACATGTACGCCTGTGATGTGTGTGACATTTTCTGCTACACCACATATCACTGTGACCTTTCACTGATGTCCCTAGTCACCCCATGTATGGCGTAACCTTTTAACGAACCAGTGTGTAGAAAAGAGGTGAGCATTCTTGCTAAAGATCTAATCATCTTGCACAATGACAACCATATTGATCTACAATTCTCTAACAGTGAGTGACAGGAGAATGGAGGCTAAGCTGTCATCCCTGTTGGACAGCATCTCCCAGCCCATGCAGGAGACTCTGACAGCACTGAGCAGCTCCTTCAGTGGCAGGCTCTGGCACCCATGATGTGGGATGGAGAGATTTTGCCGGTCTTTCCTTCCTACAGCTGTCAGACTCCACAACAAAGACTTCGCAGCTGACCAAACACACAAATCCACACATGTGCAATAACACGAAGTGCAATTCTCTTTTTCTGACTAAATTGTATTTTATACTGTTTTATTGTGTACAGTATCTTATTCTTATTATCATATATTCCAGTATTTTTTCTAAATTTTCGCTGCTGTAACATTGCACTGTCCAGTTTTGGCTTGTTAGATTATAATATTATTTTATGCCATGTTAGATCCCTAATTAAAGATTGTGAATTATTATGTAGTTTTAGTTTGCATTATTCTCCTGAATTAGAAGAAGGTGATAACTATTGCATCAGTTAAACTGATTTGCATTAAAGTAGACTGCTGATTTATTGTGAATGAATGATATTGTTTTATGATGCATTATACTGCTGAGTTATAAGAAATACTGTTTGCAGAAAGTCATCGCCTTATTTGTCTGATTAGAAGAGAACAGAACATACTGGAGTTTTCTGCCCCATCTCAGCAGGAGCAGATAAACAGGGAGCCAAGGTCGTAGCTTAGGCGCCGTGTGAGAGAAAGCATGTGAATGTTTAGGCTTTTATGATAAGGTGGAGGCACCAGAGGCTATAAGAGTTTGAGCAATGCTCCACCATTTTGAGATCTGAGACTGTCTGCATCAGTGTCCATCTCCCACGCGTGTGATCATTAAAATCATCGTTTGACTCAACCCGACCGGACCAGTGTTGTTATTGTGGTTTTTCTCGTCTCCATCCCCAATAATTTTGAACCTAACAGGCTGTAACTAAACAAATTTCCCACGTGTGGAACTAATAACGGTTATATAAAAATAATAAAATTATAGCACACCAGAAAGATAGTCAGGAATTCTGTGTCATCAAAGATGAAAAAACAGGGTGACACAAAACAAAGGTGCGTGAGAAAGAATCATATACTCTGATGAGGGGACTGATTTATTTTAAATAAATGTACCACTGATGGTCTACTTGTCCTGTTTGTGTTTTGGGGTCTTTGTGTCCGGTTGTCTGAGTGCTTTCCCATTCTCATCTCCAGCCCCACACCTACTATGAGAGGAGGTTAAGCAGATGTGTTGTTCTCACAAGGCACTGCTCCACCTCCGCACAGTGTATTTACATCTCAGTGCCTTCAACCAGCCTCAAACAAACTCTGGGCTTTATTTACTGACCTCTAGTGGCAGTAAGGTGACATTGTTTTTTTGAAATTAGATTTTGCCGTTTTCCATTTGGCATCGTAAACCAAGATTTTGTGTTCTTCTCCGTTAAGCACACTGATTTGCCATGTAATGAAATGTGGTATGTATAATATTACTGTCTCAATGTTAAAATGCTGGGTTAAAGAGTGAAAACAACGACACAGACACTTAAAATTCTCTTAAGCCTTAAACCTCTCTTATCAAGAGTTCAGCTTTCTCATTTTGAACCTCACAGCTTCTGACCGAATTTGGTGGTTTGTTCAGCTTCAAACTTGAGCCAGTGAGTCTGGAAAGTGTGAGACACACTCAGGTTGATGGACCCTTTTCTTCTAAAGAAACTGAAGCCAAAGATGTAAATGACAAAAAAAAAAAAAAGATTTAATATACTATTAACACCTGTCAGGTACCTCCTGATGACCTGTTAAGTAAATTTATTAATTTTTCAATAACATTTTCACATAAAAGATAAAATAATAACAACATTTTAAAACTGTGCTCTTCACCAGCCTGTACAAACAAAAACAAAACAATTTATGAATGAAGACATATCATTTACAACAAAAGGTACCACACGGTGATTAGTTTAGTTTCTGAACTAGTAGGATCAAAAACATTGGCTTGTTCTCCACAGTGATGTGTTAAAATAATCAGTAGATCAGGTCCATCAGTCAGAAACGGAGCCTTGAGACATCTGAGATGACGTTTTTGAAGCTCTTTGTCGACGTTTCTCATAATATTTCTACAAAAAAAACAGAAAAGTGAGAAACCAAACATTGTTAGGCCAAGAGTGTGATTTTGTGTACTGAATGGTGTGTGCGCATGCGTACCTGCAGGTTGTTGTAGTGTTTCTGGCTGCAGCAGTGGAGTTCCTTGGCGGTCTTCTCATTCAGGTAGAAAACAGAGCAGATGTTACAGAAAAATCCTGATTTTGGGATCACAAACTCCTGACCTGCAGAGGAGTAGAAACAGGAAAATTAGACAAGTGTTAACACAGCATTTGAATCGCGTGCGTGTGTGTTTATGTGTGTGTCTCACCGAGGGGGCTATTGGGGTTGAACTGAGGCAGTCTGAAGTCTGCTACAACACACGGAGACTGAGAGCGAGATCGCTTTGCCTCAGGTCCAACAAGCTCCCTCCTGCGTTTGCCCACAACTGAAAATGGAAAGAGCGACACATTAATCATCAACAAATCTGCTGCAGGAGCCACCGGGTTTGTAAAATATTAAAATATAACTTAAGTAATTAAACAAATGATTTTTGATTTATTTGAAAAGGTGAAATGTTTGTCAGCCACTTTATTAGGTACACTTGTTTGACTGCTCATTAATGTAAATCTCTAATCGGCCAATCACATGGCAGCAACTCAGTGATGTAGGTATGTAGACATGGTCAGATGACCTGCTGAAATTCAAACTGAGCATCAGAATGAAGAAGAAAAGTAATTTCGTGGACTTAAATGTGGCATGTTTGCTAATCTTAGCATTTCACTGATGGGATTTTCCCAAAGAAGCATCTCTAGGGTTTACACAAAATCGTCTGAAAGACAAAATGAGCAGCAGTTCACTGGAAGAAAATGCACTTTTGAGTTCAGATGAGAATGTAATAACTCAAATAAACACTTATTACAACCAAGGTATGCAGAGGAGTATCTCTGAACACACAGCACATCCAACATTGAAGCAGATGAGCTGCAACAGCAGAAGACCACACTGGGTTCCACTTCTCTAAGCTAAGAACGTAAAACTGAGGGACCAATTCACACAGGATCAGCAACGCTGTAAAAGAAAAAAAAAGTCTCCATTTCTGCTGTGACATTAGGATGGCAGGGTCAGAAAGCTTGGATCCATCCTGCTTTGTATCAAAATTTCAGGCTGATGATGGTGTGGGATATATTCTTGGCACACACTGGGGCCTTTAGCACCAACCACAAAACATATTACCACCACCACAAGGTAGTGGAAATGCATCTCAAAGCTATTAGTAGGCTAACAGAAGCAGGCTATACAATTTTTCTTTTAATATTCAGTTTACTGTGTTTTCGCTGTCAGAGTGATGCATTTTGTTGATTTAAAGCAGCTCTTTGTACCTTTAATGCCAACCGTGCTCCATCCATCCTTCTCCTCTCCCTGCTCTGTCTCCTTATCAGGACACGTAGACTCTGGCTGCTGTCCAGCAGGGGCAGGTGCAGCATCAGGCTGGGTCTCTGCTTCCTCTTCGGTCCTCTGGCTCTCCGCCTGGCCGTCACCTGGCGGTGCAGATGAGTCTCGGTCCTGTGATAAAGTGGGATTAACAGAAGCTGGAGGCAGTGGTTCTGTTGTTTCCTCCTCTTCCGTCTCATCTTTTGTGCTCTCTGGTTTCCCTCTAGCAGATTTTCTCACTGTGGGAGGAAACAACAGATTAATTAAGCTTCATGTCTCAGAGCTCTGACACGACTTTATCCCAGATGCCAGCCACTGGAGAATATATGTACGGATGTTACATATTTAAAATACAAAATATGAGTAACTGTATTCCATTATAGTTACCGCTTAAATAGGTGATAATTTATTGAAATAAATGGATTAAACTGCAGTATTTTTCTGTTTCATATGTTAGGCCCTCTCTACTTTTGGTACATTGCTGGAAACCCAAACAAAACACACAATGAGAGGGTCTAATGTAAGCATCCTGTGTATGTGCGTCAGTTACACGACCTGGAGCCAGCACAAGAGATGGAAAGTTGATTCTGAAAGCAGAGCCTTTCAGCGCCGGCAGCGGGAGACTGAATATATGTTTACAGACATGCTGGTAAACCCGTGTGTCTTATTAGTGGAGCTAATGTGGCTGTAATTAAGGAATTTAATTTAAGACGAGACAAAACGTCAGGATAAGCCGAAAAACCTAAATGCAGAGCAGAAACTACAGAAAGTAGAAGAGCTAAAGAAGAATCTGACATTTCAGCAGACTTTTTTCACCAGAGCAAAATCACAAAGTGAAGCTGTTGTGAAAGCAAGTTTTATTGCATCAGAGGAGAAAGCCACATCAGCCTTGCACTCTGAAGAGCTTCATGATGAAGGTGTGCAACGTCTTGTGTCCAGACAAAACGCAGATTTTGGCAAATGTGAGCCTGAGCAGAAACGTATGTCAAAGTGTAACCGACATGAAACTGCTCTGGGACAAACTTGTTGGACTCACAACAGATGGAGCGCCGGTGTTGTACGGTGAAAAAAAGCGGACTAGTCAGCAGGATGTGAGTAAAGATGCAGGAGGAGAACTGTACCGGTGAGTTAACAGCATATCACTGCATCACACACCAGGAAAGGCTGTGTGGTAAAGTCCTAAAAATGGAGCATATAATGATCGCCGTAACGCAAACCGTAAATTTTATCTGAGCTAAAAGTTTAAATCACCGTCAATTTCAGTCTTTTATGTGGGAAATAGATTCAGAGTTTGCCGACATTCCTCATCATACAGAGGTCCGCTGGCTGAGTTGGGATAAAAGTTCTCAATAGAGTTTTTGAGCTCAGCAAGGAAACCTGTCAGTTCATGGACGTGACATGTATGATGTGGTGAAGGCATTTCAAGTGAAGCTGTCACAAATGCACCAGTGCAACCTGCCTCACTTTCTCTGTTGCCAAGTAATGTTGAACCAAGTCAGCGCACTTTGCTGATAAACTGAGTGCACTGAGCACGCACGGTGCTTTGGTGACTTTGAAGAATTTCGAGCTGCTTCACAACCCACTTACAATTGACGTGGAAACTGCACCTGTGCAGATTCAGATGGAGCTGCATTCTAATGGGAGAGTTCTCAAGGAAAAGTACGACACACCATCAACTAAACACTGAATGGCCCTTGGGTTATTAGTTCCACTCCTGAAGCAACGCCCCAGCTCCGTCTACATGCGGCTCCAACCTTGTGAATGCTTTCATTTATTTTTTCTGGGGTTTTGGCAGCATGTTCATATTTCTAACTTGCAGAATTTTGACAGGATATATTTTTATGGAGAGCAAAATATTTAAAATTAAAGTTTTTTTTTTTTAAGTTTATTTAATCTGGAATAATATTCCTGTCTGTTTTTAATTCATATTCATGTTTAAAAAACATTGTTTTAGTGTTCAGTAAATGTTTATCTTGTTTGGCCTGCGACCTAAAGTGTGCCTTGATGTTTGGTCTCCTGTGCAATTGAGTTTGACACCCCTGGTCTAAAGGCTCCAACCTAAAGAAACATCTGGAAGTTCTTTTTTAAAAACTAACGTTAGCCTGCTGCAACTACCTTGCTTTAGTTGTGGTAGCTTCCTGGGTTATGTGCCACTTCAGTATCTACATGACTTATTACTATTACTGAAGGCTACTCGCCACCGAGCAAACATCTTATCTTATGTTAACATAAGTCTTTTCTCCCCTACAGTAAATATATTGTCTATTCAGACAGATTTGGGCTTACAAGCCAAAAACAAACAGGAATTTGCAGGATGTGATTGCTACATTCATGTAGTTGTGAAAAGCAATGACAGTATATTAAGTAATCCAAAGTATTCAGAATACGTTACAAACTACATTTTGGTGCATGTATTATGTAATCTGTAGTGGAATACATTTTAAAAATAACCTTCCCAACACTGACCCGGGGTCTGCCTGGTTCTCTTCCTGGGTCGACCTCTTGTCCTGGTAATTACCGCCTCCTTCTCCACAGTCTCTCCCACCTCGTCCACCATCACAAAATTGAAACTCTCCTCTAAAACAAGAAATGAGAGGTCACAGGCAGTATTGACAGTAACAACTTTCATTTCTTGTTGAAATATACCCAAGTTAAATGCTGTCTTCTAAGAGGGCGATGTGGGAAAATCTCCATTTAAATAAAACTATTTCTGTCAAGCATAAAGTTTCCTGTTTCTCCTAAGAGATGATATAGGATTAAGTTTAATCTAAATGCTTTTGTTGAAGTTGAACTAGTTGAATGAGACAATTTTCAGCAGGGTAGATGACTACCTTAGTTAGGCACACTCAAATTTTTCAAGCGCCTCACTTAACACTGCAGTTTGACATGTACACTTTTTTTGCAAACTAGGCCTGAACTTTTACCTAGAAATGAGTCTACCTACTATGTGTGTGTGTGTGTGTGTGTGTGTGTGTGTGTGTGTGTGTGTGTGTGTGTGTGTGTCTCGACCTCAAATGCACTCTGTCTCCCCTCGCCAACTAAACTCATGACCTCTTAGCAGATAGAAGCCACTCTCATATGTGTAACAACCTAACTGAAACTATATACGGAATGTATTGAATAAATGCTTTAATCAAATGCCACTAGATACAGTTTGTAACTATATACATCCAGAGAGAGGGCAACTGAAAAGCCAACACACTAAGTAGCTGATTAGTACGTTATTATAAAAAACAAACAAAATAAACAAATATTTAGACAGCCAGTCCTTCAGTGATGAATATCAATGATATTGATGATCAATGATGGCCTTATGGAACTCACACAGTGGAGCCATTTTCCCCAGTGTTTTACATATTTCTCATACTCAAAATTCACTAAAATAAGTAATCTTTTCCATATTATGAATCTCCAAAGTTACATCAATATAGCTGTTTAATGTTGGTGGATCCTTTTGGTCAGTGCCTTTTTATTTGCAGCTAGCAGCACACAAAGTAAGTATTTATCCATACCCTTTATGTCTGAGGGTATGTATTCTAAAAATATGGATTTGAAATCAAAGTGTAAATATGTACTAAATATGTTTTGCATCACTTTATGGACATCTATCCAGTAATTCTTAATATTCTTACAATCCCAAATTATATGGTAGTGGTGTGAGGTTTCGTAGCCACAGTTCCTCCAACATTCACAACTTCCATCATCATAATGCGCCTTTAAAGCTGGGGTAATGAAAAAACAAGCAAAACCTTTCTAGCTGAACTTCCAAATATATGATTTTGTTCTTCTCCAATGAAAAGAACAAATGTTTTGCCATTCCTCTTCTGTAATCACCAGACCTCCCTCTTTCTCCCATCTTTCTTTTATATACTTGGTTGAATAATTGCTGAGATCATGAAGACTTTTGTATATTTGTGAGATTACACCTTTCCTAATTTCTGACTTATGAGCATTTAAAAAGAGTTGGATAAATGGCCTCGCTGTAGTGGGTATTTGGTTTTTAATGTTTCGAGTATAAAAGTTTCTTAACTGTAAGTATCTATAGTTGTTTTGGTTTTCTAAATGAAATGTTTGCTTTAAAGTTTGGAAACTCACAATTTCATCTTCCTTTACAATACCGCATATGAATGTAATTCCTTTACCTATCCAGTTTTTAAAACTAGGGTCTACATGATTTGGTGTAAATTCCGAATCATATGCACACCATTTTAATAGTTTTATATTCTTCTGCAGCTTATTTCTTTTGCCACCATTTTCCAAACACCTAGTGTGGCCTTTAGCCAAGGATTTCTTATTTTGGAAATGTAGTCCTGTAGATTTCTACCTGTATGTGCATATTGGTTATTGTTTTGCATTCAATTTCCTTCCAACACTGCCCTGCTCATTGCTGAAGTATAGTTTTGGGGGGGAAATTGATGTCCATAAAGACAATATTGATTTGTAAATGATTAACTAACAATCTTGTGTTTGTGCTTAAAGTGCTTTGGCACTCTTTGGCAATATTGTAGACAATATTAAACTTAATCATCACATCAGCCTCCTCTGATGACCTGTTTGCTGCTGCCTGCCACTGAAAGGCAGTGGTGAGAGGGGACACTTGCGCAGTGCATTCATCACGACATATGTGTTTTCTGGATACATTGTGCTTTTTCAGCGTTCAGAGGTTGATGGCTCTGTGTCAGAGCACTGGCTATGAATTTCAGACGGATCAGGACTTAACAAAAAAGTTATCAATAGTTCTTTTCATCTTTTCTCATTACCCACAGCTACATCCACTTCTATTGGGCCTAGGCTACTCACTAGGGCTGGGTATCATCACTGATTTCTATGACATGAAGGAAATTTTCCTGGCCTGGCTTTTTACAGCAGATAACCTTAAAACTATTCTGCGATTTTGCATAATTTTATAAAGTTTACATTTCTTCAGTACTGAACAGCAGAACAGGCTTTCTTGTTCGAGGTCATTTGAGGTATAAAAAAAAAAAAATAGACGGCGACCGACAGCGCTGTAAACAACGGTAGACTGGTGGGTAATGAGCAAATGAATAATGCACAAAACAGAGATTTGAGACGGGAAAGTGAGAGAGTGAGAGAGACAGCTGTGCATGAAGTGTGATTTTTATCGTGGTGGAAGCAAAACAGCCAATGTCAGATAGGGCTGTGCGATATGACCAAAATCTCATATCCCGATATAAGAATTCTATCGTCCGATAACGATATAAATCACAAAAATGTTACATTTTCTGTAAATTCTGTGAATCTCGGGCAGCTCGACTTGCGTGAAGCGTTTCCAGCTGCGCGTCATGTAGCTGGAGTCGAGTGTTTTAACTGATGCATGAAACTATACATTTTTAGACATAAGTTGTAACGGCCGCCGTTTTCTTTGTGAGTATTTATTACACGGCGTGCTGCGGGGAAAAGCCTGTTCTAACGTTTGAGTCTAAGGTTTATTTTTTAGCACCTGGCGGCTCTTTTTTAATTCTCATCCGTAAATACTCTGCTCTTTCACGTGATTCAGTTTATTTTGAAAAGTCTCAACAGGATCTTGAGCTTTATTGTGAAAGGTTTATGTGGAACATAAACAAGCGGACACGCGATGGTGTTACCGTCGTTGTTGCTAACGACAACGCATAAAAACAGGCGCTTGTCCGTACGTAGTGTGGTTATATTAAATATAAGAGAAATATTAAAAAATATTACTGTAAACAGTTTATTTTGCGATACCACGAAACAAACGATAGCGTAAAATGAAACGATAGATGTTTTTATATCGTCATCCGATATCCGGTGCTGGAAGGTGCTCCACCTGGAGACTCTGTTGTCCTGCTGGGAGACTTCAATGCTCACGTGGGTAACGACAGCGAGACCTGGAGGGGCGTGATTGGGAGGAACGGCCTCCCTGATCTGAACCCGAGCGGTGCTTTGTTATTGGACTTCTGTGCTAATCACAGTTTGGCCATAACGAACACCCTGTTCGAACATAAGAGTGTCCATAAGTGCACGTGGCACCAGGACGCTCTAGGCCGTAGGTCGATGATCGATTTTGTAATCGTATCACCAGACCTGCGACCATATGTTCTGGACACTCGGGTAAAGAGAGGGGCTGAGCTGTCAACTGATCACCACCTGGTGGTGAGTTGGATCAGGTGGCGGGGGAGGACACTGGACAGACCTGGTACACCTAAACGCGTAGTGAGGGTGTGCTGGGAACGTCTAGCAGAGGCCCCAGTCCGTGAGATCTTCAACGCACACCTCCGGCAGAGCTTCAACAGCATTCCGAGGGAGACTGGGGACATTGAGTCCGAATGGACCATGTTCAGCGTCTCCATTGCCGAAGCTGCTGCATTGAGCTGCGGCCGCAGGGTGGTTGGTGCCTGCCGTGGTGGTAATCCCCGAACCAAATGGTGGACACCAGAGGTGAAGGGAGCCACCAGGCTGAAGAAGGAGTCCTATCTGGCTTGGTTAGCCTGTGGGACTCCGGAGGCAGCTGACAGGTATCGACAGGCCAAGCGGAATGCGGCTCGGGCAGTGGCTGAAGCAAAAACTCGGGTGTGGGAGGAGTTCGGAGAGGCCATGGAAAAAGACTTTCGGACTGCCTCGAAGAGATTCTGGCAAACCGTCAGGCGTCTCAGGAGGGGAAAGCGGTGCTCTACCTGCACTGTGTATAGTGCTGGTGGAGCGCTGTTGACGTCGACTGAGAAAATTGTCAGGCGGTGGAAGGAATACTTCGAGGACCTCCTTAATCCCACTGACACGTCTTCCGAGGAGGAAGCAGAGTCTGGGGATGAGGGGAATGACCCGCCAATTTACGGGGGCGAGGTCACTGAGGCAGTTAAACAACTCCTTGGTGGCAGAGCCCCTGGTGTTGACGAGGTCCGCCCCGAGTTCCTGAAGGCTCTGGACGTTGTAGGGCTGTCCTGGTTGACACGCCTTTGCAATGTTGCGTGGAGATCAGGGGCAGTACCTGTGAACTGGCAGACCGGGGTGGTGGTCCCCATCTTTAAGAAGGGGGACCGGAGGGTGTGTTCCAACTACAGGGGGAATCACACTCCTCAGCCTCCCTGGGAAAGTCTATACCAGGGTGCTGGAAAGGAGAGTTCGTCCGCTAGTCGAACCTCGGATACAGGAGGAACAATGCGGTTTTCGTCCTGGTCGCGGAACACTGGACCAGCTCTTTATCCTCTCGAGGGTACTTGAGGGCGCATGGGAGTTTGCCCAACCAGTCTACATGTGTTTTGTGGACTTGGAGAAGGCATTCGACCGTGTCCCTCGGGGGGTCCTGTGGGAGGTGCTGCGGGAGTATGGGGTGTCTGGCCCATTGCTACGGGCCATTCGATCCCTATACAACCGTTGCAGGAGCTTGGTTCGCATTGCCGGCAATAAGTCGGACTCGTTCCCGGTGGGTGATGGGCTCCGCCAGGGATGCCCTTTGTCTCCGGTTCTGTTCATAATTTTTATGGACAGGATTTCTAGGCGCAGCCAAGTGGCGGAGGGCTTTCGCTTTGGTGGCCTCAGAATCTCATCTCTGATTTTTGCGGATGATGTGGTTCTGTTGGCTTCATCAGGTGAGGGCCTCCAGCTCGCACTGGAACGGTTCGCAGCCGAGTGTGAAGCAGCGGGAATGAGGATCAGCACCTCCAAATCTGAGGCCATGGTTCTCAGCCGGAAAAGGGTGGAGTGCCCTCTCCGGGTCGGGGATGAGTTCCTGCCCCAAGTGGAGGAGTTCAAGTATCTCGGGGTCTTGTTCGCGAGTGATGGGAGAAGGGAGCCGGAGATTGACAGACGGATTGGGGCTGCAGCTGCTGTAATGCGGACGCTGCACCGGTCCGTCGTGGTGAAGAGGGAGCTGAGTGTAAAAGCGAAGCTCTCAATTTACCAGTCGATCTACGTCCCTACCCTCACCTATGGCCACGAGCTGTGGGTAGTGACCGAAAGAACGAGATCGCGGATACAAGCGGCGGAAATGAGCTTCCTCCGAAGGGTGGCTGGCCTCTCCCTTAGAGATAGGGTGAGAAGTTCGGCCATCCGGGAGGGGCTCAGAGTAGAGCCGCTGCTGCTCCACATCGAAAGGAGTCAGCTGAGGTGGTTCGGGCATCTGACAAGGATGCCCCCTGGGCGCCTCCTGGGTGAGGTGTTCCAGGCATGTCCCACCGGGAGGAGGCCCCGGGGAAGACCCAGGACACGCTGGAGAGATTATATCTCTCGGCTGGCCTGGGAACGCCTTGGTATTCCCCCGGATAAGCTGGAGGAGGTGGCTGGGGAGAGGGAGGTCTGGGCCTCTTTGCTTAGGCTGCTGCCCCCGCGACCCGGCCTCGGATAAGCGGTTGAAGATGAAGATGGATCCGATATATATCGTTATATCGAACAGCCCTAATGTCAGAGGGAATTCATGACGATGTTTATCAAATGTGAAGCGCAGTTTGCTGCTTCTTTTGCTGCTGGATCAGTGAATTTTGGTCTGAGAGAGACAAAACCTGCTACTCAGAATCAAGAAAAAAAAAAAAGACGTAAACACAAAGCGCGGACCCACCAACGCATCAGAATCAGTGAGCTGTCGGCTTTCAGCCCCGACGGTGTGTCCGTGTACAGGCCGTTGGGTGAGAAAGCCGAGAAAGAGAAAGCTGATTCTGATGTGTCGGGTCCGCTCTGTGTTTACGTCTTTGTGTGGAATCTGTTTACCTGCTCTCTCATTTGCTGTTTGGTGGTTGTTGAAATAGTTTTGTGAGCTTTGACCTGAGATTCTGGTGTTTCTGGCAAAATACATTTATATTTAAAACTCTATTCAGGATTTAATGAATCAATATCGCTTAATTCAAGATACTCAACTCTCTCTATCCACCTGCACTTTCAAACATGTACTAAAGACTACAGGAATATCTGGACTTTCAGAGTTGCAGAGACTTTTTTTTCTTTTTCTTTTTTTTACTCGAACAGCTGGTTGCACCGGTGTGACCTAAGGTTTATTTTAGTCGCACCATTGAAAAATTTGGTCACATTTGTGACGCACTCTAGAGCCCTGCCAACAAAAACTATGCTGTACACATTCGCTTCTCCTCCACAAAATCTGACCGTGCAAATCAAACTCTGTTCAGGTGGTTTGAGTATGTGACTAGGATGCCTTCTGGGCAACTCCTAGGTGCTGTGGTTTACTGTACTGTACTGAACAGCAGAACAGGCTTTCTTGTTCAAGGTCATTTGTGTCCTATTGGGAGGAGGCCCCTGGGCAGATCCAGCAATGAGGCTATCAGGGAAGTCTGAACTTCCGACTGCCCCCACGACCCGAACTCGAACAAGTAGTTAAAAAAATGGATGGATGGAGAATGAAACTGACCTGTTTCATCATGTTTGCGTTTAGCAGATCCTGATGTCTTCTCTGCTTCCTCTTCTACCTCAGCTGCTGTCGCAAAAGTCTAAAAACAAAGACACAAAATCACGACCATCGAGTTTTCTGTTTTTACTAAAGAGGAAACAAAGATGCTCAAATAAATCTCAACATTACCGCTATGTCTGCGGCCTCCACCGATTGGCTCTCCTGTGTTGGTGGGCGGGGCTCCACTGTGCTTTCCTCTGCCTTTTCCCCCTCCTCCTCATCTATTTCAACAATCTCATCCAGAGTGATGAGCTCTGCAGGTTCTCCCTTGGTGATCTCCCTGCTCCAGTCCTGACCCTCCACTGCTTTTTCCTCCCCAGCATCATCTGCTCCCACCTCATCCAGAGTGACCAGCTCCAGGGTGTCTTCCTCCAGATTAGTTTTTTCTTCTGGTGCAGCAGCCTCACTTTGGGACCCAGTGGCCTCTTTAGTATCTGTTTTTGGCTTCTCTTCCTTCGTTGCTGTACCAGACTCGTCTTCAGCAGATAGAGCATCACTAACCTCAGCAGTGTGATCCAAACACTCCTCTTTATCGACCACCTCCTCATCATCTGCATTTTTTGGCGATGCTGAGTCTTTATCGTCTTTAGGCACTGTTGGCTCTTCTGTATTCTGGTCTTTCAAAGGCTCATTGTCAGCCGTCTCATCCTCAACCGAGTCAACAATCTGATAAATGGCCTCCTCCTCATCAGCCACTTTACTAGATGCAGCATTCTTCATGGCAGCTTGTTTTTTAGTTACTTTAGTGTCCTTCTTTGGTCTTCCCCTTTTTCTTTTTTCCGGAGTTTTGGCCCGTTCATCCTTAATAACTTCATCCTGCACTGGGTCTACTATTGTAAAGGTGGCATTCCCCTCGCTCTTCTTTGTTGGTGTGCTCTGTTTCACTTGAGTCTGCTGAGGTTCCTCCTTGATTGGTTCCTGAGAATCTCTGGCAGGTGTCGGCCTCCTTCTCGTTGGTGTCTTGTCTTTTTTTGAGACGTCTTCTTTAGTTTCTCTTCTTCCTCTGGTTGACCTTGTTGTGATGGTTGGTTCGTTCATGGCAGCCTTACCCTCCACTGAGTCTAGGATCTCAGACGTAGATTCCTCTTCCCTGACGGCTTTTATACATGCAACTGTGGAAGTTGGCGTCTTTTTATCTTCTTTGTTTCCTCTGGCCGACCTCCTTCTACCAGGCCTCTCTGTGGTGGAGACATCTTGAACAAATTCATCTTCAACAGAATCCACTACCTCAAAGATCATCTCCTCCTGTGTCTCTTTCTCCTCTCTTTTAGATGTTCTTGTTCTCGGTCTACCCCTCCTTGTTGGTCTTTCAGCTCGTTTAGCCACTTCAACGTCTTTCTTGGTTTTTTCCTCCTTGTTCTCAGCCTCTGCCTCGGTCTCTGTGGTCGGTGGCTCTTCTTCCACAGAATCAATTACCTGGTAAGCTTCTTCCTCTTCTTCAGTTCCTTCAGTGACTGCTTTCGAAGTATTAAGTTTCTTCTCGTCATCTTCTCCTCTGGTGTGATCATTGACTGAATCTAACTTCTCAGAGGCTTTCTGTTTAGTAACATCTGCTGAACTGCCTTTGTTTTCTTGTTCTTCATTATTTGGAGTTTGGCAAAATGCTTTGGAAGCTTTGCTTGATTTTTCTGAGAGCATCTCCTCATTCATTTCTTTTCCATCTCCACTGGACCTTGGAGTTTGGTTCATGCTTGGATCCAACCCTTCTTTTTTATCAGCTGCATCTGGTTCTTGAATCTTTTCCTCAGACAGCTGCTTTGCTGTGGTACCTTCATCTTTGACCAGATGACTGTCCTCTTGGACTGTACTGGCTTGGTCTTCACTAACGTTGTCTATCACATAGAGAGGAGCATCCGTTTCAGTTTTACTGGACTCCTCTGAGCCTTTATCATCAATGCTGTTCAAGACCTGACTTTCCCCCTCATGCAAACTCTGGGTTTGCTCAGGCCCTGATGACTCTGTTTTAGTCTCTTGGTTTGAGTCTTCATCTATCTGTTCATCTGTTAGCTCGTCGATCGAATCAAGGATCTGGTAACTTTCACCATCATCCTCCTCCTCCTGTGGATATTTCCCTGCATTGTCTTTTCCCCCATCTCCTTTGCTTTTCTTTGACTCTTTGTGTGCGTCATCCTTACATTCAGTCTCCAGAGTTTGTGTTTGGCTCTTCATCCCTAATCCCTCTCCCTCTGCAGGTGGTTGTGTCTCTGATGATGTTTCCACTTTAGTTTGATTTTCCTTTGCTGACACTTTGAGGTCAGACTTTGTTGCTGCACTCTCCTCTGTTAGCTCTGCATCAGCGGTTGATGCCATTTTTGATGAACGGGTCCTATAACCCGAGGACGAAGAATGCGACAATTTGTCTGGAGGTTTGCTTAGCTGCGTTTTCTCACCAGAAAAGGAAACAGGCTTACTGACACTCACAGAGGATTCGGGTTTGGTGGAGTCAAATGAGTCTTTACTTTTTCGTAGTGAGGAGGTTGAACTGCTTTTCTCAGAAAATTTCGTGGGCTTGGATGAGGGAGAGGCTGAGCTGCTGGAGTCTTTGGAGGACCCTGCTGAGGTTCGTTTGGAAGCAGGAGATGCAGCTGAGCTTTGACTTTCTTTATTCTTTGTGGACTTAGTTGAAGAGTCGCTTTCACCATTGGGGTCTGCGTCTGCTGCATCATCGTTAATTTCATCAACAGTGACAAAGTTGTCTACATTGAAATCCGGCTCACCAAAAGGGCGGCTCTCTGAAGAAACTTTCTTCTCTAAATTATCAACTTGAACCTAGATGGAAAAACCAAAAACAGTCTGTGGAGCCATGAAACAGCTTACACTATAATCAGAGTCTAACTATCAACGAATGTCCCTCTGTCCACAAAAACCTCCTATATGACCAGTAACCACATGACCAATTTTCTCAGTGTGATTAAGTGTTTGAGTTAGCCCAGCCGCCCACCCCCACCACCCACAAGAGAAATCCTCGTGGGTCTGATGAACGTTTACCTTTCTGTGTGGTGCGTCTTCATCCTGTGCCCTACTAGGGCTGCTGATTTTGCTCTGGAAATGAAGATAAGATAAGAAAAAAAATTAACTGAATTAATTTCGTATTATTCTGTGCTGGTTTTGACAAACACCTAAAATATAGCCTGAAAGGTGTTTAGTGAGTGGTGACGCCAAAAATTGGACATACACAAGCTTGCAAAAAATAAATAAGACTATATGTAGTGATGACCTTCGCTTTAATTTATCTGTTCCAGAAATAATGCAAATCTAAAAATGTTATCTTCCTCATTAGTATAGTGGACAGTATCTCCGCCTGTCACAATGGGGAGTGAGTAATCTCCTTCTCTGCTCTGCCTTCAGCTGATCAGGTGTCACAGACGTAAACTGCCAGTCTACTATCACATGTGAAATACAGACATCGAAACCACTTTCCCCGTGATTGGAAGGTCGGGGGTTCAAATCCACTGAACGGCTACCCTGAGGTAACCCTGAGCAAGGTACCATCCCTACACATGGTACGCCTGCTTAGTGGCTGCCCACTGCTTCACTGAGTGAACGGGTCAAATGCAAAGAGAGTAATTTCCCCAGGGGGATCAATAAAGTATACATTATTGTTATTATTATCAGCATTAATTATTCATACAGCCTGCAGCTTTACCGCAACAATCGACAGTGTACTACTATACAATGCTCACATGTAATCTCCAACATAAGGCTTTTAGTGTCTTAAGATATTTTGGGACAACACAGTGAAATTTAAAGTGTTACCTCTCTTTCCTTGCTCTGTGCCCTACTTTCTCGACCCTGTCTATGCTCACGAAGCGCCGCTGTAATGGCCATGAAAACGTCCTCGTTGATGTGAGGAAGTTTTGAGTCTTTTTCCTCAGACTTGACTGGGCTTGTTGCTGAAGGAGCAGCGCTAGAAGCAGCGGGGGCGGCGTTTGCATCAGGAGTAGTGACCAAAGTTTGTGGTGGCCCCTCTTCCTTCACTGCTGCTTTCTGGCCTTCCTCACTTGGCTGCGGGACAGCGGTCGATTCTGCGGCCTTCTCGGTTTCCAGTTCGAGGTTAAGTGTGTTCTCACCCGAGTCTTGCAGACGCTGTTTCAGACTCTTCAAACTGAATTTAAAAGCAAAGATGCCAGTAGGTTACTATGAAAAGAAGTTTGTTGTCACAAAATGTTAATGTGAAATAAGAAATTCCATTTCAAATTTCTAATCTAGAGTTGCTTATGTCTAAATCACACTCTTCTCTTTTTGCATCTTTGGGAACTGTTTACTATAGCACAACCTTGAGGAGTGCAGCAGTCATCATGACTGTTTTGACTCTGCCACTAAACCTGAAAATGAAAGATACTCACGACTCAATACGTCCGACTTTACTCCTATGAAGAGGAGAGAAAAAAGCACAAGGTCAGACAAGCATGAAGACACTTTAAAGAAAAAAAAACACACAATCTAAAATCAATTTCCTCTTTGTCTCACTTCTGATTGTGGAACACACTTACCAAGAAGATAAATAGTCCTTGGTGACATTGCTCTCCATCACCTGTGTTAATCCACCAGGTTCAGCCATCTCAATGCATATCTGAGAAAACAGAAAGATATTACATCAGTGACAGTACAATTGTTTTCTTCCTGAGGATATTTGAGCAACACAGTGGTACTCAAAGGGTGCGCTACAGGCCCAATTTGTGAAAGTAACAGGACAGAGGTCTTGGCGAGTTTCTTTACTGCCCTCTACGATAGTACAACTTTTTGTTAAAAGAACAAAAAAATCTTGGTGTTTTAAACTTGCAAATGGAAAATAAGCGCAAACATATTTCTATACTTTTGCAAAGTTTTTGATTAGAGAATAAAACCACTGAGCAAGAAACAATAAAAGAATAACTTAGTGCTGCCTCAAACTGCAGGCATCTTCCCTGCTAGATGGGCCAGGACGAAAGGCTGAACAGGTCATAAGATTATCACTTGGTTGAGAACTTAGTGTATTTCACCAGTGTTTGCAAAGGCATGTAAAATTCAGATTGCCTGTCGCAGGGACTGTCTGAATATTAAAACTTGCTGAACTAGTGTTAAAAAAAACAAAGTCTCCTTCAGACTCATTTAAAAAGTTTCTCAATGTTAAAAGTCTTGCTTAAAGCTGGAAACAGAATAAAATAAGACAAACTTAAAAACACAGTTTAAAAACCACTTGATCATCACAGTATAAGAAAGTTACACCAGTTAAACTTTTTTAATGTCTTCATTTTCCATGTTAACCACTTATTGCTTTCTTTATCTTCCCTGATTGAATTTTTTCTGATTTTCACTGTTGGTGGAATTGTGCATGCAGTTCACTCAGGTTGCATAGGCAGTCCAGCTCCTCCTGAATGGCAGTCACAAGAAGATCTGCCGTGTCTAACAGTGCGGCCTCAAAAGTGTGGAGAAAATATTAGGAGATGGTGTGTTATAATGGTTTGTAGTGATGGGATTTCCAACTCTTTTTAGAGAACCGGTTCTTTCAGCTCGGATCACTAAAAATTTAGAATTTTTGTAATCATCTTGTCCTTTTGGGGTATAATAAAACCCATTTTTTGAAGATTACATTTGTGCCTGTGTGTTCCTGGCTGCTTGGTTCATGACAGGGCCATAGAAGAGCAATGACCATTCAGCAGGTATCCTCTACTTTGTACAAGGAGAAGGACTGCTAAAGCCAAACTGAAGTTCTCTGAATTCTAACTGACTGTTATTCTGCAATGATCAAGTGCAATGTTCCCTCTAATTTTTCATGTGTCTGAGCGAACGCACAAATTCCATGAACGGTCCCTTGGACCACTGTGAGCAACAGCAGACGTGTGCACTGTGGTCACACCAGCATCGAATCCATCCAAGTTACATGGTTTATTAAAATAATCAAATTACAGCATTTACATTTATCTTAGACTACTTTTAATTAACTGCTTTAGCCCACTTACAATGAAAATTAGAAAAAAAATCTTGTTCATGACTTGTGTAGTATGTTAACACTATTGGAAGGAAAAATAACTTGAACTCCAATTTTGAAAACACAACTTTCTTTTTTTTTTTAGATTATAAAGCTCTGACTTGTATTATGAGTCTGTGGTCTGGGAGCGAGTCCTGTAACTCTCTGACTGCAAAATACAGTATATAAAGACCAATGCTGGGCAATTAATTATATAGTTACTTCTTCAAAAAAAGTTACTGAGTTATGCAAACAAAGTTTTTTTGCAGCTCTTTACATAAAAATGCAGCCAAGGCGTTTTTTAAACAAACATTTCAAACTATTTACAGAACAATCAGCTGTTCTGCATCAAATTTGATGCCACACAAATTATTTGTGCCACTCCAAAACATCCCCCTTCCTAACCAACTAAATGCCATGTTGCTATATCACTTTTTGATTGGTCTACATGGTACATTTTTTGACCAATAGGAAAGGGTGGGGTTTTTTGGTTTTGTTTTTGCTCACAGGCAGAGAGTGCTTTCAAACGTTTTCCTTATAAAACGCAGTTTTTACCGTTTCTTCCCGCAGTAAATATAAACAACGGTAGTATTCAGGAAGAAAACCAAACATCGCATATTTTTATCATAACTCTGGTTTTACGTGGCCAATCAACACAATTTAAAAACTGGTGTAACGTCCACACGTTTTCCATCAATTGTTCCGTCTGTCCTGCTCACATCTCCAATGGTTGTACACGTTGTCATTAACGTGGCTTCAGTCCACATCAGCCACGCCGCTTTGCTAGCTAAAACACCGGTGTTGGCACATAAGGACGCTGTCATAGCCTGTCAGCGACGTTGATTAGCTGCGTATATACGAATGTGAATCGCATTATTGGCTGGACTATGGGATAAGGTGGCAGCCAGTCACTTACTGACTAACACTGCAAAACAGAATTGTTAAAGTTTTAATTTAATTTCAATTCAGGTTCGATTTTTTTTTTTTTTGTGCTCAACACAGATGTTCTGTGCGCAGAGACTGTGCCAGAAGTGCGCAATTGCGCACGCGCGCAGCTTAGAGGGAACATTGATCAAGTGTTCCCTTAATTTTATTAAGCAGTTTAAATTGAACCAAACTGTACCAGCTTTGCGGGTGAAATTTAAGACTTAATACCTTCTGAAGACTTTTCAGAAAAAGCTGCATTTTAAGAGCAGCAGACACCATAACAAGCCTTGCAGATGTAAAACGTGAAAAATTTGCAGGTGTTTATGAAATCGTACCCTGTTGGCAAGCGGCAAAAATCTGACAAAAGCAGCAATGGGAGCCACCACTTTCATGATCTTCACGAGAAGGTCCACATTCACCTCGGAGACCTCCACAATCAGCAGCCGGTCCTCCAGAGACTCAGACTCTGGAACATGCTGAAAAACAACCAGTGTTAAGATCAGGGAGACCCGAGCCTGCTGCTTTTACAGGACAGATTTATGTGACTGCTGACTTACAGTGCTGCTCCATTTCATCATGCTTCTGTACATGCTCTCCTGTGAAAAGAGTAGAAGATGAAAGCGGCTCACATCAATTACTTATCCTCTGTTTGTAAAATAACTATTGAATAACTCTCCTCCTGGTTAGAGTGTTTTTAATGTTTTATTGACCCCATTTAATAAGATAAATATTGGACTCCACTGTAAGTGAGAAGTAACTCGATCCTGGTTTGCATCTTTGTGGCAAAGGATTCATACTTCAGGACAGTAACGACACAACATATAACTGAAGTTTTGCAGGAACTATTTGATGCTTTTTGAGTCTCAGTGACTTTCCGCAACAGTCGTCAGACCTCAATTCCTCTTAACATGTAGCTGTGGAGAGAGTTCTCACAAAGGGCCTGAATAGCTAGCCCGCAAGGAAACTTGAGATGGGAAACGCTGAAGCTAGAAGGTTAGCAGCAACTGAAGTTTCAAAATAAGTGAGGGCTGACATACTTAAAGAGGCAGAGTGTAGATGTCGCTTTTATCCAGGAGAGCCACCTCACAGACGCTGAACATTTAAAATTACGAAGAGATTGGGTAGGCAATGTTTTTTACTCATCATATACTTCCAAAGCAAGAGGCGTTACCCTGCTTATTAATAAACACCTGAACTTTCAACTAAATTCAGTTGAAAAGGACAAAAATGGCAGATTCTTACTTGTAGATTGTGAAATAAATAGAAATAAGATAACTTTGGTAAATATATATGGGCCCAACTACGACGACCCTTTATTCTTTAACAACTTAATAATGAAAGTGGCTACAATTGAGGGCCAGTATATTGTGGGTGGAGACTTTAATTTGGTCCTAAACCCCTCTTTGGATCGGTCCTCACCCAAAACAGCTTCACTATCCAAGGCAGCAACAGCACTGAACCAAGGTATGAAGGATATAGGTATAATTGATTTGTGGCGAAACCTCCATCCAGGCCAGAGGGACTTCTCCTTTTTTTCACCAGTACATAATACATACTCTAGAATTTATATGTTTCTTGTACCACAAAATATGATGGCAACAGTGATAGATTGCTCCTACTTAGCAGCTACTTTTTCAGACCATAATCCCATTAAACTTTCCTGGGCTACCAATATGTCGCAAAGTGTAAGAGTTTAAACGGTTCTATGAAGATCTGTATAAATCTGAGCAAGGGGTCGACAGTACTGCTGCAAAAAGATTTATAGATGGAATAACCCTTCCTAAATTACATAATGAGGACAAAGAACTGCTTGATGCAGATATATCTGAGATGGAGGTTCTTCGAGCCCTCAAGTGTTTACAAAATAATAAGACCCCTGGACCAGATGGATTTCCAGTTGATTAATATAAGGCTTTTTCTAATAAATTATTGACACCACTTACAAATATGATTAAAGAAGCTTTAGAAAATAATAAATTACCAGAATCATTGGAAATTGCAACAATCACATTATTGCCAAAACCAGGCAAGGACAAACAGAGATGTGACTCTTACAGACCCCTCAGGCTTTTAAATGCAGATTATAAAATATTATCTAAAATAATTGCACTTAGATTGGAGGACATTATGCCTAAGATAATAAATGCCGACCAAACAGGCTTCATTAAAAACAGACATGGAGCAGATAATGTGCGGCGTTTGCTCCATATACTGAATACTGCTCAAAAAAACCAAAACCCACTGCTAATAATCTCCATGGACGCTAATAAAGCATTTGACAGGATTGAGCCAAACTTTCTATTTCAGGCAATGGAAGCCATGGGCTTCGGAGAAAAGTTCACCCGCTATGTTAGGACACTTTTTAATGCCCCCAGAGCCAATATCATAACAAATAATGTGCTTTCTGGCACTTTCTCTTTAACTGGAGGTTGCAGACAAGGTTGTCCAAGTTCCCCCTTGCTCTTTGCGATTGCGATCGAACCACTAGCAGTTGCCATCCGTACTAATGCCTCCATATCTGGAATCAAATTCGGCACAAGTGAACATAAACTTTCTCTATACGCAGATGACCTCCTACTGTATATAACGGACCCTCTTAAATCAATTCCCTCTTTAATGAAGTGTCTTAAAGAATACAGTGCAGCCTCAGGATACAAGTTAAACTATACCAAAAGTGAGATTATGTCATTAAATATACAAGATAGCCGTATTACAGCTCTTACTGACCCATTACAGTGGTGTAATAATGGATTTACGTATTTGGGTATACAAATTGGTAAATCCGAGGATCAAATATTCAAATTAAATCATATCAAACTGTTGGAGCAAACCAAACTTAATATTCAGAGATGGATGGATTTTCCATTATCTCTTATAGGGAGAATTAATGTTGTTAAAATGAACATTTTGCCTAAGTTTATCTACTTATTTCAATGTCTCCCTACAAATGTTCCTAAAAGTTTCTTCAAAGAGCTTAACAAACTCATAACTTCTTTCATATGGCAAAAGAAAAATCCAAGAGTCAAACTCTCCTCACTACAGGCCTCATATTCAAGGGGAGGACTTAATTTACCAAACGTTAGGAACTATTATCTTGCCTCCCAGTACCGATCAATTTGGATCTGGCTACATGCAGAGAGGAGTGAGGTTCGATGGGTTCCAATAGAACAACATGAGGTGAACCCCATACCATTAAAAGATGTTCCATTATTAGGTACAAAAAAAATGTCTATCCAAGCTCACAAACAATTTGATAATATTAAACACCTTCTGTGCCTGGCAGGAATCCCACTCACTTCTGAAAATAAATATCTCTTTTCTTAGAAGGACACCCTTATGGGGCAACCCTGATCTCTCTCATCATATTGCTGACCCAATATTGCGGGGATGGAAGGACAGAAATATTCGAACTGTTGCCGATTTATACAATAATGATACATTTATTGACTTTCAACAACTAAAGGAAAAATTCAAACTTCCAGGACAAAATTTCTTCAAATTCCTACAAATAAGAGATTGGGTCAAAGAGAAATCCAAAGTGGGTGGCTGTAGCTCAGGTGGCAGAGCAGGTCAGCCACTAATCAGAAGGTCGGTGGTTCGATCCCAGGCTGCATCCTGGCTGCATGCCAAATATTCTTGGGCAAGATACTAACCCCATGTTTGCCTACTGGTGGTGGTCAGAGGGCCCGGTGGTGCCTGTGTCCGGCAGCCTCGCCTCTGTCAGTACGCCCCAAGGCAGCTGTGGCTACAATGTAGCTTGCTATCGCTATTGCAGTGTGTGAATGTGTGTGTGAATGGGTGGATGACTGAATGTAGTGTAAAGCGCTTTGGGGTCCTATGGACTAGAAAAGCACTATACAAATGCAGGCCATTTACCATTTACCAGGATTATTCCCCGAGATTCCCAAAGAAACTCCTCTTGAAACGCATCTTTGCACCAAACCATGGAAGTCAATAAAAGGAATAGCATCTTCTATATACACTATTATCAATGAAAAGTTACCTGACTATAATAAAGCATCTTTAAAAAGAAAATGGGAGACAGACCTGGGCTATGTCTATGAAGAGGTAGAATGGCACAATTTATTGGAACAGGCACAGACCATGTTAATTTCTACAAATCACAGGCAAATGCAATTTAATATATTTCATAGGATATATTATACCCCTTATAGGTTACATAAAATTGATATTAATTACTCCCCCAAATGTTTGAGATGTAAGGTGACAGATGGTGACCTCCTCCACATGCTGTGGAATTGCCCAGTGATAGAAGAGTTCTGGAGACGGGCGATTGAAATAATCTCAATGGTAATGGGGATCCAAATCGAACTGGACCCAAAACTATGGATTTTAGGTGACACAGGTTCTATAAATGTGAATTATCACAAGAAATATTTTATTTTACTTGCGAGTACTGCAGTGAAAAAATGTATTCTGCTACATTGGAAATCTGAAAACTCTCCAACACTGAGACACTGGATTAATGAGCTAGCGTCCTACTGCACACCTGAGAAGATATTGCATAGTGTAAAAGGGAAATATGGAACCTTCGAAAAAGTTTGGGGCCCCTTCCTGTCAGTACTACCGTCTTTGGACCTAACAGATCATAGAGATGATGCAAATCCCCCTGGGTCTGCCTTGAGTTGATCCCCGGTTAGGCCCTTCTGACTTGATTTCCTGAATGCTGTAGTTTTATCTTGTGGGATGTTCATTCCTGTGTATGAGAGTTTCTATAGATAGGTGTAAATATGGGCTGTCTGGATACACGAATGTGATGAGGTTGAGAGCCATACAGGGGTAAAGGGGTGGGGGGATGGTGGGAGGGGTTCACATGATGTGTTTTCTGTTTTGCTCAATTTTTTTTTTTTGAATTCTTTGTTCTTTGTTTGTTTGTGTGTTTGTTTTAAATTTCTGTATTTACCAATATTGTCATTATTATTATTATTATTATTATTATTACTATTCCTGTATTTTCTGTGTTTGGTTTTTCAGATGTTTGAGGTTATCCCTGAAAGGCATAGATACAAGAGTGTGCACCTGGGAGTGCTTTTGTGGTCACAATGGCCTGCCATGCTGTGGTTATTTGATGATACTTGCTCTGTCCCATAGTTGTGAGTTTTCTGTTTGTTTGTTTTTTGTTTTGTTTTTTTTCTTTCTTGCTTTGTGTGTCTGTTTGTTTTTTTTGTTCGTTTCTAATTTAAAAATGAAAATAAAGCTTAGAAAAAAATAAATAAATAAGTGAGGGCATTGCTTAATAGTCAGTGAAACACTCCATAACCTATGTCTGGGTCTTTAACGTTTACACAGGACTGACTTCACAAGAAGCTCTGTGGAAACTTTAAAGTGGTGGCGGAATGACGTGGGCTGTCGTCTATGAACAGAAAAGTGGATAAAGTTCATGCAGCTTTTGTGCTGCTGTCGCAAAAAGGAAGGAACAAATACAGACAAAATAATAATAAATACTTGATTTGAAATTCATGCATATGTTCCCTGTTTTTCATTTCTACTAAATTGGGCAATTCCCTAGTGAAGGATGATGCTGTGCTCACTCCTTAGAGGAGAAATCTTTTTTGATTGGCACCTGAATAGTTTGAGTGAAACAGGAGCATGCCCCTGATTTAACAGCCCCCGATTGCTCCATTTTCATACCTCACTTGAACCAGGATGCATGTCTTTTAAAACAATGTGGATTCCTAGTCTCCACTCTCCAACTGTAACTGGATCTTTGAGGTAATCTCTGGCGAAATCGCAGCACGCATCCCAGCTGTTAAAAAACACAAAGGCCTGGAGAGGAAGAAAGGGGAAAAAATGATGCAGAGGAAACATTCAATATTAATCATTAAATTGAATTAAATTTGCAAATGCAAATTTCTCTGTATCAGCCTGCTGGGTCTACTCCTCACCCTCCTCTGCAGTGATAAAACGATTATGTTGTAGTACAGAGTCTGAACAGTCTGATCAGGGAAGTAACGCCACACCAGCTTGGTGACATCCTCCTGTCTGTAGTTTCCTTCTGGCAAACCAGTCAACATGATCGTGGAGAACGTAGAACCTTGAGATTGGGCTTTCTACAAGACACAAGGTTCAAGAACCAAAGTTTATGTGAAGAGAAACTTTGCAGCACTTTTTAAAAAAATATATTACTATAACTGACCACATAGAGAAGACAAAATGAAACCAAGTTTAGCAGAAAAAGAGAAATGTGGCTTTTGAGGTCGGTATTTGGAAAAATGGACGCCTCTTGGTATTTACTCAAGGATTCCTGTTTAACACATGAAACCTTGGTTTATAAAATGCACTCACCTCAATGTCATCAGGTTCCCTGACAGTTAAATACTCTAGAAGTGTAAAACACACACAGTTAGTAACAGTCAACACTTTATATCTGGAGGTTAATTTTAGTTTCTCTCACCTGGGATTGTGAACCAAGGAGCGACAGTGGGGAACACAAAGGGACTAGTTGTCATTGTGATCCAATATGGTGAAGTGCTGGGTTGTGGGACGGTAATATCTTCTGTTGGGACAGCTGCCCCGTCAACAGCAACATCGCTGTCTGGCAAAGCTTTGTGTGGCAATCTTGGTGCTGCACAAGAAAAAAGCACAAGAAAAAATAAGTTTTGTTTATTTGTTATTTTCTGTGTGTGTGTCAGGTTTTTAACTGACTTTCAGTTTAACTTTAAGCACCTTTACAGATATCCAAGGTATCATAGGCATCAGGAAAAAAATGATTAGAGAGTTAGACCAAATGCCAGTCTGAAAAAGTGGAGTTTAAGTAATGGCTCTGGTTCATGTGTCTAGGGCAGAGACAAGCAGAAGGGAATTGACCGCTGATGGAGCAAAGACTTCTGGAGGGACCAGAAAAGAGGTCAGAGAGATAACGAGGCAAATGAGCATCAAAGGATTTGTGGGAAGGAGAATCACAGTGTTAGTGAATCAAAGTTGAGGGAATGTGTTGCAATAATTTATTGTGGATGACGATAAAGCAGCAGTTTTGCATATGTTGCAACATTTCTCGGACTTCGCTTTATCCAGAGTCCAGGGAAGAACTGAAAAATATATCCATGACTGTTTCACAAACAGAAAGTGAAGGAAAGCTTATTATCCAGACTCTGTGTGATAGATGTGATGTGTTTCCATGATGGTGGAGATGGGAGCAGCTGGTGCAGCACTGGAGACAAAATAGATTTTGCAATATCTGGTAGTGAGGAGCCACAGCCCTGAGCTCAATCATACTGTTGAAATTTTTGAGGAAACTTCAGAATAACCGGGGTTACTGGCAGTGTTAGTTATTTCGGACATGACTACTTGTATTTCAGTATTGATAAAACTGAACTCCGAAAATATCTCTAAGTTCCTCTTTTATGACTTTAGACAGTTCTCCTCGCAGGGGGTTTAGTGTTGGCTTTCAGTTCTTCAGCAGTCATGCCTGCCGTTTCAGTTAGGTCGGATGAGACTTTGTTCGATTCATCTGTATCACGTTGGCGCGTGGTTCTTGCAGGCCGCGAGGTGTCTTCTTTCCACCAGAAAGTCCCACAGTAGTCTGTGGTTTGGCCCAATAAGTCCTTATTTTGTTCTCTAAGCAAACTTTAGGAGTTCAGAAAGTGACATTTATAAGAGAATTTTTCAGAATTCTGCAGCTCTACTAAGTTGTGTGTTACACCATGTCTTGCTCTATAGCGCCCGTAATTAGATGGATTTTAATCTGTCTCTAGTATCAGTATGCTTTTGCCACTCCTTGTAATCTTCAACTCACTTGCTTTTTTTGTGCATCACCCACTAAGACGACAATATTTGCCGTATTGTCCAAAGACAAGAGTCTCTTTGGACAATACGACCAATGTATAAAAAGTATAACTCTTAAGCTTGCCTTGTAGAAGACCACGTAGATCTCCAAAGCAATCCCACAGTACAGGAAGGCCAGCAGGACAAAAGCAGCTACCCTTACCAGACACGATTTACAGCCAAAAAACAACCCACCATATTCAGTGTATTACCAGATGACCTTCCATCAACTTCACCTTTTTTTCCCCGTTTAAATCACATTTATTTAAAACCCCATTCAAAACACACTTACGCAGTGACGTAAATCCACTGTGTGGTATTTCCACCCTTGACAATTTGTGGCCAGTGGCCTGTTTTAGAAGGCTGTACCAAACACCAAGGCGATCAGCATCACACACAGACTCAAATTCAATTAACACCTGAAACACAAGAAAGATAAAATTTACTCTAAACATTTTAATTTCACATTCTAAATGGTAGAAAATGGAACACATGGAAACAGTGAGCTAAGCACAGCTTTATTGTGGAGTTCACTGGATTCAAAAGTCAGAAATCCTGGATCAATGAAGCACTGGAGCCATGCTCAACGTGACCCCTGCACTAATGCTCTAATGTGATGAACACTAGTGCGCATGAGCATATGAAGAATCATGTGCTACAGCGAACAGATTACCTGCAGTCTCTCTTTACTATCTTTATAGTTTTGCAGTTGTGCTTTCATCAAGATAAGTAGCATCCAAAACCAGTCACATTATCTTGTTTTAATGTGTCTGTCAATTTTGGGGGGATAGTTAAGAATGCACTTACATAAACACATACACTGAACAAAAATATAAACGCAACACCTTTGTTACTGCTCCCATTCCCCATGGGATGGACGTAGAGACCTAAAATTCATTCCAGATACACAATATAACCATCCCTCCCAAACAGTGGTCACAAATCAGTCCAAATGTGTGGTAGTGGGCACATCTGCTATATTGAGATAATCCATCCCACCTCACAGGTATGCCACATCAGGATGCTGATCTGACATCATGAGTAGTGCACAGGTGTACCTCAGACTGCCCACAACAAAAGGCCACCCTGGAATGTGCAGTTTTTTGCGCTATTGGGGGTCTGGGGACCCAGAACCGGTCAGTATCTGGTGTGACCACCATTTGCCTCATGCAGTGCAACACATCGTCGCATGGAGTCTATCAGATTGTCAATTGTGGCCTGTGGAATGTTGGTCCACTCCACTTCAATGGCTGTGCGAGGTTGTTGGATATTCGTGGGAACTGGTACACGCTGTCGTATACGCCGGTCAAGCACATCCCGAACATGCTCAATGGGTGACATGTCCGGTGAGTATGCTGGCCATGCAAGAACTGGGACATTCTCAGCTGCCATCTGCCCTGAACAATGTGAACCATGATTCATCCGTGAAGCGCACACCTCTCCATCGTGCCAGACGCCATCGACTGTGAGCATTTGCCCACACAAGTCTGTTACGGTGACGAGCTGGAGTCAGGTCAAGACCCCGATGAGGACGACGGGCATGCAGTTGAGCGTCCCTGAGACGGTTTCTGACAGTTTGTGCAGAAATTGTTTGGTTGTGCAAACCAATTGTTCCAGCAGCTGTCTGGGTGGCTGGTCTCAGACGATCTTGGAGGTGAACCTGCTGGATGTGGAGGTCCTGGGCTGGTGTGGTTACACGAGGTCTGCGGTTGTGAGGCCGGTTGGATGCGCTGCCATATTCTCTGAAACGCCTGTGGAGACGGCTTATGGTTGAGAAATGAACATTCAATGCACGGGCGACAGATCTGGTTGACATTCCTGCTGTCAGCATGCCAATTGCACGCTCCCTCATTGCTTGTGGCATCTGTGGCATTTTGCTGTGAGACAAAACTGCACATTCCAGGGTGGCCTTTTGTTGTGGGCAGTCTGAGGTACACCTGTGCACTACTCATGATGTCAGATCAGCATCCTGATGTGGCACACCTGTGAGGTGGGATGGATTATCTCAATATAGCAGATGTGCCCACTACCACACATTTGGACTGATTTGCGACCACTGTTTGGGAGGGATGGTTATATTGTGTATCTGGAATGAATTTTAGGTCTCTACGTCCATCCCATGGGGAATGGGAGCAGTAACAAAGGTGTTGCGTTTATATTTTTGTTGAGTGTAGCTCATACAGCCTTTCACAGACTTTTAAAACATGCACTTGTTGCTGCTTATAAGTGTGTTTATACCTTGTTGAGAAGAGGCAGGTAGTTTCTTACAATACCGATTTTTCCCAAAGCTTCTCTGAGATCCCGGGACTCGCCTGGTGAGATGTTCCTGATGTAGATTGTCCGTGCTCCAATATCTGTCACTTCCTGTTTCGAGAAACCCTGGTGAACATTAAAACAAACCAGAAACAGTATTTAGTTTAACAATATTTCATGCTTTCTTAAACTACAGTTCCAAGATCAAGGTCATAAGTTTGCACATATAGTCACACAACAGTATGCACCCTGGCAGCTATCTTCATTATCCAAACAATTTATAATTGCAGCTCTTGCTTTTGTTGATAACATTGTTTGAGAAAATATTTAAACTTAGCTGTGTACACAGAAAACCACTTTTGGCCCTTTCCTGGGTTCTTAGTTTTTTGCATGTTTCAAATTAAATTAAAAAAAAAACACACACACACACAAAAAAACCACATTTTTTTTAAAATACAAAATGCAGTTTTGAATGAGGATTTAACTTATTGCAGGAAAAAAGTTATCCAAACCTTTCCTAGCCATGTGTTAATATATGCTCATATTTTTCAAGGTGTTTTGACTTGGATGTGAGTGCTGCCAGTTATAACTTTATACTCTATACTTTATAAGGTATTCTAGTGTAGTCTGTGTTTCTGAGATATGTGTGCGTGTTACCTTCTTAACATAACACAGCCGATACATCAGATATATATAAAACTCAAGCTGAAAGAAAAACAAATAGTTAAAAGTCATTACATCAAATAAATGTTGGATTCTGTTAAATTGATTTCAGTTCAAAGAGTATTTTTTATTACTTATAGCCTCTACAAAATATTACTTTTTTTTTTTTTTTACTTACAACCACATTTTAAATAGATTGAACATTTAAAAACATCAGCTTGCTTTTAAGGATACTGTTTCCATCAACAAGCAGAAACAGATTTTCAATTATTTTTAATAACATATCTCACAACAGTAAAGTGTATTATCTAAACACAGTGCTCACCGGGGTCGTTAAATTCTTGTACTTCACAACCTGCAGTCGAAGTTTAGACCCATTGAGAAAAAATTTACGATCATTTTCTGATGCTAGCACGATGTTTTTGGCTGCCACTGCTGTCGGCATGAGGGCAAAAGCCTGAAGGAAAAACAAACACTGACACACTGCGCTCACAAAATACGTAATAACTAAATGTTAGTTAGGTCGTCTTAGAAAAGACATTTAGAATCCCATTAAAATGAAGGTAATAATCCAGCCCAATGCAAATCCATGGCCTGGTGCTTACCATGCGCGCCTGTGGTATAACGTAGATCGTATCGTCGTAATAATCAAATATGTGTGGAGTGAGCAGATCGGCGATGTCCTCCTCTTCATAACAGCCATCACGATACTTAGGCAGGTTGCTTATTAACAGCACCTTGTAATTAAGCGAAACAAGCTGTGCAAAAGAAAAGAATAAAGTCAGAGTTTTAGATTAGTTTACAATTGAAGAAATTCCGGACAGAAATCTCAAAAAGGCAAAACATTCAGTTAGAAACTGTGCCTCACTTTGAGCACTGTCTACAACTATGAACACAATGAGGTACATCAGAATAAAATACTGAGTACAAAATGTTTCTGATGCGGATTTTGGTTTGACTTCTTTTTTTCTTTTTCTTTTACACAGTACAGCTCAACCTTGACTCACTGATAAAAAAAAAGGCAGTAAGAGTCAGCTATGAAAGTACTTTTCATTCATTTAAGGTGGATCCTTAAAGAGTGATAACTGATTCACAAAAGGCAATGTGTAAACAGCACTACTGCGCTTTTCAAACTCAGGAAGGAAAAACTGTTTCTGTAGTAAAATATTTAGTATACACATCCAGAAATGCATACACTATTATATATTGTACATATATTTATTAGTTTCAGGTTGGCCATTCTTGTATTTTGCTCGTTTGTGTTGTTGTGTTTGCACATCTCTGTTGCTTGTGGGGCTCGCACACAAGAATTTCACTCGCATGTGCTGTGCCAGTGTGCCTGCACATGTGATGTGACAATAAAAGTGATTTGATTTGATTTGATAGTAGACTGCTTAAAAAGAAAAGCTGGGCTTCTATTAATTTGTGAGGAACTTTCATCTCTTATGCTTCTTAAAAGGTTCTTTAGTTTTAAAACAACTTGCTGAGGTATTCAAGCCCCCTACTTAAACCCCTATTTTTTTAAGCACTCAAAACCACCATGTCCTGGATGATTGTGCATATAATTTGAACATTCCAAATTAGCTTTTTAATAACAGACTTTTTTTTTTTTTTGCCTGTCCCGTTTGGCTCTTTTGCCATCAGAATTATTGTCTAAAGGCGAGGAAAGATGCCCAACGGATTTACTTTACCAAATTGACCATCCCAGCCTTGCCGTAATGGTCCATTTGATTCACCTTTTATTGTTTATTTTATTTTCATTTGCTGAATACGGGACAGACTTGACTGGGGGAAAGAAGGGGAGAAAGAAAGAGGGAAAGAGAAACAGCTGAGAAGAGGGACGGGGGAGAAGGGCAAAAAACAAAAACCAACAGAATAAGCTGAGAGAGGAAAAAAAAATGCATCTATCGATCACCTGGATCACCTGTTGAGAAAGAAAAAAGAAAACAAGCAGAAGAGAACAAGACTAATAGAATAAACAACATCACAATGATATATGGGAATATGACAGTAAATACTAAATATTAAACATTATTGTGCAGCACGTAAGATCAACAGAACACAGTGTGCTTTGAGGTAGGAGCCAAAAAGGGTGTAGTTTGTGGGTGTGATCACCCGTGTGTACACCTGTGAGCATGGACGCGCTTGTTTTTTAAAGGTTCCTTCATGTAATGATCTGCTAGAGGGTGTGGGGGGCCACTGCCCCGTCCTCCAGGGCATGAAGCAGGTATGGAGGAGATCAAAACTCCAGACATCCAGAGGCCCTCAGAACACAAGAGACCAAGGAAGACTAACAGAGGGGCAGCCGCGCCACTGTCCCAGTAAGAGCTGAGGAGAGTCCCAGATGAGGGCTCACTCAGCAGCCGCGGAGCAGAAGCCAGGGGGAGTTGCAGTGATGCGCCCGTGAGCTCAGCCGGCAGCCAGCCGTGCCTGAGTGACCGATCCCCAGGCCGAGGGGCCGGGGGCACTCCACCTCCGGAGTGGCCCAAGCGAGCCCCAGGCTCCAGGCCCCAATAAGCGGCCGCCAAGGAGTGAGCCGGTGTGTACCTGGACGCCCATCCCCGGACACAAAGAACCACCAACACACCGATGTCTGAGGGAGTCCGCCACCGGCAGGGGAAGTGGTGGTGGGTGGAGATAAGCCTCCAAACCTTGGAGGGCCTGAGATGTCCCCAGAGAGGTGGTGTCTGATACCCGACCTGACATATAGACACAGACATACAGGCACACACAGATACAAACATCCATTCCCACCCTCATGCTCTCATATGCACTTACTCCACACTCAACCAACGTGGAGACAGACATAAAGAGACGTTGTACACACGATCACACTCCCCAAGCGTACTCTACAAACCGGGTCTAGGTACCCTTGCCCCTGGTGGGGGGGAACTGCACCCAGACCCAGGTGGTGTTACCCTTTTCCCTGCGGTGGGGAGAGGCAGACCGCCCCGACTCCACAGCAGCAGGGAGGCCCCACACTCCAGACCACAGTCGGACGGCCAATTCCTCCTCCTAGCCCCCCCGCTCCAGCAGGTCGCAGAGAACGGGGGTGAGAGAAGATTCCAAACCTCCCTCCACCCGCTCATTGTAGTGTTGATGCAGCAGGTAAGCGCATAGCCCCTCCTGTTAGCCCTCAATGTCTATGTGTATTTAAAATTGAGAGGTGGGCAACGACGCCAGGGGTGAGGTGTACAGACTTTTAATATGTGTTAGTATACAAGATAATTTTTCGCCATCTTACAATGCTGTGATTGCAGCCATTCTCCAACTCTCTGTGAATGGTACTCATGACCATTGATCAATGGGTTTTGATCAGTGAGTTTTGATCAGTGGTTGTTGATCAATGGTCATGAGAATTTGCATAATTAAAATTAAGGGACTGACTTCCCAGCCCATTGTTCTTTCAGTGGGCTGGTTTCAGTCATTATGCAAATGTACTGTTTATAAGATTTGGGGAAACCTGCAGTCAGCTGAGACTGAAAAAGTCACTTGGATGAGTGACAAAACGTTTCTCCCACAAAACGCTACGTCCAGATGAACAGAATCAACTTTTGGAGATACACGATAATTATTTTGTTTTGGTACTAAATTGGTAACCATGCTTTGTGTAATTCTATTAGTGTATGTAAATCTCTGTTATTGCGACATACCTACTGAATTTTTAACATTTTTCTACATTTACACCTACTTGAGTGTCACCTGACAATGAGATATAACCCAACTATAAACTTTTAAAACAAATTGAACTATTTCAGATCAAAACTTAACCACTTTGACAAAGCATGTTTTTCTTACAGGTATAATTTAAGTGTTTTTTTAATGTTACCTGTTTACGGGGAAGCCTGACTGTCTTGAGACAACCTGTAAAGTGCAGAGCAAAAGAAAAACAGAAAATAATTATAAAATAGAAAATATCTTCACACTGGGAAATCTTTCATACAGATCTTTGGGGATTTCTTACGGATTTTTTCTGGACATAGTTGCTTTTCTATCAGTTCCTCAAATGTTGGGTGGGTAGGAGCGACCGGCTGATCCTTTGAGATCTTCTTTGCAGTCACAGAGACTTAGAATAAAGGAAATGTAGTTAAGTTAAATAGTGGTAGTTTAGATAGGATGCAAATTACCCAGCTGATTTAAATAAAAATCTGAAAACTGTTCTCGTCATGAAGCACAGTCTTTAGCTTTTGATTCCGTCCAACATCCTGCTGTCAAAGATACTCCACACTTGAAGGTGTTTTCTGTCCACTTACCTTTGTCCTTTGTAACCGTTTCTACACTTTCAACTCTTTGCTTTGCCTCCACAGAAATCTCAGGTGATTTTCCTGCAGTCTGCTGTTGTGTTTCTTCTTGTAGAGCAGAATCTGAGCTCTGTTCGGTCTGTTCTGAAGCTTTGAGTGAATCTTCTGGACTTTTGATGACAGTTTGTGGTTTCTGAGGTGGATCAGTGGGTTTTGGTGGCGATGTATTTGGCTTGGTCTCAGCTGCACTAGTTGGTAGTTGATTCTCACTTGATATAGTTGGTGACGTCTGATTATCTTTGCCGTCAGTAGAAGTTTCAACTTCTGTGTGGTCCTCCCTTTCAGAAGCTGATGATTTTCGTGCTTCACCTTTAGGCCCCATCGCAGATTCATGAATCTTTGTTTCAGGTTTCTTGTGTTTTGTCTCTACATCAGGCTTATCCTCTGACGTTGTTGATTTAGAATGATCCACTTTTTCTTTTTTCAGAGTTCCTGCTGATTTAGATTTCTGCGTCGTTGAGGCCGTTTCTGCTTTGGAAGTCAAGACTTTTGGCTCACCATCAACTGCAGCACCTTTAATTGGTTCAACAGCCTTCATAGTATTGGCTGTATTTTTAGGTGCCACCACAGCTTCTTTAGCACCGGTTTGAGACCCTTTGGGTTTACGTTTTCCTTTCAAATCACTGGTGTTAGGCTGCTTTTCGGGACTCTTCGTAGATTTACTCTTAGATTTTTCGAGGCTTGAAGCTGCTTCTTCAGCCTTATCACCAGTTTTTACAGTTTTAGCTTTTTGCTCAGCTGAGATGTTTTTCGCTTTGGAAACCGAGACTTTTGCTGTAGTTTCCAGTTTAGTTTTTGTGGTTTTCTTGGATGCAATTTCCTGTAAACAAAGATAATTTTGGATTAATCAGATTACTGATCATTTTGCCACAGAAGAGCAGTGATGTTAATATTTGTATTTCTCAAGGGAAAACAAAGTTACCTTTTCATTAACAACACTGACAGTTACTTCTTTTATGTCAAAGTTCTTTAAGCTCTTCAGTTTCTCAGCATCTTCCTGTTTCTCGAAACACACAACTGCCTGGGTGTGCACAAACACACACACACACACACACACATTAATTTGGATTACTACCAAAACTTTTACATTACTACATTCACACTAAAAATCATATATGAGCACTTGTCAGTAGCTTACAAGTATTTGATGACAAGTTTGAGTTTTCCAAGCAAACTACAAGCAACGGTGGCAACTTGCAAGCAACCAATGTGATTCCAAGGATGTTTTTAGTGCAATGTGTATATATAGATTAAAAAAATGCATAATGCAAAGCAGCAAAATAAAAACAAAATACATTGTGTATGCTTTCATAGGATTAGACTTGAGCAGAAACTTTCTGACATTGCGATGTCTATATAAAAGCTCAGTATAATCCAAAGTAGCCATGAATGTGAGGGCTGCAAGACCACAGAAGAAAAGTAAGGATAACCAACTGACTTTAAACCGCATGATGAATGCATGACTATAACTAATGAATGGACAGTACATTTATAGAGAATTGTAGCTACGGTGCATAAATATCTATCTTAGATTGCAGAAGCAAACCAGGAGACACATTTTCTCTAGATTCACAAGCAGGTCAATGAACTCATCCATCTATAACAGTGAGCAAATTTCAGTGTACATACCTGTAATCTTGACCTAAACAAAACAACTGACTTGGTTTTTCCAAATTTCTCCACAGCAGAAATCACTTCACTGTGAGAGAGACTACTGACAATCCCTTGTAGCCTCACCATGGTTGGAGGGGAAGATTTAGCAGCCTGCGGAAACACAGCGAAGAAAAATATGAACAAACCAAATGCAGATTTCATCATGACAATTTGACTCAAAGTTTGTGCTTGTATAAATTTGTGCTGAAGGATTTAATCTTGCTTTTGTGGCATCAACAATCACGTCACTGTCACTGACCACATAAATTGTCCAAAACTGTCCATTCATGAAAAAAGGCATCATGTGAAGTCACCTTGGTCTTCTCTGTGCTAGGCCTCCCTTTAACTGATTCTGGAGATGCAGAACGTGAGGACGATGATGTTGATGGGGACGACTTCATCTTGGCTAGCTCAGCCAGCAGGGCAGGAGCCAAAGTTTTGACGACAGTCTCCAGGTCAGACTGTTTTGATAAGGACTGGAGAGCTAAAAGACCACAGGTACAAAAGAGATTCACACTTTGGTTGGTCCCAAGTCTCAAAAATCATCTACTGCTTCTGAAAGTTTTATAATCGTAGAAAAAACTATACTGACATTTTCTGGTGGTACTGGTCTTTATTTATAATTTGCATTAGTAAAGTTAATGTTGTGTGTGTGTGTGTGTGTGTGTGCGGGGGGGGGGGGCAACTTTGATCTTAGAAAAACCTAATGAGTACATACCAAAACCCCCCCCCCCAAAAAACCCCAAATACCATGAAGCAATTTTCCAACCTGATGTTTCCAGCAGTTTCTTTGCCAAGATCTTCGAGCTGCTCGACTTATTTCGCATAGGAGATGACCTCTTTGCCAACGACCGCCTCTCCCAGCTTCTCCTCGGTGGTGAACGTTTCTCATCTCTTCTTTTCGGCAAGGATCGCCTCTCACGGCTCCTTGAGCGTGATCGATATCGTGAAGAGGAAGGACAGTCATACCATGAGGAGTCAGAATGAGACCGGGACCTGAAAAAAGTATTAATCAAAGAACTTAATGACTCAAAAATAAAAATAAAACATCTCAAAGCACACACCACCATGGATACAAAAGGTAAATACTGTCCACCAATTAAGTGTGTTTAAGTTTACATTATTAAATAAATTACATTTCGCCCTCTCCACTGGAGAGCTAAATCTTCTTGATTGATCCTAGTTCTCAAAATGTATGTTGGACAGACCTGCGATTACGTCTGGAGCTGTAGGGAGATCGTGATCGGCTTCTGTGTCTCTCCCTTCGGGGGCTGCATGATCGAGAACGGGAATGACTAATTCGTCTGTCCCTCCTACGCTCCGACTCATGGCGGCGACGTGAGCTGCCGGAGCGGAAGCGGAAGCGGGAACGGCAACTTCGACTATCTCTTCTTCGCTCCGAGTCACAATTAGTGCGGGGGCTGCGAGAGCGGCTACTTGGCCTATTTCTTCTTCGCTCCGAGTCACGATGAGTGCGGGGGCTGCGAGAGCGGGAACGGCTACTTTGCCTGTCCCTGCTACGCTCCGAGTCACGATGGCTCCGGGGGCTGCAGGAACGGGAACGACTCTCATGTCTGGTTTTCTTCTGGGAAGTCTCAGCAGAAGTTGAGGGAGAGGGCTTGGCACCTGATGCACTAACAATTGCATATAAAAAGAAAGGCACATGTTAAATCAAAGAAAATGAAAGCCTCCAATGCTGCAGGCTTTCGCCAGATGACTTCAAATGAAGATATTTACCCTGGCAGTGATGCAATTTCACCGTTCCATTCTGGGTATCTGTGGAAAAACACAGATACATTTTTGTCAGATGTTGCAAGGTAGAATTTATTCAGCTTCATAACAATTTAGGTTAGGGAAAATGGCTCATGGTAAATGCTGCAAATCATTAAGGTGCTTTAAATTAAAAAAATACAAATGAACAGTTCTTAGGGAGCTATCCTAGCATTACAACCCCGGCATCATTTTGGCACACCCATGGTTGTGCTGCCCCAAAGATATCGGTTCATAATCACGAAGTACAGAGAAGAAAGATTGACCGCTTTCGCAGAAGTTTGCAGTTCTCGATGTGAAGGCTGGTATTCTGGTGGGAGACCCAATCCTAGTGGTCACAACAAAAAACAAACATTTAGACAAGGTTTACTATTATCAGGAGCAACGTTTGTCATTGACATCACTTGCTGATAAAAGGTCACTAAACTTTGCAGTGGCCTTAAAAAAAATTCTTAAAATATTAACAGTTAGTCCTTCACTGAACGCAGAAGCATTATAACATTAGCCAGGAGCCTGGATTGTATTTAAACCTTCATAGGCCAAAAACCAGGAACAAATAAGCGTGACACATTATACCTTTCCTGGGATAAAATTTTAAAAGTGAAATTATTTAGTATATATAGAAAACACAAGTCAAACATCTGATTACAAACAACCAAAACAAAAGGTCAATTAGGCTCTGGATTCTGGACTCTCAGGCTCTTCTTATGGCATCAAACTTTCCCGAAGCTCCAAGAAGGTCGTCTCAGGAGAGGCCAAGTTTGGATTAGGACAAAATGCCGATGACGATCACAGTCGGAGTAGCGACAGGAAGATGACGTTGAAATAGACCAGAAGAGGAAGGCGCTGTTTCTTTGACGAGGAGCTCAAATGTGAAATTTGGTGCAGCGAAGGAAGGCCGATCCATAAAGAGAGATTCAACAACAAATCAAATCAAATCTGGTGCTTGTGTAGTTCATGACTGGGCGCAGCGGGTGCTTATGTTTGTGGTAGTAAATGATGTTGCCTTTTGGGACACAGAAACACTAACTTAAAAAGAAAGTATGAGTTAAAAAAAAAGAAGAAGCGAGTATTACACAAAAACAAGGTGCCTACTAATGTGAAATAAAGGACAAAACACACTATTCTTAACTCTAATGACAAAAGACAAAAAGGGGAACTTTTACATTCAGCAACAGTTCCAGAAAAAGCAAAGCTGAATGTGCACTGTGGAACAGCAGCCCAAGAACAGAGACAAATGAAAAAACAGCCGTCTTCCAACATTTTCTGATGCACAGGCTCGTCAGGTTTGCAGGTTTCTCCTCATCACGTCATCTGAGGCCTTGGTTCCATTGTTAGCAAAAGCCTTGAATGTCTTCGCATCAGTTTATGTCAATTTAAAAGAGATTAAATCTATCAATTGCAAGTACAGACCACTGAAGATTCTGAAGGTCTCTTATTAGTAGTGTTTTTCAATTACAATATCTGATAGACATATAGTTAAGTTTAGTCTGCACTGTAATCCTTCAGAAATTCTGGTACAGAATACTGAATTGCAGAAATATGTGAAAAATTTGTCCAAATGTTTGCAAGCCAAGTTGGTAGTCTTCCTATAGTCACCATCATGCAGGAATAGTGAACAAAACAAACAAATAAACTTTAAAGTAGCATACATGAAGTTTTTCCCAAACCAAAGTCCTATAATTCGATCCAAAATCAAATAAAAAACAAAACAAAAAACATTGCATGTCAAATAAATAAAAAACCGACAGAAAGCAAAAACATCGAACAATCTTCCACTTACCTTCATCAGAGTACATTCCTTGTTACATAGAGAGCAGGTATGAGGAAAGACCCTAGGTGAAGTGGCAGTGTAGTCTTGCATCTGGGCCAGCACTGGGATATTCCCTGTCACTTCTACCTTTGCTGGAAGCTGCTTGGTGGAAGCGGGCTGCGGTATATGAATGAAATTCACGAGGTTCTGCATTAGCGGCGAGAGACCCGGAAGAACGGGCATCGTGAGCCCTGGCATGAGGGACGGCTGTGGAACTGGCTTTGCAGCCGAAAAAACTTGAGACTGCAAAGCTTGTCCCATATGCACAGCTGGCTGATTCTGCATCTGCTGCAACCCAATTGGCAGGTTAGGTACCTGGGCCGTCTGCTGCTGCTGCTTCAGTTGCTGCTGTTGTATCTGCTGCTGCTGCTTTAATTGTTGTTGCGTCTGCTGCTGCTCCAGTTGCTGCTGTTGCGTCTGCTGCTGCTGCGTCTGCTTCAGTTGTTGCATCTGCTGCTTCAGTTGTTGCGTCTGCTGCTGCATCTGCTGCTGCTCCGTCTGCTGCTGCTGCGTCTGCTGCTGCTTTGACTGTTGTTGCTTCAACTGTTGCTGCATCTGCTGCTTTGGTGGTGGTTGTTGCATTGTCTGTTTCACCTGTTGCTGTTGTACCTGCTTCTGCTGCATTTGCTGTTTTTTCATCTGCTCAGAAACATTTGATACTTGCCCGTGAGTCTTACTCTTTTCTTTGATGTGACTGTCGCTGCTGCTGCTGCCAATAAGTACAAGGCCAGGTCGACTTGGATGCACACTACGAACTATATTAGGAGTTAGTTGGCTTTTTGATGCTGACTGGCGATCTGGCTCTGGATTTTTCAACGGAAGGGTTTTAGTGACTTCTGCTTTAAGAGGTCTTAAGTCTGTGTCTGTCTTTGGCAGAGAGAAACCTTTGAAGATTTCTTGAGAAGGCTGGTTTGGTTGTGTTGGCAGTTGTTGAGCTGGACCACTACTTCGCATTGAGCCATGACTGGTAAAAGAGCTGCCTTGATCGCGGGAAGAAACCAAGGTGCTGTTTTTCACCTCTGTCATACTTTTTTGCAGTGGTTCTCGACTGTGACCGCTACTATCATAGGAGCCCATCAGCAGCGTACCTCCACTTCCACCACTACTGGCTCCACTGCTGCTTCTTCCAATTTCATCCCCAAAGCTCCCAGTATATTTTCCAGTATGTCCATAATCAATCACTTTACTTGATTGGACAATAGGTGACAATTCATCCTGACGCATCCCTTCCCCTCTTGAAGTACTCAACCTTTCCCTTCCACTCATACTTGTGGTGGAATGAGGATCATAGTAGGATTTTGATGGATCTGCTGTTGCAGATCTCTTTGCCTTTTCCATGCGGATTTGTCGTAAGATAAAAGGCAGGTTGTCAGGAGTCATCTGATCTTCGGGATATGAGATCAGATGTTCCAGGTCCTCTTTTTCAAGTCCAAACTGCATAAGGATGTTCACAGCTGTTTCTGAAGTGTACTTGGGACGAGTAGACTCTGCAGAACCCACAGGTTTGTCTGGCACTGGGTAGTCATAATCACCTAAGCCTGGAATTGATTGCACATTGCGCTCTCTTTCATTCGAGGCATTAAACCTACTGTCGCCAGTGCTTTGATAGCTCAATGAAGCAGATGATGAACAGTATTTAGACGAATCATCCTCAGTTTCCCGTTTGTATCTTGGCAACCAGTCCATGGAGCTAGTGCTACTTGCAACATCAGGAGGTCTTTGAGAGTTTGAGGACAACATGTAGGAAGTCACATCTTTGCCTGAAGAATCATACTCATCTCTTTGAGTGCTGGTAAAACGACTGTTCTTTTTTACAGGCTGATTTCTCACCTCCTCTCTGGCTCTGCTTATATGCATGTCTATGGACCTCTTTATGTCCTCTTCCATTGAAGTCTTACTCCCTTCTGGCCTGTAGCTCATTATTCCCCCAGATTTTGCAGGAGTCGCAGATGAAACTCCAGAAGAGCTAAAGCTGGACCCAGGCCCAAGATGAGGAGATGTCTTATGAGAGTCTCTCTCTGCCTGCATACTGGACTGTCCATAGCGCCCCTGGGCTGAACTTTGATTCCCAGAGGCATAGGGGTTATATAAGGGATGGGACATGGTGTTAGCAACCTTCAGAAGGTTCAGTAGACTGATGGCTGCAGCTGTCGGGCAGGGGGGTGTTGTGGGTATAAATGGGGCGTGTGTGTTGGTTCGACCACCAACAGCAACAGCATTATTTATCTGTGTCAAAGTAAGGTGGGCGTTCAGCTGAGCCAGCCGCAAGCATGCAGCTTGCTGTCCGATCAGTAAAAAGCTCCCTGGGAGCCCACCCAGAAGGGGGCTCTGTTGGGGCCCTGGTGCAGGAGAAGGGGTGTAACGCTTCGATGGCAATGGAAAGCTGGGAAGTTCAAAATAAAGAAAACAAAGAAAAAAGGTTAATGAGTTGTACTGGGCCTCAGAATCTTGGAAAGATGAGGTCCATCATCCGGAAGGCCGCTTCTTAATTTGCAGACTCTGCTTTCCAAAGATTCCTTCATTCATACGGATTCATTCTGTCAGTATCATATCTTATCATGGAAACAAAAGCATCAAAAACAGAGACACACAGAAAACAAGGCATTTTAACAATAGAGACACAGGAGACAACAACAACAAAATAGAAAGGAGGTGTTAATCTTAGAAGAATAAGGTTAATAGATCTTCCAAAGCAGCTTATCTTATCCTCCTCTATCCTTTTCATGTCCCTGATCTGTGGATAGACATGGAACATACACGCTAGTCGTCCAACATCTAGATGTTTCTAACAAGACCCATGATTAGTGCCCAACAAGGTCGAACTAAAGTCAATCTGTAACACGAATTTTCTCCTGAAACATTATGTTATAAAATAAAGACTGAAACACCAATACGAGCATACACAATATTGAATTGCAACCCAAAAAAATGATACGTTTTCATCTCTTTGCCTGTTTTGCCAGAGGCTTCAGTTCCACAATTCACAATAAAGCGTATGCACACAACTTTGAAGGTTTGGTAGTTTTATTATGATGACCTCCAAGTCCAGTGGTGGTGTGCTGAGTAGGCAGCATTCAGAAAAGAGACGACGTATGGCTTGGAAAGTTGGTGAAGGAAGCTGGATCTGCCGTTGACTTTCTGGTAATGACAGCACACAGATGGACCTCAACTGGTGCTGCCATAAGTCATGAATGCATGCTCCTGCCCCCTAAACATGATCGCAATAAATCAAAAGAGCATGCTCAGCAGCAGGATTTTGGCATAGAGGAGCTCATGAAGATCTTCTGTTTCCTCAGGGGACAAGATTGGACTCCTTCGCTCATTTTGAATTGCAGGAGATAAGGAACTAAAGTTGAGTACCATTACTGATGCTCTGTTGTCCGCTTGTGCTTAATTTAACTGGTTACATTAGCCCTTTAGTGACTTTAGTGTCACTGTAAAATCATTTTGAACTGTGGAATAATTCAATCAATCTGTATGCTGTCTGTACAGACATTGTACCTGATCATTATGCAAGTACTTTTGACAAACTAAGTTTTCACATATGCAACAGGTTATGTTCTGAAAAGTGCAGTAAAAGCGTCCCAACAATTCTTACATCAAACACAGCAACAGTGAGAGAAAGAATCGTTATTGCTTTTCATTCATGACAATTTTAGTAGTTGGGTCAAAAATCTTTGCAAACCTCCAAAGAAAACTAGTTGGTAAAAGTGCAGCTACGAACTACTGAACATTTGCGGTTTGCTCCGTTCGTGCTACGATGGCTCTCTAATTTTAGGGACAAATTGTTATCTAGTGCAAAACTCATCAATGATGACATCAATGATGACATCAATGGCAAAATCAGAGACAATGACAATATTTGGAGGCCAAAAGTGAACACAACAGATTTCCCTCCCTGTGACTGTTTTTTGTTTTTGTTGTATTGCTTGTGTTAGCTATGTTATGCTGAAAAGTAATTTAAGAGAAAGTGAATTGCACAGATACACACACCTACCAGATGTAAAGAAGAATAAAGTAATAGGAGAAAAGAAGGAAATAAATAAATGTTTTAAAAAATATAGATTTTTAAGTGATAATATAGAACAACACAACTAACCAACAGCTCAGCTGCAGACAACATGATTACATCTTTGACTACATTGCAGCAGTCTTTATACTGCCTTTAAGTAAGCACCTGCAGCAGTGGATAGGTGCTTTTTGCTCACTGCACATCAATGGTATGGGAGCAAGTTAATGACAGGCGATCTTTTCTATAGTTCCATCTTAATGTCTAATGCCAGGCCACTGATCACCAATTAGTGATGTTTCGGTCGCGAACGAAACAGCTCTTACGAGTGTAGGTAGTTCCACTCTCAGTAGCACAGGAACAGAGCAGGAGGGAGAGACAGAGAGCCAGGGACAACATCACATTAGAAAGGTATAGTAATCATCCACAACTATTTTCAGTTGCAGATGACAAAGGATTCAGAAAGTTTATTCATGCAGGCCCATATGACAGAGAATGTGCATCTTCTTTTTTTTTCCATATTATAATTTATATTTAATTGTGTTGTGGTTTGCAGTGTTTTGTGTTGTTTCACTTTAAATTTGTAAAAGGAAAAAGCTGAAAATTTAAATAGTTAAAAGTTGAACTGTGAATAGTTGGTTTTTGTATTATATTATTTATTTATTACATTTTATGTGGAGTGAATAAATAAAAGTATATTTATGGTGGCTCCTACAGACAAAGCACGTACGAACTCCAAAACACGTACGAACTCCAAAACGTGTACAAACTCCAAAACACGTACAAACCCCGAAGCACATACCAATTCCAAAGCACGTACAAACTCCAAAAAGCACGTACAAACTCTGAAGCACGTACAAACTCCAAAACACGTAAAAAAGACAGCAGAATGCTAGGTGCAGTGTTGAGCTTTTGTTACCTAGTGGCTACACAAGCCAGGAAGTAACAATAACAGGAAGTAACAATTGTGTATAAATACACAGACAATACACATATGCTTTCAATTGTGTTATTTAAGTGATCTAGGTAGCTCTGTTTTGGAAGCTCAGTTAATGCTAGAAATGTGTTTTGGAGTTTGTACGTGCTTTGTCTCTAGGGGCCACCGTATATATTTATATATAAACATATAAATAAAACCATTTTTTTACATTAGTAATTCTTTTGTGCATAATTTTATATTATTGTTAATAATAAATTAATTAAAGCAACAAAACAACCTGAAAGAGCTGGTTGGGAGCCGAAAAAGCTGGATCTTTTTAGTGAGCCGAGCTGAATTTTTCTAGATAATATTCACAAAGGTAGGACGGTTTGCCACTTAATTTCGTGTGCGCAGAAACAGCGGGTAAGATGGTTTGTCAGGTAGGATGGATTCCCAGGACACCGGTTCTCCAAAAAGAGATGGAAATCCCACCACTGTAACCAATACCATCACGTCTGGGAAGAGTCTTAAGAGCGGGATTAACGTGCATCACTAAAAGAGAGAAAACTTTAATACAAGCCAGGTCTGTGGAGTGGAGTGGGGGCTTATCATAAGTTTAGGACAAGTGGTTGTTTTTCTCATGTTGTCAGTATTTGTTGTAAATGCTGCCTTTTATGAATGCATTTAAAATGTGTTGTGGCCACTGAGTTAAATCCGGCAGATTGAGCAAAATCTGTGCAGCAGTGAGATATGAGACGAGACCATAAATCCACCACTAAAGCAACACTCCTCCAGGCCCGTTTACAAACTACCACCACAGGTCGACAAACAGCGGGTACAAGGAAAAGCTGATCGCTTACAGGGTTTTGTTTTTTGTTTGTTTTTTTAAAAACAACAACTCGGTGTACATACCGTGCTTTATATGTATGTAATCCCTTTGTTCTGATGTTCTCAAATATATCCTCTCGAAGAACTTCTTGCAACCTACAGCTTTGCTAAGGGAAAAGAAACGCTAGCCACGTGACCCAGCGCAAAGTGTTCCGTTTCGATGGGCTGCCTTCAAAATAAAAGTACGAACAGAAACGACAACTTTCAAGATACTGTAGTAATTCCACTAACGCATTCCGTGCATATTATTATTATTATTATTATTATTATTATTATTATTATTATTATTATTATCAGGGATAAGCACTTTCAATTTTTTATTTACGTTTTAGAAAAATACAACTGCAAGTTTTAAATATGTTATTGAGTGTGTTATTTTTATTGTTACAACCATATTATTAACCATGTATACTTCAGTTTCAGTGAGACAGATTTTGAAAAGTTTCGTTACATCTTTCTCTGTAATGGATTATGGTGACTGCAGGATAAGTGTACTATAGTTAATTTTTCACACGATGGCGCTCTTTCTATAGGAAAACAATTCCTATATTAATGTCCTTGATGATGATCAGTTATATCTTTTTTTTTTTACCACTATAACACAGCCTGAATTTTAATACACATGTTTATGTGAAATGTGTCTTACACCCCATCACCAATTCTGCACAGATTAATTTTACATTATAAAAATAATATTTATGTTGTGACTGTGAGGAAGCATGGGAAAAGGGGGAAATAAGGTATGATTGATGTTTCTCCCTGAAATAAGTACGGAGCCCTGTCACTACCCGATCTGAAGAGGGGGGCCAAAATGGCAGAATAAGCGGTTGTACAATCTGCAGGTCTGATTAGGAAATTTTGATGTCATGAAAAGTACTTTATCGACAAACAGTTACTCCAAAAGGAAGTAGAAGGCAAGCGAAACCCCCTGGAAGTTACTTTGAAAGACCCTTAGACGGACACAAAGATAAACATAGAGCGATAAAAATGGCTAACCCCAAGCTAGCAGGTAGCCTTTCCGATCACAATTACAACCTTGCTGCTATGAAAGAAGCATGTGAGGAGGAAGATATAGAAGAGATGGAACTTCAACAAGAAATCGCAAGACCCAATGTCAAACGTAAGGCCATGTTTCTATTCTGCAAAGAAATTAAGGAAAACATTCTGTTTTTACAAGAAACACATTCTAGTAAGGAAGAGGAAATGTTTTGGAAACATCAATGTGGAGAAAGTATTCTTTATTCACATGGCACTACTCACTCAGCAGGAGTGATGATTTTATTTAACAAATTTGCAGGGAAGGTTATTGATCATAAAAGCGATGGAATGGGACATTGGCATTCTATCATGGTGTTGGTAGAAGTCTGTGAACAGAAAATTATTCTTATCACCATGTATGGATACAATAACAGGTCTCTAAATAGAAACATGATGTTAAACTTAAGTAAATTAATTGCAAATTGGAGTAATACATATGGTTCTACCCAGGTAATAACTGGAGGCGATTTTAACCTGGAACCTAACTCATGGCTTGACAGGCAACCACAGAGAGGGAAACAACCAGAACATGCTAGCATTATTTGTGACTTTTGTACAACAACTAATATGATGGATTATTGGAGGATGACAAACCCAAATACGAAGAAATACATGTGACTTGTTGGACTTGTTGGTTTAGTCCAACAAATAAGAACGTATGTTCAAGACTAGATTATTGGCTTGTCTCCCAAACAGTATCATCATATGTTACTAAATGTGAAAGCCAATCAACCCCACTTACTGATTATTGTCTGATAAGTCTCTCATTATATCTACGTAAACAACAAAGATATGAGAACTTATGAAAATTTAACAATAGTTTATTACAAAACGAAGATTTCTGTACACAAGTTTTAAAAAATTCATTTAGAAATTAACAATATGATGATGACTAATGTCAGTAAATGGGAATGGTTTAAATATAGTGTCAAACAACTAGCTATAGAAACGGGAAAGAAAGTGTCTGCCCTACCCATATGTAAACAGAAAAATCTAATCGAACAAATACATTTATTATGTGGTAAGCCTTGTATGACTGCAGAAGAGTCAGAATGCTTACAATCTTTACAAAATCAACTAGATGAGGTGTACATGATAGCCTTAGCATATGCAAATAGGATTAAGAGCGTCTTAACCAAACTAACTGATGAGTGTCAATCAGTGTTTATTAAAGGAAGGCAGATTCATAATAACATAAGATTAATATTAGATATGATTGACTACCGATCCTTTATCAATTCAGAAAGTTTACTATTATTTATTGACTTTTTTAAAGCATTTGATTCAATAGACCATAATTTTCTATTTAGATCTTTAGAACTTTTTGGATTTGGAAACAAATTTTGCAACGTGATCAAACTGTTCTACAAGCAGATTTACAGTTATGTTTCGCTCAATCCAGGCATAACACCTAGGATAGACGTATTCCGTGGAATTCGACAGGGTTGCCCAATTTCTCCAAAATTATTTATTCTTTGGCCTACCTCACTGTGAACCATTCAGGCATCGAAGGAATAAATATTTTTGGTACTGAACTGAAAATAAGTCAGTTTGCAGATGACACAGTAATATTTTTAAAGGATAAATTAATACCCGAGAAAGCGTGGAATGTAATTTAAATTTTTTCTAAAGCTTCAGGCTTGTGTCTGAATCTAAAGAAGTGTGAACTTTTGCCACTTTATGATTGTTTGGAAAATAACACGAGGACAATTCCAGTGAAAAATGAAGTCAAATAACCTAAAAGACAAAATTGATGGTATGTCCAAAACACTAAATCATTGGTTAATGAGAGATATCACAATTTTTGGACGCAATATATTATCCAAATCAGAGGGTGTCTCAAAGATGGTTTATCCACCTTACTCATTATACATTACCTCAAAAAGTATTAAAAAGATTAACTCCATAATCTATCAATTCATTTGGCGCAATAAAACACATTACATTAAAAAAATCACAACTCTTCAAAGATTACACCAAAGGTGATATAAAGACAATTGATTTTCAATCAATGGTTGGAGTATTTAAAATTAACTGGATAAAAGCCTCCCTCTTGAAACCTGACTCCATATGGTTCCATATCCCTAAAAATATTTTCAAAAAGGTGGGAGGGTTGGATTTTCTCCTCAAATGTGATTTTGATATATTGAAGTTGCCTGTGAAACTGTCAGAATATCATAAGCAGGTCTTGTCTTATTGGAAAATGTTTTTTGCCCATAACTTCACGCCACATTGCTCCACCTTGTGGAATAACAGGACCATTACAATTAATAGGAAGTCATTGTTCATTAAAGAGTGGTATGAAAAAAACATAATCTTTATAACAGATTTACTTAATGAAAGGGGGCGGTTTCTCCCAGTGGGTGTTTTCAATGCAAAGTTTAACATTCAGTGTTCCCTTAGAGAATATAACAAGGTCTGTAAGGCGATCCCCTTACCTCTGTTAAGTTTGATACAAGGCTATTTATATTACTCTAAGGGACAAATTAGTTTACCTTCTTTACAGCTAAATCAGATTCCTTTAACTAATAAAAAGTGTAATAATAAAATCATAAACAATATATTTAAAAATGAATTATTTCACGATTTTAACAGTAACACAAAATTAAAAGGGAGTAACGTTAAAATAACATACACACTTTTTAAAATGGCCTATCCCCCCCAAAGTCAAAGAAATGCAATTTAAAATAATTAATGGATATTACCCAGCAGCTGAAATGCTTAAAAAAGGTTTGGGTTTGAGGTGGAGCCATGTGGATTTTGTTTGCAAAATGAAGAAAGTATTGATCATTTGTTTTTTTTCCTGCTCAGTAACGACTGACTTCGGCAGGATTTGGTAGACTGGTTGAGTGTAAGAATAGATGGGATGACCCCACTGACTCTAACACAGGTTTTATACAATAATGGCGAGGAACTTGCCATGCTCCACAATATGGTAATAATTATGGGCAAATACCACATTCATAAGTGTAAATGGCAAAACAAAAGACCTTCCCTAAGTGCATTGAAGATTGAATTAAAGTCTTTTTTGTCATCTTTAGAATTACTGAAGGATTCATGTAAAGATGCTGCTTTGATATGTGAAAATGGGACCCAGTATCTATCCTTTTAATGAATATGTTTCGTTTGGTGTACCAAATAAGCCGCATGTATGTTAAAGTGTGCACGGAAAGGATATTGTTAAATGTCATAAGAATGGCCTTCACGCATATTTATATTGTTTTTTTGTTTTTTTCTGTTAGTCTTCTCCTATTTCTTTTGTTTTCTTACTCAACATTTCAAGATGTTGTTGCACCAATGTTGTCTCCCAATGAGAGATTGTAAATGTGTGCAAAATGTAAATGAAAAAAAAAAAGTCACTACCCGATCCGTACCAGAAACCCGATCAGTACCCCGCATGCGCGAAAGATGTCTACTTCCGATCGAAGCGTTTTACGATTTTTACGGGTCAGAGTATCTGTTAAGATGTTAAGAATAACAAATGTCTCTTAAAATGTTTCGAGTAATCAAACATTTCAATATAATGTAGACAAAAATGAAAAATAAAAAGATAGTTATGGATCAGGAGTGGAAGCGCATGTGCAAAGTCGGACCATACTGTCACTACCCGATCCGTAACCCGATCGTTACCCCGCATGCGCAAATCTTACGTCACTTCCTCTCTTTGCCAACATTGCGACATTCAATCGCGCATGTGCAGGGGTTTTCTTCTTCTTCTGTTCGTTTAATGGCAGTTTACGAGGATACTGCCACCTGCTGACCAAGCGAATGAACCCTATTGTAAACTGAATTAGCGTCATTACAAACATGTGTTAAATTTGATTTAGTGATAGTCGAGTGTGTTTATGCTTGTCTGCAGTGTTGAGGAGTAATGGAATACATGTACCGCCGTTACGTATTTAAAATACAAAATATGAGTAACTGTATTCCGTTACAGTTACCGTTTAAAAAGGTGGTATTTAGAATACAGTTACTTTGTTGAAATAAATGGATTACACTGCGGTACTTTCCTGTTTCATATTGTGGGGGGTCAGGACTGTTTGGGTTTTGTTTGACAGCTACGTTCTGTTGTTCCAGGTGGCAGCGTTACGGTTGCCATGGTTACAGGGTGACGCTCTCTCTCTGCGTGTTTCCTGGGTGAGAGAGCGCCTTTTTGTTGTTGTTGTTGTGCTAAGCTAATAGGCAGAATGCTACAGGTATAGCTCTAAAGAATGTGGCCTCATGGGCAGTGTAGTCCGTGCTGCTGGGAGAATGGATTGCCATACTCGTTATGTGTCTGTGAACGCGAGGAGGGAGAAAAAGGCGAGTGGAAAAGTACGAGCTGTCACTGAGCAGAAACGGGAGCTGGAAGCATGTAAATATAATAATAACCACTTCAGCCAAGAAGAGTGCCTGACGAGCCCAGCCCGTGTTTTCCTCCGAAACAACAAGTTCCGTTGGCCTTTCAACGCCTCTCTCTGTCTCTCGCAAGCAAAGTTGACCCAGACAACAAAGTAAAGCTATTTTTCGGCTACGAGCCGACAGGGACCCCGTCGTATTAGTCAGAGGTCCCTTTACTACGGGTTCGGAGCCGTGGACCTTCAGTAATAGTAATAAATCACAGCAATAGTACATTCATGCAGTTGTAAAAAGCATGATAATATATTAAGTAATCCAAAGTATTCAGAATACGTTACTCTCATTGAGTAACGTAGTGGAATACGTTACAGAATACATTTTGGGGCATGTATTCTGTATTCTGTAATGGAATACATTTTAAAAGTAACCTTCCCAACACTGCTTGTCTGTGTGGAGAGGATTGATTAGAATAGTGATGATGATGTCCGCTATCACTGTCAATTGTTAGTAAACACTTCATCTGGCTGATGAATCTTCACGTGACATATTACAAAGTCTGTATTATTAACTCTGTAATTAGGCGCCATTCTTCTTATTTTACGGCGCTGTTGTTCAATCGGGGAAAGCTCTCTGCTGAGGAGAAAAGCGTGAATTTGTTTGTATACAGATTATCCATTGTTTTAATGTCCCGGTAGTCGAAAAGGAGGCAGAGCTGTTAAGAAATGCTAGGAGCTAACTGGGCACTAACCGTATCATTCAAATATATTGAATGTCGCAATGTTGGCAAAGAGAGGAAGTGACGTAAGATTTGCGCATGCGGGGTACCAATCAGGTTTCCGGTATGGATCGGGTAGCGACAAGCCCCGCAAGTAGGGATGGGTAGCGGTATCCGGTGCCATAATGGCACATAAACAGCAGTAACCAGACTGAAAAGACCGAAAAGCAGCGCACATTTCGGTGCTTTATTTCGGTGCTTTTTTTTCCCTGAGATGTCACACTTTGAATTCTAGCCAATCATTTTACCTTTCCAAGGATAGTAGGTGGGCCCAGGTACGTACGTTCTTTTAGAGCAGAGCTACAGATTAAAAATGTCCAAGGCGAAGCGGTCAAAAGTCTGGCTGTACTCCACAGCAAAAGATGCAAACTCAGCAGCCTGCAACAAGTGCTTTAAGGTGATACTGTGCAAAGGAGGTAACTCCTCAAATCTGATGAAACACATGGCAACGCATAGCAGGGGTTTTTTAAAGCCGAGAAATGCACCGTATTTGATAGCTTGCTGCAAGAGCTAACACCTAGCACATCTACTGCGGGTGGGTTGCCTGTTATTGACCCGGAGTTAGCAACATCCCCCCAAGAACCCGAAGATTAGAGTCCTGGCCCCTAGCCCTGCCAGTGTAGCAGAAATGATGACGGATGATGATGGCAGACACAGCCGTTCTTCTCTGGGTGAGTCGCTTAATGTTGTTCGTGTGTAACTTATGTTGAGTAGGCTAACCGCGTTATTACATTAATGCATGTAAGGTGAACTAGCAAACACCGTCGTAGTTACATGCGGCTGTCTTCTTGTTTGATGGCAGATACTACCTTCACCCTGGCCAAAAAGGCTAAAATTACCAAAGAAAAAGAGGGAAACAGCTGAACATGAGAGGTTTTTGGACAAAGTCTGTGTTTTTTCCATTGTTTAAGCACTGCTTCCAGCCAAGAGTGATACCATATATCCCCTATAGCCAGTGTTGGGGAGTAACGGAATACATGTACCGCCGTTACGTATTTAAAATACAAAATATGAGTAACTGTATTTCGTTATGTGGATCAGGGAAATTATTTTACTGCTATTGTTAAATAATCATCATCATTACCATTGCATTAATAATATAATCTGCAGCATTGATATTGCATTCAGAGGTTTAAACAGTGTGTGTGTCTTTCAGAAAGACTAAGTTGCAGGAGTTGACAGGAAGTTGCAGAGAGTTTGCAGAAGTGAAAGCAGAGTCTAAGTTATTCTGAGGAGCAGGTTAGACGAGGCTATTTGAATTACTAGGTTATTCAAATTGTCTGTTATACTTTTATATTCTTTTATTAAGCTTTTAGTAGAAGTTCTTGATTAAAACATTTATTCAACATAGTACATATAGTTTCAGTTAGGTTATTACACATAAGGATGAGCCTCTGGTCTGGTAAAAGGTCAGAAGTGCAACAGGTGAGATGAGAGAGCATGTAAGGTCAACACATACACACACACACATTAGTTAGACTCATTTATAGGTGAGAAGTTGGTCATGTTTGTCTCTGGAAAGAGGAACAGCGTCTGGCAGGATGTGGGGCTCGTGTTCCAGACGAGATAGAAGACAATGTTCTTTTAAACCGTGTTAAAAGTCATTGTGGTTTTGATTTGACGTATGTATATATTCTGTCTGTGACGTATGAAGGGGCGTCATTAATTCAAACCCTGATGCTATAAAAATCTGTGTATGCTTTGATTAAGTCGAAGATTAATTCCTGTCTGCGTACAGAGTGGTCTTCCCACGCGTGTATTCATTAAAATCAATTCTTTGACCAAGATCTTCTGGACCTGGTTGTTTGTACTCTCCTTCCTCAATTATGTGAACCTTAACAGTTACAGTTACCGTTTAAAAAGGTGGTATTTAGAATACAGTTACTTTGTTGAAATAAATGGATTACACTGCGGTACTTCCCTGTTTCATATTGTGGCGGGTCAGGCCTGTTTGGGTTTTGTTTGACAGCTATGTTCTGTTGTGTCAGGTGGCAGCGTTACGGTTGCCATGGTTACAGGGTGACGCTCTCTCTGCGTGTTTCCTGGGTGAGAGAGCGCCTTTTTGTTGTTGTTGTTGTGCTAAGCTAATAGGCAGAATGCTACCGGTATAGCTCTAAAGAATGTAGCATCATAGGCAGTGTGATCCGTGCTGCTGGGAGAATGGACTGCCATACACGTTATGGGTCTGTGAGCGCGAGGAGGGAGAAAAAGGAAAAGTACGAGCTGTCATCGAGCAAAAACGGGAGCTGGAAGCATGTAAATATAATAATAACCACTGCAGCCAAGAAGAGTGCCTGAGGAGCCCAGTTGTAAGTAGGGATGGGTACCGGTATCCGGTGCCGTGATGGCACCGGTTCTGACATATACAGTAGTAACCAGACCAAAAGCAGCGCACATTTCGGTGCTTTATTTCGGTGCTTTTTTTCCTGAGCTGTGATACACTTTAGATTCTAGCCAATCATTTTACGTTTCCGAGGATAGTAGGTGGGCCCAGGTACGTACGTTCTGTTAGAGCAGAGCTACAGATTAAAAATGTCCAAGGCGAAGCGGTCAAAAGTCTGGCTGTACTTCACAGCAAAATATGCAAACTCAGCAGCCTGCAACAAGTGCTTTAAGCTGAAACTGTGATACTGTCAAAGGAGGTAACTCCTCAAATCTGATGAAACACCTGGCGACGCATAGCGTTTTTTTTAAAAGCCCAGAAATGCGCCGTATTTGATAGCTTGCTGTGAGACCTCACACCGAGCACATCTACTGCGGGTGGGTTGCCTGTTATCGGACCCGGAGTTAGCAACATCCCCCAAAAACAGGAAGAGGAGAGTCCTGGCCTCTAGCCCTGCCAGTGTAGCAGAAATGATGACGGATGATGATGGCAGCAGCAGCCGTTCTTCTCTGCGTGAGTAGCTTAATGTTGTTCGTGTGTAATTTACGTTGAGTAGGCTAACCACATTATTACATTAATGCATGTAAGGTGAACTAGCAAACATCATCATAGCTACATGCGGCTGTCTTCTTGTTTGATGGCAGATACTCCCTTCACCCTGGCCAAAAAAGCTAAAATGACCAAAGAAAAAGTGGGAAACAGTTAAACATGAGAGGTTTTTGGACAAAGTTTGTGTTTTTTCAAATTCAAATTCAAATTTTATTTGTCCCACACACACAACCATACACAGTATGACATGGGGGTGAAATGCTTTTAGCTGTACAATGCCCGACCATTAAATGACAGAAGAAAGTTTTACAATATTTACAATTTACAGTTTACTACAAAAATTTACAAATTAACTTAGGAATTTACAGTAAAGAATGTGCAAATAGCGGAAGAGATTATAAAGATAAGGATTATAAATTATAGGAATTATAGGATTATAGGAAATGTGTGGTGACGTGTGTGAGAGTCCAGTCTTATAGTGACGTGTGTGGGAGAGTCCAGTCCTACACCTGGTTCAGGCCCCGAATAGCCTGGGGGAAGAAGCTCCTCCTCATTCTCTCTGTTTTGGCCTTAAGGGAGCAGAAGCGCTTCCCAGACCTCAACAGTGAGAAGACTCCATTGTTGGGATGGGAGAGGTCCATCATAATCTTCCTAGCTTTGGACTTGCACCGCTTGGTGTAGATGGACAGCAGGTCAGGGAGCTCTGATTGAATGATGCGTTCTGCCGAGCGCACCACCCTTTGCAGATCTCGTCTGTCCTGCTTGGTGCTGTTCCCAAACCAGGTGCAGATGTTTGCCGTCAGGACACTCTCGATGGTGCAGGAGTAGAAGTTCTTGAGCACCTTCAGTGGCAGATGGAAGTCTCTAAGTCTTCTGAGGAAGAAGAGACGCTGACGGGCTTTCTTAACCAGATTGTTGATGTGGCAGGACCATGACAGGTCCTGAGTGATGTGGACACCCAGGTATCGGAAACTGTCCACTCTCTCCACTGGCGTGCCACTGATGATGAGGGGTTTGTAATTCCTCGCCTGCTTTGTAGTGAAGTCCACGATCAGCTCCTTAGTCTTGCTGATGTTTAGGAGGAGGTTATTCTCCTGGCACCAGGTCTCCAGGTTCCTAATCTCCTCCAGGTAGGCCGTCTCGATGTTGTCGGAGATCAGGCCCACAACAGCAGTGTCGTCAGCAAACTTGACAATGGAGGTGGTGTCTGATGTGGCTACACAGTCATAAGTGTACAGTGAGTACAGCAGGGGGCTTAAAACACAGCCCTGAGGCACTCCAGTGCTGAGTGAGATGGAGGGGGAGACTTGTTTTCCCACCCTCACTGATTGGGGTCTGTCTGTGAGGAAGTTGAGGATCCACTGACACAGTGATGAGCTGAGTCCTAGATCCGTCAACTTGGTGAAAAGCTTAGAGGGAATTATTGTGTTGAATGCTGAACTGTAGTCCACGAACAGCATCCTAACATAATTCCCTCTGCCAGTGTCCAGGTGACTCAGGGATGTGTGGAGCAGGTGAGATATGGCATCGTCTGTGGAACGATTAGTCCGGTAAGCAAACTGAAGTGAGTCGATGGTGGCAGGAAGTGAAGAAGTGATGTGATATCTCATCAGTCTTTCAAAACACTTCATTTTCCATTGTTTAAGCACTGCTTCCAGCCAAGAGTGATACCATATATGCCGCATAGCTGCAGAAAAGGCTAACATTGTTATCTTTTTACAAAAAAACAGCTGAACATGAGAGGTTTTTGGACCAATTTTGTGTTCTCCATTCTTTAAGCACCGGTTTAAGCACCGGCACCATTTCAAAAGTACCGGTTTGGCACCGGTATCAGATAAAACCTAAACGATACCCATCCCTAGTTGTAAGTAAGCTATTAAGACTCGACTGTACACTGTGTTCGTGTTTTCCTCCAAAACAATAAGTTCCGTTGGAGCAGCCTTTCAACGCCTCTCTCTGTCTCTTGCAAGAAAAGTTGACCCAGACAACAAAGTAAAGCTAGTTTTCAGCTACGAGCCCGACACGAACCCGACGTATTAGCCAGAGGTCCCTTTACTACGGTTCGGAGCCGCGGACCTTCAGTAACAGTAATAAATCACAGCAATAGTACATTCATGTAGTTGTAAACAGCATGATAATATATTAAGTAATCCAAAGTATTCCGTTACGTTACTCTCATTGAGTAACGTAACGGAATACGTTACAGAATACATTTTGGGGCATGTATTCTGTATTCTGTAATGGAATAGATTTTAAAAGTAACCTTCCCAACACTGCCTATAGCTGCAGAAAAGGCTAACGTTGTTATCTTTTTACAAAAAAACAGCTAAACATGAGAGGTTTTTGGACAAAGAGTGTGTTCTCCATTCTTTAAGCACCGGTTCGAGCACCGTTTAAGCACCGGCACCGTTTCAAAAGTACTGGTTTGGTACTGGTATCGGATAAAACCTAAACGATACCCATCCCTACCCGCAAGGGACATGGGAGAAAAAAAATTAAGATGGGCTTTTGCGACATCTCGCAAAAGTTTTGCGCGTTTTGCGACATCTCGCGAAAGTTTTAGCCGCATTCTTCAGAGGCTGCCAGCTCGAAGCCGACCGGGAGGTAGAGGCACGATGTGCCAGGAGAGCACCGTTCCACCCGGCTGTAGTAGGTCTCGACCTCCCGTTAGCTTCGAGATGGTGGGTGTCAGACATCTACGGAAACGTCGGAGCACTTTTGCAAATATGTGATGTCTTGTAAACCGAGCAGATATTTGACGTTTACACAGCTGCATGTACGCCTCAAAATATCTTAAAAGTTTATTTTGTGACCCAGAAAGAGTAATATTACAAATAAGTACCTGCCGCCGCTGTTGGAATTCAACTTTTGTGAGATCCCGAGTTAGTTTTGTGAGATGTCGGAAAAGTTCATCATAATTTTTTTTTCTCCCATGTCCCTTGCGGGGCTCCGTAAATATGCATTCTGCCAAATAATTATTATACTAAGTCATAAGTAATAATATCATAAGTGCCCTCTTTGTTACTAAAATTAGGGGTGTGTTTTGATTATCGATTTATCGATTAAAATCGATTCTGGCTTGGATAACGTGATATCGATTCATTAAAATCCTGAATCGATTTTTTAATATAAATTTATTTTGCCGGAAACGCCAGAATCTCAGTTTAAACCTCACAAAATTTCAACAACCACCAGACAGCTAAAACAGTAAAAATGTTAAATGGTAAATGGCCTGCATTTGTATAGCGCTTTTCTAGTCCCTAAGGACCCCAAAGCGCTTCACACTACATTCAGTCATTCACCCATTCACACACACATTCACACACTGGTGAAGGCAGCTACATTGTAGCCACAGCTGCCCTGGGGCGCACTGACAGTAAATGAGAGCAAGTACACAAAGACGTAAACACAAAGTGCGGATCCGCCGACGGATCAGAATCAGTGAGATGTCTCACCCAATGGCACGCACACGGTCGGGGCTGAAAGCCGACAGCTCGCTGATTCTGATGTTTCGGCGGGTCCGAGCTTTGTGTTTACGTCCTTTTTGCGCTGATTCTAAAGCTGTTAGTTTTATCTCTCTCCAAACGATATTGACTGAACCAGCAGCAAAAGAAGATCCAAACTACGCTTCACATAAACATCGTCATAGATTCCCTCTGACTATTGCTGTTTTGCTTCCACCACGATAAAATCACACTTCATTCACAGCTCTCTCTCTCTCTCTCTTGCTCTCTCCGTATACTCCAAGAACAGTTTCAGTCTAAAAATCTGTTTTCTGCATTATTCGCTTGCTTGTTACGCACAAGTCTACCGTTGTTTACAGCGCTGTCGGACGCTGTTTTTTTCCTTTTACTTGCTTCCGAAAAGAAAGCCTAATTTCTGCTGTTCAATAGGCTTCTGAACAAATGTAAACTTTTTAAAAGTATGCAAAATGCAAAACACTGTGTCTCTAGTAAAACCGCTGTAACTTCAGAGGTAATGTTCATATGTTCATCAGTGTTGGGACTAACGCGTTATTAAGTAACACGTTACAGTAACTACGTTATTATTGTGGTAACAAGCACGGTAACTAGTTATTATGCCAAAACCAGGAACGCATTACTCGTTACTGGGATTTAGATAGGCTCATTATTCGTTACTTCGTGTGGTGGCTATCGCGGAGCTTCCACAGATTCAATAACATTAGCAAGTGGTGGAAGCCAGCAGGTGGATGAAGGAAAAGGGAGGCAAGAGGAGAGACCCGAAGCGGCCGCTGGTCCGAGAGTGTCAGGTGAACTGAACTTCAGGTAAGAAGTTATAACCTGCAGTCTATCTGGGTCAGATATGAACCAAGTTTAGGTGGAGTTTATTTTCGTTATGCTGACTTTTTCGTACTGCGTGCTAGCTAGCATGACGGAGTTTCTATACAGCTGGGTGGGTGCTATGTTACTGATGTTGAACTTTATTTTGTTCATAAGGTTAATTATTAGAGTTGTCAACCGTCCTGTAAAAAACAGAATCGTCTCGTATTCAGAGAAAATATTACGCGTTTCGTATTGAGGTGAAACGGAACACAGTTTGTCCCGGACTTCAAATACAATGAAAAAGACACAAAGCTGGAGTTACTCTGTGTCTTTGCTGCACAGCTGCCTCTTCTTCTCTCATACTCAGGATGTTTTACCAGTCGGTGGTTGCTGGAGTACTTTTCTATGCTGTTGTGTGCTGGGGGAGCAGCACAGCAAAGAAGGACTCATCCAGGCTGGAGAAACTGATCAGGAGGGCGGGCTCTGTGGTCGGCATGAAGCTGGACACTCTGGTGACAGTGGCAGAGAAAAGGACATTAAAGAAACTGATGGACATTATGGACAATGCCAGGCATCCTCTGCACACGGCCATTAACAACCAGAAGAGTCTGTTCAGTGACAGGTTGCTTCTCCCAAAGACAAGAACTAACAGACTTAAAAACTCCTTTGTCCCACACGCCATCAGACTGTTTAACTCCTCTCTGGAGGGGAGAGGGAGGGGAAACAGGAGGACAAAGGAGGGGGGAACAACTAAGCTGTAGTGCCTCTTCACCTCACTGTGCAATACCTTTTGTGCAATACTTTTGTAAATAGTCAACAGTGCAATAGACCTCAATACTTGAAATGTGCAATTCACTTGTATTTTTATTTTTTATTCCTATTTATTCTATTTATCCCCTTCGTATATTTTATTTATATTGTCTCTGTATTTATATATATGTGTGTGTGTGTGTGTGTGTGTGTGTGTGTGTGTGTGTGTGTGTATATAATATTCTGTAACTCTGTAACTTCTGTCGGTGCTATGCTTTTTTGGAAATCGAATTTCCCAGAGGAACCCACCCGAGGGATTAATAAAGTTCTATCTTATCTTATCTTATCTTACTCTCCCCCTCCCTCTCCTGTTTCTACTTCAATCATGAAACTGATCAATGATCAGCTGATCGACTTTTCTCTCTTGTTTGTTTGCCCACTTTGCGCCAGAAAGAGGAAACCAGCAGATGTCGCGGTAAACAACAGCAGCACGTTTAAGCTTGATCAGCTGTTGTTAGAATTTATTTAATATTAATTTCTAGTATCAGCTGATGTTTGCTGGAGCCACAGCTGTAAACCTGATGGTCATGATATCAGTTTGGTTATCTGGTGAGAGGGAAACATGAAGATGAAACCAGGAGATGTCCTTACTGGATCATCAGAGCTGTGATGGAGAAACAGGTTTACCTTTTAGGTGACATGAATGAGTTGAAGAGAAGTTATGAACTGTTTCTGAGAGACAAATAACACCAGGATCGTTTTCTAAGTAGCTGACAGCTGGTAACTGTGCAGGTGCGGATCTAGCAAAGTGTTGCCAGGGGGGCATGTAGGGCATTAACAGGGAGAGGGGGGCACAAAGAAATACTTTTCTTTCTTATTCTCATTTAAAATGTCTAGCTTTTAAAAAATAATTATCTGAATCTTACAACAAACGATTGATAGATTGATGCATATATACCATCAGAACAGTGTACATCACTGTCACAACAGTGTTTATTTTCATTCAAAGGCTTTATGATTTTTCCTATAATGGTGGGCCGCTCTCTAGTCAAAATGCCCGGGCCAATTTTCTGTCCCAGTCCAGCCCTGTATGCAGCTCATCTGCAGTCTGGTGTTGCCTACATCTTCCTATTCAGAAGGCAGAATTTCAGAGTTCTGAGTACAATCGAAAGCACCACGACTGCAGTTTTTGTGTTGGATGTAAAAAGCAGTCTAGAATCATGCGGCGGTCAACGACGGTCCAGGTGTGGGATTTCTCTCGTGGAAATATGCACATTATTTTTTCCTTTCTATTGGTAGGTGGCACAGTGCACTGTGGCAAGTAAGCAAGCTAGAAGACTGGCAAAGTTATGGAAGCAACACATTAACAAGAGAATTCTGAGTAAAACCAAAGTTACTTTCCCTAGTAACTAGTTACTCTGAAAGTAACGAGTAACTTGAAGTAACTGAGTTACTTTTGATAGAAGTAACTAGTAATGTAACTAAGTTACTAATTTAAAGTAACTTACCCAACACTGATGTTCATTAATGGTTTTCTTTCGTTTTTGATGTACTGCAGAATATTTTTATAAAATCCCAGGCCAGGAAAATCACCTTCATGTTTTTTCTGTTTTATCTTCAGCTACTTTGACACAAAGGCACCTGCTGTGATGCTTACACCTTTGATAAAGTCTTGCGAGTGTCAGCTTCCTTTTTATAGATACAAAAATATGTAAATGTACTGATCTGAATTATAATATTTCTGACTGTCTGAGGCAAAATTTCCCAGATTCAAATCGAATTGAATCGAATCGTGGATCGAATAGATTCAGGACCTTGTGAATCGGAATAGAATAGATTCTAGAAATCAGTGACGATACCCAGCCCTACCTAAAATATATTGAACCTTTATCTCTCAAGAAGGATTTCAGTATTAATATGTAATACAGTTCATAGCTTAACTCTCCTCTAATCTTTTTGTTTTGTTTTGTTTTGTTTTGTTTTGCTTTGTTTTGTTTTGTTTTGTTTCACTGCTTATGTACTTACATTTTTGTTTACTTACATATTCATTTACTGTTTTGGGTTGTTTTTTTTTGTATGCATAAAGTTAACTGTTGTGTAATGTTTTGTTGACTCGATATGATGAAAGGGGATATCTGACCTGTACAGTTATGTCAGGCACAGAAATCTTTTGTTTGTGACCAGCAGCCACTCAGAAGAAAGGTCAAAAGGATTTAACAAGGATTGTTTCAGACATTAGATGATCTAAGAGACTTCCCCATGGACTGATAAAACTTTGTTAAGTATTATTTTGAACTGTTAATCACGCAAAGATACTCTGGAATAAAAACATGAAACCTAAAACAGAGTTATTCACACGTCATTGTTTTCATAAAAATATAATTTATAGCCATTTTAAAGGTCATCGAATTTGATTATAACTTGGTGGAAACCCAGTTACTCTATCTGTAGAACAGCATCCACTTTGTTTTTCTTGAGAAATACCTGTACACATCCAATGCTAAACTGTGCTCTGTGGCGGTATATTAGGGGACAGTAATAATATTTTTAATTCAGTTATGTCCTCCAGGCAGTGGCAACCATCAGTTTGCACCTGAATGTGTATCAGATAATATTACATAAGCCCTAAAAAAGAAGGTGACAAACTCTCTTTCTGCAAATAAATACATGAACGCTGAGCTTCAGAGCTGGACGCCCTCCAACGTGTGACTGGATTTAGCAAAACATAACAAGACTTTCTCTGTCCAGTGTGTGAGCTAGCTTGGAGGGTTTGATAATGCTTTGCAAATCAACAGTTTATCAAAAGGTGATGATGAATATTTTCATTAAAGGATCATTCTCTGGTGGGTATTGCAACAAATTACAAATATATCCCCTTTATCCCCTCCCCCGGACCACAGGGCTTAACACCTGAACGTGACACAACAGCTGATGGGCAGCACTCCGGCTCTGTGTGTGTGTCTATGGGGGGAAATCCAGCCAAAACTATGTTGGTTTTATTTTAAGCTGTCATCGCTACCTTGACTGAGGTCCATGGGGGTGACCTCACCATGGAGAACACACAGGAACGTGTGGAGACATATGGACGGACGGACACGTGTGTTTTGTGTGTATAGCACAAACATTCATGCAACACAAACTTCTTCAGAACGTTTCATCTTTATTTATTTCAGATCTACCTTGTACAGTGGTCCCTCGTTATCCGGTCTTTAAGTCTGACATAATTAGCTGCGTCTGGGCCCAAACTCTGCTGCAGGTCCATAAGTCAAACAATTACTGTGGGATTACTGAGAGTTGAAAAACTGTCTAAATTCTTTCATCTGTCATAAAATGATCAGTGTGACTGCTCTACCAGGTGTAACAATTAAGTTTAACATCCAGGCATCCATGAAAATGGAATTTATGACATTTAACGGAGTTAGAAGTTAGCGTGAAGTTAGCTTTCTTTGGCTTTTAATACAATACAGCCCCATATTTTTGAATTTTTGAACAGTTTGAAATCAAGAAAAACCTGGTGGGCTGGATTTTAGATTTTTTAACTGACAGGTCACAAAGAATGAGAATAAATGTCTGACCCAGTGTTCTCCTCCACAGGTTCTCCTCAAGGGTGTGTCTTATTGCCCTTATTATTCATTCTCTATACAAGCATGTGTCAGAGCAGATATGAAAGCAGGGCCATTATTAAATATGCAGATGACTCTGTCATTGTCAGCTTACTGAAAGAGGGTGAAACTTCTGATGACTTTTTACAGTGGTTCCCACATAGCAAGCAGGTCTGGCCCGGATCTTGTATCAAGCCGGCACTGCTGGCTGACTTCTGGCATGATAAGATGTATGTCATCCAGATATGGGCCAGGCCTGGCATAGATGGCACTGTCTATGTGATGGCATGCCACATCTGGCTCGATTGTGGTTTGGTTTATGTGGCCCAAGCTCATAAAAGACAGGTCTGGCCTGGATCCGGCATCAAGCTGGCACTTCTGACTAACTGGTGTCATGGCAGGGTGTATGTCAAGCAGATGCGGGCAAGGTCTGGCAATGAGGCACTATTTTATGTTCCTATTTTCCTATTTTAGTTAGAAGACCCAAATGTCATGTTGCAATACTATACTGCTATGGTAGCCAACGTTTCAAATGCAGGTTTGACAGGTTTGTGAGTAGAGATGGACTGATCCAATATTACATATCGGTTTTGGTCCGATACTGACCTAAATTACTGGATCGGATATCGGAGAGAAATAAAAAATGTAATCAATCCATTAAATATCAAGAAAGCACCTCACAAAACTTGCGACATAGCGTAACCCAGCTCATAACCTTAGCACGTCGGAGCAGTATGCATCACGTGATAGAGCGGTTGTGGCGTGCGAGACCTGTCGGCGGTCTGGTTGAGCATTTGGAGCCTCGCTATGAAACCGGCATTTCATCTCCGAGAAAGTTATCCCAGAGAGAAGTAAAGCAAGTGTGTAAGTTCATCTCTGAACATTTGTAAGCATCCCCACGTTAAGTTTAACCCACAATATATGGAGCGACTGCCTCTTCTCTCTCCCTCCCTCTCCTGTTGCTACTTCAGTCATGAAACTGATCAATGAGCAGCTGATCAGCTTTTCTGTCGCCACTCTCGTCTCTCTTGTTTGTTTTTGGCCCACTTTGCACCAGAAAGAGGAAACCAGCGGAGCGGGAAGAAGGAGGCAGCTGGAGATGGGGAGGGAAGGAAGGGAGGGGCAAGTGACCCCTCCCTGGGGCCAGCTCCCCCGCTGACCCCAGTAGGCACCCCCATACTCCGCGACCCGCCAGGGAAAGGGGGCCCAGGCCCATCCAGACCGGGCCCAGTGCAGCAGCGCCGCCCGGCCCCACAGAGCCCGGGACAGTCCACCCAACCCCACCACAGAGAAAACTGCACCCACCCCACCATCCACTCATCTTCCAGACTACATAAGACAATAAACACCCAGGCTGAGATCTTCCTCCACCTCTCCTGTATCTCCCCCTCCTGCAGAGGGAGCTCCTGAGGAGAGGAAAGCTCCTGCAAGATGTGACAATCTCCCCCACCAGTTGAAGAGCCCAAGTTTAAGTTTGATAAGTTGTTGCTAAAATTAATTTAATTTATTTATTTAGAATTTATTTAACTTTCTACACCAGGATCCTTTTCTACATAGCTGATGGCTTGTAACTGTGCAGGGGCGAGTCTAGCAAAGTTTTGCCAGGGGGGCAGGTAGGGCATGAACAGGGAAAAGGGGGCACAAAGACATACTTTTCTTTCTTATTCTCATTTAAAATGTCTAGCTTTTAATAAATAATTATCTGAATCTATCAACCAAAGTTTTAATCTGACATAAAATGTATAGAAATCAATTACTGTATATAAGTCTAATATACCCTAGTAAGTATTAAACCCGATTCTTTGATCCCCATGACAGGGAAAACCCGACTCAGGAGTGGTCAAAACATTTATATTTCTTTATCCAATCATCTTCCGGAAGAGAGAGCCCTGCACAGCCCAAAGCAAGTTCCAGAATCTCTAACGTTAGAAGCTAAAAATCTGTCTCATATAGGTGTTCTTTTGGTACTTCACACGTCACACATCGTTTCGATAAAAACAAGTCCTTATATGTTACTAGTTCCACTTTTCTGTCTGGTTTCCTGTATTTATTAATATACTTCTGCAGCTCTACCCTAGACTTCCTGTTTTCAGTCTGGCTAAGCACTTGGTTTATGAGTCAAAAATGGCCTTGCTTTGCAAGCCTTTATTATTAAAATACATAAAACAATATAATCAGAAAGTACTAAGAATATATGTTTATTTCGTAACATAAGCTATAGTACTTTTTCCTTTGGGAAGGTACAATCTGTGCAATCTGCAATTCTGTGCAAGAAAGATGTTGAATCTATTTAAATATTTTGAAAAAATAATTGATTTCTGTGCATTTGTTTTACACATGCATTGAATTAAAGTAGATTATATTGATTAAGCATTATAAGGCAGAGGGTGGGGGGTGGTTCCCTATTTTTCTTTTTTTCTTTTTTTTTTTTTTTTGCTGGGAGTTTGCAACCCCATTACGTTGTATAATATTTCTGCTAAGTACTCTTTAAAATACCAGATTCTCGATTGGATTTAGATCTGGACTTTGACTGGGCCATTCTAACACATGGACATGTTTTGTTTTAAACCATTCCATTGTTGCCCTGGCTTTATGTTTAGGATCATTGTCCTGCTGGAAGGTGAACCTCCGCCCCAGTCTCAAGCCTTTTGCAGACTCCAAGAGGTTTTCTTCCAAGATTGCCCTGTATTTGGCTCCATCCATCTTCCCATCAACTCTGACCAGCTTCCCTGTCCCTGCTGAAGAGAAGCACCCCCAGAGCATGATGCTGCCACCACCATATTTGACAGTGGGGATGGTGTGTTCAGAGTGATGTGCAGTGTTAGTTTTCCGCTAAACATAGCGTTTTGCATTGTGGCCAAAAAGTTCAATTTTGGTCTTGAACAGTGCTATGTGGGATGTTCAAGGCTTGGGAAATCTTTTTGTAGCCTATGCCTGCTTGGGCCATGTTTCAGTTCTGGCCCCAGATGTCAGCCTAATGTGTACCTTAATTAAGCCATGTAATAACAACATGTGCATAATAGCATTCAATACCATCGTTCCCTCGAAGCTGGACAGGAAACTGCAGGATCTAGGACTGAGCAGCTCCCTCTGCAGCTGGATCCTTAGCTTCCTGTCTGACAGACGCCAGGTGGTCAGACTGGGCAGCATCACCTCATCCCCCATCACACTGAACACTGGTGCTCCACAGGGGTGTGTACTGAGCCCTCTCCTGTACTCACTCTACACCTACGACTGCACAGCCACTAACAACTCCAACATCATTGTGAAGTTTGCGGACGACACTACAGTGGTGGGTCTTATCACCAATGGTGATGAGACGGCTTACAGGGAGGAGGTCAGCGCCCTGACCCACTGGTGTCAAGACAACCATCTCACCCTCAACGTCGCAAAGACAAAGGAGTTGATAGTGGACTTCCGGAGGTGCAGAGAAGTACACACCCCCATCACCATCAACGGCGCTGCTGTGGAGAGAGTGAGCAGCTTCCGGTTCCTTGGAGTACATCTGGCTGAGGATCTTACGTGGTCAGTACACATAAACAAAACAGTGAAGAAGGCGCAGCAGCGCCTCTTCTTTCTCAGGAGACTGAAAAGATTTGGCATGAGCCCCCGCATCCTCAGGACCTTCTATCACTGTGCCATTGAGAGCATCCTCACTGGATGCATCACCACCTGGTATGGCAACAGCACCGCCTACAACTGCAAAGCTCTCCAGCGAGTAGTGCGGTGCTCTGAACGGATAATTGGAGGTGAGCTTCCCTCCCTCCAAGACATCTACAGGAAGCGGTGCCTGAGGAAAGCGGGGAGGATCATCAAGGACTCCAGTCACCCCAGCCATAAACTGTTCAGACTACTTCCATCAGGAAGGAGGTTCTGCAGCATCCGGTCCCGTACCAGCAGACTGAGAGACAGCTTTTTCCATCAGGCCATCAGACTGCTGAACACGTCATAGACACCTCACCTTCACTACTGGAACTTTAACATTATGCACTACACACTGTACAGTAATGCCACTGTTCTGCACATGTCTCAACTCTGTATATTTTTATATATTTTATTTATTGTTTACTCTATTTAATTTGTAAAATATGTGTATACACACACACACACGTAGAAAAACATTTAGTATACACATCCAGAATTTTTTTTTTTTTGCTTGCATATACTATTATATATTGTACATATATTTATTAGTTTCAGATTTAGCCATTCGTATATTTTGCCTGTTTATGTTATTGTATTTTGCACAACTCTGTTGCTTGTGAAGCTCGCAAGAATTTCACTCGCATGTGCTGTACCAATGTACCTGCACATGTGATGTGACAATAAAAAAAAAAAAAGTGAAAAAGTGAAAGTGATAGTGCAAAAGTAACGTGACAAAACTCTGTTCGGACAGTGAATGGACTGATTCTTATATAGCATTTTCCAACTCGCCCAGATTACTCAAAGTGCTCTATACAACATGCCACATTCCCCCAACCACACACTTTCTCTTAACTGAGTGCTTCCTAACTACATTCATACACACTCACACTCACGACATGCAGACTGGAGAAGCCAGGGATTGAACCACTAACCTTCCGATCAGTAGGTGACCTGCTCCGGCCTGGGCCACATAAACCAAACCATAATTGGGCCAGATATGGCATGCCATAAACAGTGGCGTCATTGCCAGACCTGGCACACATCTGGTTGACATACAACCTGCCATGACACCAGTTAGTCAGAAGTGCCAGCTTAATGCCAGCTCCCGGCCAGGCCTGTCTTCTATGAGCCTGGGCCACATAAACCAAACCACAATCAAGCCAGATGTGGCATGCCATCACATAGACAGTGCCATCTATGCCAGGCCTGGCCCATATCTGGATGACATATGTCTTATCATGCCAGAAGTCATGAAAGTGGCCACTTTCATGAGTAAATCATATAAGGCTTACATGATTTACTCATGAAAGTGGCCACTTTCTCATTACTTTCATACATTGTTTTAGTAAGTATCCAAAACATACAAGTTTCATTATATAATTTTTCAAGGGATCTTATATCTGTTTTCACTCTTATATGCTTTTCATACAAGTTTCACACAAGACAGATACAAACTTTATAAGAGTTATATATATCTTTTCCATATGGGTAGACTCCTAGATAAAACATTATGGGTCATTCCCACAACCCACAGCTTTACAGTGTTCCAGCAAAGTTCATTTCCAATGCAAGCTCTGCAAGTACTGTCTCTTCACATCCAGACGCAATCTGTCTCTGTACCGTCCTTGTAACTGCTTTTAAGCATGTTTCTAGCAACCGTCCTTCCAACACAGCACAGTGTGTTTGTTTTGATTCGTGGCCCAGATATATGGCGCAGTACTCCCAAAATACATTGCAGTGTTACGTCAACTCCAAAGCCCTATGATCTAAGCAATTCTGGCTGGAGGTAACCAGACCCCAGACCACTGACAACAGACGGTGGCCGCTGCCAACATGGACGAGGAATATGAAATCTCAAATTAGTATCTGTGTTCAACCCTGAGTATCTTTCCGGGTTCCTACTTCCTCACTGTGATGAAACTGGAAATTCAGCCAGGGAGATATTACAAAGGAATATTTAACTGTCCCAGTGTGGCGGATGAGAAGATGTTAACAAAATGGCTGCAACAAATAACCCATTTACATGGCCATTTAACACAGTGAGAAAAGTGTGAAAAGCTAATGTGCTAGCACTGGTTTATGTTATGACTGTTCACTGGAATTTTCATCTAGAGACAATAAATAAAATAGAAATAACTCACAGCTATTACATCCTGTTCATGCTTTCTGCGTTTGGATGGTTGAATTTACATCTACACGTGACTGCTGTGAACACCTGAACATTCAGAGAACATAATGTCAGGTCTAAGGAGCTTGGAAAGAAAAGCATCTGGACTTCTTTAAGTTTCTTGAAGATGTTTCACCTCTCATCCGAGAAGCTTCTTCAGTTCTAAAGGTAAAATGGTGGGAGTTTCCCCCCAAAGACGGACAAAAGGACCCCCTAATGATCCTCTACCTAATCACATGAGCCAAGGTGTGAAAACGGGTGTGGGTCACAATCAGCCAGGGTTTCGGGTGAGCTCATTGTGAAACCTAGCCCCACCCTATCATGTGATTTCCTGAGGTCAGATGGCCCAGGATGTGAGTGGGCGTTAAGGCGTCTGGGAAGGGATCTCAAAACTGGATTATAGATGGCAGACAGTTGGTGTCGTAAACCACCGCCTCTGTTCAAAGATGGTCGCTCACAGTAGACATAAAATGGTTTCTTTCACTCCTCTTTCAAACTATCTGTCTTCTCTGTCCAAAATGTGAACATTGGCATCCTCGGAAGAGTGACCTTTATCCTTAAGATGCAGATGGACTGCTGAGTCTTGTCCCGTGGAGGTGGCTCTTTTATGATGTGCCATGCGTTTGTGAAGTGGCTGTTTGGTCTCTCCAATGTAGAGGTCTGGGCATTCTTCACTACACTATACAGCATACACCACATTGTTAAGTTTGTGTTTAGGAGTTTGGAGCAGAACTAAAAAGTTCCTGATATTAAACTGCTGCAAGGATGAAAGCAAAGACAGATAAATTGACTCGCCAGCTATTTCAGTAGATACACCTGGACCTGTTTAGCTAATTGTTAATGCAATGTGGCGTATTTATTCATGTAGATATCATCAAGATGACCTGCTGAAGTTTAAACTAACCATCGAAATGGGGAAGAGAGGTGATGTAAAATACTTTGAACATGGCATGGACGGTCTGAGTATTTCAGAACAGAAACTCAAATAGACACTAGTTACAACCAAGGTATGTAGAAGAGCATCTCTGAATGGGGTACAGCAGTGGAAGACCACATTGAGTGCCACAGGAAACTGTTGGAGATGTTGTATAGGTGCTAAATGTATTAAAAATGGTACACTTATATAAAATCTTCACTTTTGAAACAATTTCAAATACGAAAGAATGTTCACTGAGATCTACTACTTGGCTCTTTTTTTCTAATTTGTTTACTGACCAAACTTTCTTCCTCTTTGGAGATTGTTAAAGTTGTCTTTCAGCCAGCTTCTATTTCAGACTTTAATATTGCCACCGTGTGCAGTGAGTCTGTAATGGAGACCAGGGGTTCCATTACCTGGTTGGTATTGTTAATAATAAATTGTTGGATTGGGAATTTAAAATAGGGTAATAAAGAAAACACATTAGTTCTTATGGAGTCTTTTATTAGGTTATTTGACATACGATTAAATTGACAGCTTGTAACAGAAAAGAGACAGTGGGACTGGCCATCCTACCTGTGTCGGAGAAGAGCCAAAGTTAGAGCTGTTTGCAGTTAATCATTTATCAACAACCTAAACATATGTGAAATGAGAACTTGTAAAGGTACTCATCTGTCCTGGTTGCTTCTTGCAGGATGTGGAGCAAAAGAGTGAAAGCGGCTCAATCACCTGCTTAAGAGCTCTTGGAGCAGACCAGTGTGCCGGGTTAGGGAGTATGGTTAAAGAGGGTTTTAATTTAGATAGAAATGGGTGAAGCTTATGTTATTGGTTTGTTTATAGTATGTGTTGGAAATATGTACAGTATATGTTTGTGATGTGCTTTAATGTTATTGTATGTTTGTTTGTGTGGAGGGTTATGTGTTCATTTTGATTAGTTAACCCCCATACTTGGGCTATTCCAGATGCTCACCTGAAAAGGTAGAGTATAAAAGGAAGCCATTTTGTTTAGTTGTAGTTAGTGTTTGTGCTGTTATCATGCTCCTTCTTTAATAAAGTGCCAATCCATGGATGTCTTTTACTCCAGTCTTGCGTCATATTATTGGACAGAACCTATGACCGCCGGCCAAAACTGACAGAGTCCATGAGAATCCTAATCATCACCCCTTTTGGATGCCAGCCATCACCCAACATACCCGGTCCTGACTGACAAGTCATGTGACATGAGTGTGGGGTTACCTCAGCCGTTAGTGGGAGTCCCTACACCAGGGCTGCCCAATCCCAGTCCTCGAGAGCTACTATCCTGCAGCTTTTAGATGCATCCCTACTCCAACACAGCTGAATCAAATGAATGGCTTGTTATCAGGCCTTTGCCAAACACGATGGCATGCTGAAGAGGTAATCAAACCATTTGATTCAGCTGTGTTGGAGTAGGGATGCATCTAAAAGCTGCAGGACGGTAGCTCTCGAGGACCGGGATTGGGCAGCCCTGCCCTACACCCTCTGTTACATGCCCAGCAACAGACAGATGGAGTTTAAATCATCAGAAAGTGAGGACACAAAGTGCTCGCAGTAACCCACACCGGGCAAACCTTGCTGCTACACATGTTGGGGTCATAAATCTCTCCACAGCACCGCCACTTTAATAAGCTTTGATATTTTTGACAAATGACTCAGAGATAAGGGCATCTATCTGCTTAAGCTCAAATGCTTATGTTGTTGTTTGTATTATTATACAAAGATTTTCAGCGGCTCCTTTTGAATTATTCTACATTGATGTTAATTTGTGGTCTTGTGTGGAAATACAATATTGATTGGTAACAGCTGTGTACACCAGCACTCTGACAGCTGATGTAATCTCTGAGGTCCAGTTAGCCAGAGAGTTTAATAAGAACTGATGAAAATAAATCACTACTGGCTCAAGCAGAAAGCTGCAGTCACTCAGCACCTCGAGTCTTAGCTGTGGTGACGTGTGCAAAGATGTAAAACAATTTATTATGCCAGCACAATAAATGTTTAACTCTGAATTTGCAATTATTTTTAAACTTATTCATTCCTGTGAAGGCACATTCTGAATCAAAACTCTTTTTAAATTCTTTTTAAAATGATTTCATGCAAGAAAAACTTCTTTTTAAAGTTTCCTGAAGGTCAGGGCTTGCAGCAGTCAAGTCCAAATGTGGTTTCATGTCTTTGTTTTGACTTAGGTATGACTCAAGTCCAGGTCTCTGGTCACAAGGCTGCAGCAGCAGCACAAGAGCAGACGGCAGCAGCTGTTCGAAGGGTCAAACTTGGCCAAGTTATAACCCGAGTGTTTAGTAGGTGGAAATTTCTGTAACACTAAATAAAACCTAGTGAGACCACACAAGATAGTCCTTACATATACATAAGCTCTTGCTAAATATCTACAACTATTAATAACAATTATCAGTTATGCACGCCGGGAAAATTCAAAATGGCATTTCTCAAAATAGCATAGTGTATAAAAAGCCCATTTCCCCCTAGTAGCTACTCGAATTAACTCAACTCAGATTTACTGGTTTTCCATTAAAACCCAGTAGGGGTGGGTTTAAAAAATTTTTTTTTCCAATTTAAATAGATTTTAGCTTGAATAATGCAATGTCGATTCATGAAATCCTGAACCGATTATTAAATATAAATGTATTTTGCCAGAAATCCCAGAATCTTAGGTTAAGCCTCACAAAACTATTTCAACAACCACCAAACATAAAATGAGAGCATGTAAACAGATTCCGCACAAAGTTGTAAACACAAAGCACAGATCGTTCACCCCACATGGTGAACGATCCATATATGGACATCTCTCAAAGCCGGCAGCTCACAGATTCTGATGCTGCAGGTTTTGACACTCTCCGACTAAAATGCACTGAACCAGCAGCAAAAGAAGATCAAAAGTACGCTTCACGTTTGATAAAAATCCTCATTAATTCCCTCTTACCTTTGCTGTTTTGCTTCCATCACCATAAAATCCCATTTCCTGCACAGCTCTTTCTCTCTCAAATCTCTGTTTTCTGCATTATTCGCTATCTTATTACGCGCCAGTCTACCGTTGTGTGCAGTGCTGTCAGATGCAGTTTTTTTTCTTTCAGAAATGACCTCCGACAAGAAAGCCTCATTTGTTCTGTTCACCGAAAAAATTTAAACTTTTTAAAAATTATGCCAAATTGCAAAACGATGTGTCTCTAATAAAACTTTTGTAACTTTGCTCTGCTTCACTTCAATAGCATCAGGTAATATTCACATGTTGCTTCATGGTTTTCTTCATTTTTTGTTCTACTGCAAAATATTTTTAAGGTTATCTGCTATAAAAAGCTAGGCCAGGAAAAGCTTCATGTTTTTCTGTGTTTTATCCTCAGTTACTTTGACACAAAGGCATCTGCTGTTATGTTTACACCTCTGATGAAGTTTCACAAGTGTCAGCTTTGTTTTTATATAGCGATATAAAAATATGGATATGTACTGATAAATGATCAGAATTGTAATATTTCTGACTGTCTCAGTCAAAATTGAATTGAATTGAATCAAATCAGAATCGAATAGTTGGTTTTTTGTATCCATTTCCTGGGTTTCAAAAATGGCAGTTTTAATTTTTGTGAAGAAGACGCTCACATGACTCATCAGGTGATGCTCTGACCAGCCAATTGGTGGCATGCAGTGTGACATCACATTTTAGTACCTGCTTGGCAAACCGTGGCGAGTTGATCCGATTAGACACTAATGGAGAAGAAGCTTAATTAACAGAAAATTAATAGCTAATAGCATTACCCCACGTGACCATATCATCCCAATAACTGTAGGTTAGTATAATGCATGAATACTAAGTTTCTCATATTGTTTATGTGTAGCTAGAACATGTTTACACTTACAGAGGTCTAATGTGGCATTAGGAGTGCTATAAGAAAACTTTCATGCTACAGTAATGTGCTGTAATACCTCAGCATACAGCATCTGTTTGAAATTCAGAACAGGAATGAGAGTTCAGTAACCCTGCAACTACTATAAACCTTCAACAGTGATTTAGTTTTAATTTATTAAATAAATTTAACTTGTGAATAAGTTGTAACACAGGCACACAAAAAAACAAAGGGTGTTCATTATTGTTCTTGAGATATCTGGTGGAGATTGTAAAGTATTTCTCCCTTACACCATCATTATTTCTTAAGTAAGTTATGACTGAGTTTTAAGTGCGTTTTCTTTATCTTGTGGGTCTATGACCGGGGAACACCACAAACGAGTACAGGAGACGTTTCAGTGCAACTGTAACATTCCTGACTGCCCGACAGACGGTAGCCTTGGAAACGTGCTCAGCGTCACCAATATTATACAGAAAGCTCCCGTTTGCAAGAAAACGAAGTGCAATACAAATAATATGTACAGAACTGAGAGAATGTCCACGATGTGTCTTATGAGCAATATTAGGCCTGAGGGTGTTATTCAAATAAATTATAGATTGTGCTGAAAAACGATAACTTTCACACAGGAAATCATCAGGAAATGATAAAATGTCCAAACGCGCTCTAATCACTCTCTCCCGGCGGAGAGCTCTGCGGAGAATTTGGGCTTCAACATCTACTGGCTCTTCAAGGAAGGGACACGCCATGTCTGACACTTCCTACAGTCAGGTTTCTGACAAAGAGGCGGAGACAGTCAGGGTTAGTTGAAGTAAACCTGCTAGGGGGCAGGTTAGCTTCACGGAGTGTGTCGTCATAGTGACTCACTCAGGATGAATCTAAACTTGCTTTGTGAAACCGAAAACCCAGAGTTTTCGTTAACTCAGGGTATACTTACTCAGAGTTTGCACTAAACCGGCTTCCTGAAATAGGGCCCTGGGCCCTGTGCTTCGTACGTCGCTTACTACATCCAAGATCAAATGAAACATCCAAGACCAAATCATCGCGCTAACTCTGAGCTCGCTATTCCGGTTCCCCGAACACACCTGTTGTTGACGATTAGTATAGCTGGATGAAGTAATGTGAGATCACTGGGTGGCCCAACAGGGGCTACGCATCGATAGTAGAAACATTGATCGGCAACCCTTTGATTGGTCGGCGAAAATGTCGAAGGAGCGCGCTCGGTATTTTTCGGCAGCAGAGCAAGAACTCATGAGTGAGGGATTTCAGGAGTTTCAGAGTTTAATTAAAACGCAAGGGAACACTGCAAAGGCTGCAAAAGCAAGGAGAGAGGGCTGGCAGAAAGTTGCTGACAAATCAAACTCGTAAGTAATCCAATAATAACAATAATAATGGAGTGGATTGATATAGCGCTTTTCAAGGCACCCAAAGCGCTTTACAATGCCACTATTCATTCACTCTCACATTCACACACTGGTGGAGGCAGCTACGGTTGTAGCCACAGCTGCCCTGGGGCAGACTGACAGAAGCCAGGCTGCCATATTGCGCCATCGGCCCCTCTGGCCAACACCAGTAGGCGGTAGGGTAGATTTATCATATCACACCATATTATCCAATATTATATTACATTATATTATATTATAATATGTTATATTATATCCCCTTTCACATTAGAGCCACAACAGGACCCACTAGAACATGGGAACAAGTAAAAGTGAAATATAAGAATATTCTACAGAATGGTAATATTTATCACTTATATTTCTTGTCGTCTCTTGGAAAGAGACCCTGGAATACTCTGTTTGTTTGTTCATAACAGCAACCAAGAAAAGGGCAGAGCAAAAAAAGACAGGTGGTGGTCCTGCACCCCCTCGTCAACAAGTTGGTTAAGTGAATAATACCCTCACGGGAAAATCGATATCTCTCTATGAGCACACTGTCGCGCTGAGCTAAAGGATCCTGTCTATCCCGCAATATACGCTGAATTCTGAGGACTCTCCTTATCAATCTTGCACCTTCCGCAATGGGTTGCTCGCGTAAACGGACAGGATATGACTGCGACAGACTTCCCAAATCCACCTTCGCTTTTATAGCCGTGGTCTCTCATCTTGATTACACGAAGTAATTTACAATTACTACTCTGAAATATGAATTACATCTGTAATAATCACATATATGTAATAGAATGTTAATAGTACATTTCCCTTTTTTAGGGAATGACCTGTATGTATCTGTGTGACATCAATAAAAGGATCAAGTGCTGCATTATCTTTAGTTACATTGATGTTATTTATTTATGGTGAAACAGTGGTGGAATATCGCTGTTGCTTTCGTATGAATGACGCGGACATACCTGCGTGGCCGCGATCTAATCCTGTTTACATAAAGTAAACCTGCTCCCCAGCAGGTTTACGCTTACGGCTCTGTTGCTATGACAGCAAGTCCCGGATGGGCTTCGGGGAACCGAACGATCCAGGATCACGCGAAATCGTCAACAATCTCATCCAGCTAACTCACTTAGTGCGGTACGAAGAACAGGCCCCTGGCGTCTGAAACTATTTTGGTTTTGATGTAAAGTATGACCCTGATGGTAAGTGCGTCATGGACAAAAGTAAAACAGTATGTTGAATGTGCCACGCAATGCTCAATTACATTGGTGGGAACTAGTGCGTTAGCGCAGTTAGTTCATTAACGTGTTGACACCATCCAGCCCCACGCACGGGGCGATCCGCAGGAACTCGTTAATGGAGATTTGCAAAAACAACAAGCACGCATGCTACAAACTTTACCCGAGTCATTTAGACAGCCGTTAGCACATGATTCTCCTTATGGGGACCTGATATGTTTAATATGCTGCTGAGAATATAGCCCAGAAGAAGCGTATAGTATAGCTTTATTTTGGAAAGAGCCATTTCTCTGTGATAAACTCTCTTTTCCAAAGATGAGTGATTTCTCGATCAGATAGATTTATGTTTTTTTTGTTTGTTGTTTCAGCAACATTAAATTTAAAAACTGTACTTTTGAGTTAAAATATATATTTATAATTTTAATAAATGACAAATTAAAAAGGCATGAACATTTTTTTGTATCGAAAAAATATCGAACTGAACCGAACCGTGAATTTTGTGTATTGTTGCACCCCTATCCACTGAGGCTTCATGTGTCTGAAAACTGAGTTCTATTTGCATGACGCAGAAACAGATATTAGAAGCTAGAAAAGTTTTTAAGTCATGTGTCATTCAGATAATTCACTGCCCGGTATCCAATCTTTTAATACATCCATATTCTTAAAGAAGTCTGGACTCTGCTGTCACTTCTGAGAAACCAAGCTGAGTGCAGATGCCATCCTCAACAAGCCTTCAGCGGGTGATTATTTGATACTTGAAGAGTAGATTTTTGCTAGTGTTTTATATTAATGCCTCCTAGAAATTAATGGAAACACTTGAGGTTAACGAGTAGGCACTTGACCACCTGCCAAAACCACGAGGATGACCATTAAGACAAAACAACTTCTCATGTAAAATCTTAGGAATCTCTCCCATCTGGCATTATGGCGAGCTCAAACGAGTTGGATATTGGAAAATGAGAGTGATACCACATCATGTCACAGCGTGTGAATATGTGTATGCGCCTAGTCCGAGTTACATCATGACACAGTGGCTTCAATTACAGTTGAGACTTTTCATCACCATCAAGGTATGTGTCATCCCGTCTCAGACACACTCACACACTCGACACTGTATCAACTGATATAGTGAGCTAGCTATAAGACGCTGACTATTTTAAGACACAAAAACAGATCATTTTTAATCGCTGAAATTGATGTGCGTTTTTGACTGCAAAGCCAAAGGAAAGTTTGTAGCCTTAGCTTTTCTTAACCACACACTATTTAAAAATCATGTCACTAAATCATGGTTTTGTACTGTGACATCCTGTCCACAGTTATTACACTTTAAAAGCCTCACTCTGAGGCGGGACTGGTTGGTGACCCAGAAATCCTTTTCACAACTGGATGAACTAATGGAGTCCAACACAAAGTGACCAGGATGTGAGGAAATGGCACTGCCCAAATATAAAGGATAACCACGCCAAACTGATCGCTTTATATAGATTTAAAACCATCATATATGTATATTTAATGGATTATTGTAGAGATAACAGATAGTGCTAAGTCCATTCATTTATCATCATCAGTGTGGCACCAATAGGGCGCCTCATCAACAGTTCAACAGCCCGCTCTGAAGATGGGGGTCCCTTTTGTGTGAGCCTAAAGCGTGTGATGCAGGATTGTCCAATATTGTGAAAGCCATATTTCCTATGATTGTCATATTTTTGTGATCTGCATCATCAAGAATAATTTAACTGAAAATTTGCCAATAATCAACAGAAACATTTGGATTATTATCTTAAACAGTAAAAGGTCAATGTTATTGTGGTTTTGCAGACATGCAATTACTAACCATGTGACATTAGTGTGTTCCCCATTTTGGATGACTGGATTCTATTACTTGAATGATGGACTTTTGTACATTTTGCCTGTATCTAAATTAGTATATGTATGCATGTAGGCTGCAATGCTAGGGCACAACTTTCACTTGAAGCCCCACCTTCCACCCAAATTCTGGTTTGTGTTGCACTTTATCAAGTTGTTCGACTGCCTGGCTAGTAGTTAGTGAGTATTTGCACACAATCATGAAAAAATGGCAACTATGGTAATCTGCTAGCAACCAAAACAATCAGTGGGAGTATTTTGGTGCTACACCATCTCTGAGTTTCACCTAGAACGAGCTAATAACCTCCAAAAGAGTCAAGGAATACACAGGATGGACAACTTTCAAGCAACGCACACCAAACCTCAGTAGCGGAAATTGTTTTCTATCACCCTCAAGTGGCCAAAAATAAAGCAACTGCAGGTTTTAAGCCACAACAATTAGGCACAGATATTTCCATACAACTTAAAAAAAAAAAAGAAAAAAAAAAAGATATTTTCTTAGACTTGAGGTTTCAAGATTTCATGACGTAGCATATACATAATGTATTGGGGGTTGCACTGACTAATAATTTTTAATGTTAAATGACATGACACAGACTTGGACTTAGGTTTGAGGAACACAGTAAAATCAGACAGACTGGATCCAGATTGTCTGGAAAACTACTTTAAAGCGTCCCGGCCAACGGGCATGGAAGGGCAAAGCCACAAAAGACAATGAAAATGAATGGTGGGAACTCCAGGAAGAATGCTTGCACATTAAAGAGGAAAAGTAAAGAAGAAATGATGGTAAAAATAAATAAATAAATAAATTTAAAAAAGCAAAAACGACAAAGTGGAGAAAAGGGAACAGCTGCTCTTTTAAATCCACTGGTTTGGATGATAACCAGCATCAAATTTCACAAACCAAAACCCTCTCAAACATTTACGAGGTGTTTGGTCATATGGTGAGTATGTAGGCTAAATGCGTATGTGACTCAGACAATGTTTCTATAAGGTCAGTGTGTCTTTGAACTGAAGGAGCGCTTAGATTTCAGTATCTTGCATAATCACATAATCTAAACATAGGAAATTAGTCAATGTTTTTATATCAGTGGCTTAATATGTGATGGAAAAGGTAAGATAAGGTAAAGGTAAGGAGTGTAGCTCAGCTCTGGCTCTTTAGCCTCCTATAGATAATTGGTTTTAGTTTTATAGCATACTGACAGCTTTAATTTGGGCACACATGGCCAGAAAAGCTCTGAGAAACCCACTGTACACGACCTGAGCAACAGCTGACAGAAAACAGCAGAAGCAGATGGTGCAGCCTTTAGCAATTTGAGATGTTTTAGTACAGTTAAAAACAGATTTATAGCACAATAAATACTGAAATCAAGTCAATACACAACCTGTAAAGAAGTTAAAATTTGTGTCATTGATGCCTACCACCTGGTGGCTAAAAAATATAATAATTGCAATTTAATCATCATTGATCTGTCCAAATCTGTCCCACCACAGTTAGCCTAACCAGCATCAAGCCATGTAAAAGTAAAAGATGACCACAGTCACCACTTTTCCTAATTTTTGGCACTCCCCAGATTCACATATCTTTATCCAAGGCACTCTCTCGACGGGATCTCTTTGGATCTAAAGTGCCATCCCTTTCTTATTTTATCCTGTCATACATTTGGATGAAATCAGCATAGACCTTCTTAACTTGTCTCCAGAATTGTGCTTTATGTGGTTGTGTTGAACTTCATTAAAAAAAACACCATTAGTTGATGCTTAAATCTGATGCTTAAAAGTAAAGATTTGTGCTTCGTATTAAGCTTCATATTTTAGTCACAGCTACTGATAGGTTGCTGGTTTGTGCAAGATTTCCTAGGCCTAAGAAATAGTGGTGTCAGATCAGAAAACACTTTAATATGTGTTTTTATTATTAATTGGAGCACCTGCAGTCTTCTGAGCGGTCCCTTAAAATCAATTACAATTGTTTTGATGGCATAGTTTTAAGTCAGGAATTAGAGAATACTTCTCAGTGGGTATCTGACTTGGATGCCTTCCGGTGCCTCATAGGTGAGAACCTAGGCTCTCTCAGATAAATAAGAGATTATGTATCTGGGCTGGCTGGCAATGTCACCTTGAAAGAGATGAAGGCGGCAATCTGGGAGACAGACTGAAGCTCTGTTTAGACTGCCTAGGACTCATATAAATGGAAGAAGATGGATGGATGGATGACTCTATTCTTTAAAAGTCTAGATAAAACAGTACAGTACTTCAAGCTTGAATGTTTTATAGATCTTACATAAATGTAAAACTTATGGATTATGGGTGAATGAGTGAATACATGAATTAACAGATGAATGACCAAATGAGTGGGTTTCATTCATGGAAATAAAAGGCTGCAAACTGCAGTGAATGAGTGAATGGGTGAATAATGAATGAAACACTGAGAAAAGAGATGGCGATACAAATGAAAGGTAAAGACATTGTGATCTGACCATTAATGGATCCAGTTAAAAGTCAAACTGTCAAACAGCTGCTATGGTAACAATGAAGATACCATAGGTGGTTACAATTAACAACTTCTATCCAAACATCTTGAGTTGCCCACAGTTTCTTCACACCAAGCAAAGGAACATCTTCACCAAGTTGGCTATTCTGAGCCAGATTTTGGAGCAACATCAACGTCTTGTTCTAATATAGCAAACGAATCTGGAATCTTCCACTGCAGTTAATCTTAAGACTCACATAAACATCTCTCAGACATGCCTGTAGCAGCAAGTAGGACTAGCATATACAGCCTCAACATTTTGTTAGGCCACTTCACTGAATAACTACAGAGCTTTATTCTCTTTGCCCTCTTTACTTTGCAGTGATATCAGCTGGGTATTAGATGTTTACATTCATCTCCTCCTACCTGGATTTGATTGAAATGGGAATCGAAATCGAGGGAATTCATTGTTGTCATCAACTAAAGAACATATGTTTGGTGGTACCATGCATGTACACACATGAATAAAACTTTTAAATACTTGGATCTAGACAGATGGGACACCCACATATACATGCATAGCCCTGTCACATGCAGTTGTTGTCTTCCTTTAGCTGTAAGAGCTGTTTGGGCCAGGGTTAATACCAAAGGACTATTTCCAACTTGCTAATTGTTCCATATGCACACGTGACATACAAGAATATAGTCGCGACTGTGGATAAAAGTCTTCACCAACATTTAGCAGGATTTTAAGGTTGACTGTTTCTCAACATTCATCATTAGTACTGTTATTCTTTGTATTTGTACCCCCTGAAAAAAGTCACACAATAAAAAATGTTTTAAAAAGACAAAGGTAGTTTTTTTTAAATCTTGATTTTACATTATATTTGGTTAGAAATGTTATTTCTAACAAAAGAAATAACATTTCTTTTTTTTAGCAAAATGTTTTTTAACATTTATCCAGGTTGTGATTGTATGACTTTTTAAAACTTTTTTTGTTGCATATTCACATTTTCTCCACACATATGAAAGGTAAAGGCATTATTAATACAAAATGCACACATGCATTGCATTTGTCACTTGCAGACAGAAAAAGAAATGAAACACAAAGATTTTCCTCTCTCACCCGTGTGCAGGTTTGAAGGTGTTGCCGCTGTTTGAGATATACTTGGTTTTACCCAATGTCGAGTGACAGGTGTTGCCGCTGTTGATCTTTGATGGTTTGTTCTGTTTTGGAGAACCTTGGTCCTTCTTTTCCTCTAACATGGCTATAAACATCCATACACATTTATGCACACAAACAGAGGCACAAGCAGCTCACACTTCCTTACTTAATCCTGTGTGTAACCACATTCATACACACCTGCACAATTTTTATTTAAGATAGAAAGTTTTGAGTCCTTAAGACTTGATCCATCCAACAATCCCAACATTAAGAGAGAAAAAGGGGAATTTTTGTGAATTCCAGGTTTACAAATAAAAATGTAATGCTTTCTTAATAAATCCAGTGCTCGTATTTCTTTTGTGATGAAATCCTGAAGAAGCAGATCCACATTTACAAGTATTTTATGTTACCGGAGAACATCACCAGCCCAATCTGCTACATGATAAATACTTAAAAAAAAAAAAAAAAAAAAATCCCCCAGAAAAAATAGCCAGTAAATCGTTGCAGCTTTCTATAAAGTATATTTTCCAGTTGTCCTTGATTTCAGATTTCCAGCTATCCCAGGGGTAGGGTGATCCAGGATTCAAGCATTTCAGATTTTTTGAGGCTTAAGCCATTAGTGGCCTCAGCGGTATTTGAGCCGCGAGAGACTGAAAGACAATCCGGGAAGAACGCGGCACTAAACTACACCCATCCCACTGAGGCAGCAGCTGGAGAGGGGGAGAAGGGATAGAGACTGAAGAGGAAGGAGTGAGATTCTTTTGGAGAGACAGATGCAAGCAAAGTATAAGTTATGATATACATAGAAGATCAAAACGTCTCATCTGTTAACCCTGGCACAATTAATTTTTGAAGTGTTACTGAAGCATGTTTTTTTTCTTGATCTTTTTTGACTGCTACAGACACAAACATTGTACAGGAAGCCGCTTCAAAGTATTTAGTCAAGCTTCTGTAAAACTACAATATTACCCAATGAGATAAAGTGGGTTACAGTTATACAAACATTTAACTTAAACAGAACTGAGCATGTGCATACATCCAAATACAGACGTGTGCTGTTCTATGGCAGCCGCCCCCAACCTTTTTTGTGCCACGGACCGGTTTATGCCCGACAATATTTTCACGGACCGGCCTTTACATACAACAAAATAAAACTAGTACCGGTACCGAAAAAAAGAAGATTTATTCATAACATACGTGAAAAGACCCAGGAAAACAGAGTTAACGATAAAAACGATAACAAAATAACACTGAAAACCCTGAAAACCATACATTTCACACCTGAGCCTCAACTCTCGTGGCCCGGTACCAAACGACTCACGGACCGGTTCCGGTCCGAGGCCCAGGGGTTGGGGACTGCTGTTCTATGGTATGGTATTTCATAGTCTGGCTTCGATGATGGAGTTGAGTAGATAGCTGCAAAAAAAAAGGGGGTGGGGGAAAAAATTTTTTGAGTCAATGTCTGTCCGACTTTGAAGAAAATCAATTCAAATCAATTTTAGCAGTAATGAGACTCACAGTGAAGATAACTACTTGTATATGCAAGTTAAGATGAATAATAACTGCTATAAATAGAAATAAATAGACTCACATATTACATTATTTATAGCTTGTCTATAAGTGTAGCTGGATCACTGTATAGTATTATTGTATTATACAAAGTTTTGGCATCATCAAATATACTAAGGACTTCTACGTTTATCACAGGCTGGGTTTTTGTTTAGTGTTTTTAGAAATAACACAAGCAAGAATCACCATATATCTGTATGTCTACAAATGGACTTCTTATCATGATCAGTACGCCATTATTTTATACCTCTCTGACCATCTAAGACCATCTCTGAATCGAGGAGGGGGCCTAAGGGTACATCTTTCGCCGTCTTACAATGCTGCGATTGCAGCCATTCCCCAACTCTCTGTGAATGGTACTCAAGGTACTCATGGCCATTGATCAGTGGGTTTTGGTCAGTGGTTGCTGATCAATAGTCATGAGAATCTGCATTATTAAGATTAAGGAACTGACCTCCCAGCCCATTGTTCCTTCAGTGGGCTGGTTTCAGTCATTATGCAAATGTACTGTTTATAAGATTTGGAGAAACCTGCAGTCAGCTGAGACTGAAGAAGTCACTTGGATGAGTGACGAAACGTTTCTCCCACTGAAAACACTACGTCCAGATGAACAGAATGAACCTTTGGGGTAACTATGATGTAGAATATCAGACAAACCAATGGCAACCAATATTTCCAGGCAATACATTTCTTTTTTAACACACACTCCAGGTAATGCTTTAAAGACAGCAGATTTAACTTAAAGATACTGCTCTTCTGACCTCTTGTGGCGTTCTGTGTTAAATACATAACATGGTCTTATTATTTGTATGCATTGAACAAGTTTTGTTTTTTAGCATACCTTTCATAAATATCCATTCATCTATCCGTCTGTTTAATGTAGGCTTTTAATTTAAGTTAATAGAAGCAATTGTTCGATTCATTCTCGATGGTTGCTTATCAAACAATTTTCGAACTGGTTCTGCATAGAGAATAAAGTTCGAATGTGCATAAAGTTTTGTCAAAGTCCAAGAGTTTATTACTTCAATAAAACTAACCAATAAAACGAATACATTTATTACTGACATGAAACTGTTGCTGTGTTTCTAGACTACTGTCAGCTGATGCTTGACTTTTTTTGTTCTCTTATACTGATGAAAACTGGTGTATCAATATTAACAATCAGCTGAAGCATCAAATATTTTATTCTGGCCATTAATCTGCTCCTGTATAATTTAACTGTCTCATTATCCAATCACATAATGATATGACGATCTTCTTAAGTTCACGTCAAGCATCAGAACAGGGAAGAAAGGTGAATGAAGTTACTCTAAACACAAAGTGGTCTAAAATTGCTGAGGAACATCGCCAGATTGAGTCAATTGGAAGGCAAAAGAAACTCAAATAAGCACTAATTACAAGTAAAGTATGCAGAATAGCATCTCTTCAGGCAAAACTTAAAGCAGGTGGACTAGAGCAGCAGAAGACCACACCAGGTGTCGCTTCTGTGAGCCAGAACATGAAGAGCAGGAAACTGATGCTACTACAGTGGGTGGCTGTAGCTCAGGTGACAGAGCAGGTCAGCCACTAATCAGAAGGTCGGTGGTTCGATCCCAGGCTGCCTCCTGGCTGCATGCCAAATATCCTTGGGCAAGATACTAACCCCATGTTTGCCTACTGGTGGTGGTCAGAGGGCCCGGTGGCGCCAGTGTCCGGCAGCCTCGCCTCTGTCAGTGCGCCCCAGGGCAGCTGTGGCTATAATGTAGCTTGCCATCGCCAGTGTGTGAATGGGTGAATGACTGAATGTAGTGTGAAGCGCTTTGGGGTCCTTAGGGACTAGAAAAGCGCTATACAAATGCAGGCCATTTACTTCTATTCACAGGAGCTCACCAAACCTGGACACAGATAATAGTAGGGTCAGAATTTGGTACCAGTGAGCTTTGTTTAAACACCCCAGCCTCCTTGATGGCTAACCATGTCCATGCCTTCATGACCACAGTGTATCCATCTTCTGCTGGCTGGTTGGAACTCAAAGTGGTTTCTTGAGCATGACAGTGAGTTTATGGTACTCAAGTCTCCTCCGGTCACCAGATCTCAACCCAACAGAGCACCTTCGGGAGATTCCCATCGTGGATGTATGTCTGAGAAATCTGTAGCAATTGTGTGATGATGTCATGTCAACGTGGACCAAAGATTTTTGAGGAATGTTTCTAGCACCTTGTTGAATCTACGTCATCAAGAATTGAGGCAGTTCTGAAATTTGACTGAGTGGCCAGTATGACTAGAAAACCACAAAATACATATACAGTGTAAACCAGGAATGGGCATGCAAATCAGATTCAACTGTAAATGCTGTGGTGTGGCATTCGGTTCATAAGCCATATGCCCCCATAAAAAGAAACTAACATAAACTATAAAAGTTTCACGGGTATTTAAGACATTACGATGCATCCTAAATACTCTGATAACTTTCTGTGACAAAGAGAGACACATATTATTAATAGCTGATATATGTAAATAAATAAGAGGCACATTGGAGTCAGAGGAAGTTGTTAAAAGTATTACTTAGTTTTGCATCCCCCCCCCACCCAAAAACAAAACAACTCCATCCACCAGGATAACATTGAAACAAAGATACAGGAGTTGCTCATCTGTACAATGTAGTGCAACATGTTTCACAGTCAGCAGGTACTTACATTAATCAGCCATGAGGGGGAAGAGACAGCTTTGACAATTCTGTACAGTCTAAAATAATCAACATCCACTGGATATATTTGCACTTCCACGGAGAAACGGACACTCTAACAGGTTCTACTAGAATGTCAGAGAAAGTAGTTTGATTCAAATAAAACAGATAAATAAATAAAATAACCTGCGTGTGGATCAAGTGTTTTAAACCTGTGATTCAAAGACAACTTTGAAGAATATGAACAGTACACACATATCAAAGCTCTGTCACTAAATTCAAACATGCCATCCTTTCATCAAACAAAAACTTTGATTTTCTCTGACATGAATCATTACAAAATAAAGCTGGTGTTAAAACAAATACAGAAAAAAAATAAATCACATCAAATGCCCCAAACACCCTGTCTAAGATCTGATAAGAATGCTGATGTGCTACTACACAACATGACAAAAAAATAAAAGGAAACATATGCTATTTAATCTCAGGTTAATGCCCCTCCATAATCATTTCCTCATGTGAAGCCTTTATTAGCTACAACTTAACTTCCCTCTTCATATCAGTCTCCACTGGTTTGCTTGTTCCATAATTTCATTTGTATGCATTAAAAGCACTTTTTACATACAATTTTAACTCACACCATAATTTGTCCCTCAGCAAACACATTTAAAAGTTTAAATTTAATGATTAATCCACATGGTTCCTTTGGATGCCATCTGCCTTTATATTGTAATTAAGGTCCTTTAAGTACTTCTCATAGTTTGGTCGTGGATTTGTTATTAAACATTGAAACATTATAAAAAACTGTTTGCTTTGAGACTTTCATTCATTGTGCATAATTCATCTTTAATTTGTTTAGGCCTCTGTCACATAGGCCTACAGACCAGTCTGTCACCCCCCCGGCAACCTCCTGTCCTGGAGGTGCTGGGTGAAATCAGTCGCAAACAGGCTGCTGGACCAAAAATCTCCTAGTGGCTACTAACAGATCACTGCAGTTTCCTCTAGTATACCCGGGAGAGATTGACTTCCGCAAAATCTCATAAACTACTTGACAAGCATTCGTGAACCATGCGAACGTATGACACCCCAAAAACAGAGACCTTTCCCCTTCAAAGTAAAAGCTTAGCACTGAAACAAATATGTTTCAAAACCCACAACTTCTATTTTGACAGTGCAAGGCCTCTTTCTGGAGTGTGTTGCACTTTTGCAAGTTCCACTAACACTAGTGGAGTAGATAACACAGCATAAATTTCACTAAGCAACCTCCAGCAACCACTTGCCAACTCCTTTTGGGCCAGTCATTGCCAGGTGGCTGCCAACTGGTGTGCCATCCTGTGTGACTGGGGCCTTAAACAGAATAATTTGCTGTTGATCGATGCCAGTCTCCTGTCAGTGCTTCAAATAAAGAAAAAAAAATAGCTTGGCTAGCTCTAGCTTAGCATAAAGAGAGGAAACACACGCAAACAGCTAGCTCGGCTATATGCAAGGCTACCAAAAAAATGATAGTAAACAAATAATCCTACACTTAATACCCTGCACAACATCAACTTTTAATTTAATCTTTTTCAGCATTTCATTTACATTTACACAAAGCTATGCTACGGTAAAGTAAGATATGCTCATTGTAAATTCTTGAAATTCTTATTTATCACACAGACATGAGCAATATCAGTCTTCTTGCCCAATTTTCAAAGTGCACAGTCTCACTTAAAATATCACACTAGTCCTTTAATAAGAGAAGCGTCTACTGGTTCTGCTCCATTTTGGATCAATTTAAAAGCAAATTTGGGAACGTAGGCTCCTCTGGTTGCTGGCAAAAAAAGTTAACTACTAAATTATTCTGCCTGATCTACCCAGTCTGATTACTACTATTCTTATAATTAAAACACCCCCTTCAGTCCACATTGTATTTTAGGTTTTTTTTCTCTTGCATAGAGGATCTTTTTGGCTACCATCCACAAGCGTTTTAGGCAAATAGAATATTCTCTTTAACCAGATCGGTTATTTGGGGTTTCATTTACTTGAGACATTTTAGTCAGGAATAACAAAGTGAATACATTTTTGATTTCCATAATCATGCTTATGGTCTTGGCAAACAATGAAGGACCTCTTCAGTGGAAAACATGGTAATCTGCGCAAAAGTTCAGCCTCATGTTTGAATTAATGCCTAGATGTTCTAGAAGTCTTTTTTTTTTAACAGAGATCGTCATTGCTGTTGGCAGAGCAGTACAGGATTGGCAAAAGAAGGAACCTTTAAAACTTTACATTACTTTTATTTTTAAACTCCAAGATAAAGTATTGCCCTTGGTGGAGTACTGCACTCTAGGAGTGTCCTTATCTACTGTTGCTTAAAATGTACGGATCTCTCAAAAATCACAGTCACAATCACATGCAGCTCTGCAATTTAACTGAATTATGTGAATTTTGCCTCTGTGTATGTTTATATTTTCTAACCCAATTTTGTAGGAACTTGATGTTTTTAACATGTTAAAAAACCTTTTCTTCTTTAACCTTCCTTCTTTATATCTACTGTTCCCCCATCTTTTCTTCCCTCGTTGATGTCAGGACTTACTGTTTTCCTCACTTGAGATCTAACGCTTTACTTTCTTATTTTAAATGTCTCCTCCTCATACACCAGCCTCCTCACCTTCCTCACCCTCTTTCTCCCTCTATGTGACATTGGATAAGGGTTCGCTAATTTTTAGACACTTCCAGTAGATTGTTCTGGCCATGGTGAACAAAGTGAGCAGGAGCAGGAGCACCCATGACACGTAGATCCCTTTTGAGCTCTTGGCGGGCTTCCAGGTACCGACCTGAACACAGAAGCAAACAGAAGACGTTTTTAAAAATTTTTCAATGATTTTGGTCATATAAAATTCTCAATTTATGTTTTATTTTGAAAGTGGCAACTTGTGATTCCAGTTAGCAATTGCACCTCACAAATAATTATTTACTGTAGTGAACATTCAATGAAGCCACAAAATCAGCAAAATAAAATACATATTAACCACACGCCACCACGACTATATATGTGGATTCAATCTAATCTACACCATGTTTAAATTGTCAGCTTTTCGAAGGGAATACTTAATGAAAGCTCATGCTGAGTAAAGGACACATGAAGGGATAACATGCAACATCACTGCTGCTTTGCAACTTTGGGTATAAATTGAACACAATTATGAACAATTACAATGATATTATTGCTTATTGTGCTAGTGCTGCGCCTCTTTTCTCTTTTGTGACCTTTTGTATGATGTTTCGCTTTGTGTGACTTGAAAAATGTCATCCAAATTACCTAAAAATTGTTGAGAATTAAGGCTTTTCTGAAGCCATCTGAGCAGTGTGTGATCTACTTTAAGTTATTTCTCTTTGAAATGAATAACAATCATGTTTCTTTCTTAATGTAACTGCTGGTGGTGTAAATAAAGACAGAGTAAACAGTTTTTTTGTTGTCACTTATATAAAGGTGAACAAAAAGCATCTGTAAATCTGCCTTTTGTGCAAAAGTAGAGTTTACAATTAGGTTATATAAAATATTAAAGTACAGCAATAACAGTTAATTTATTAATTATTAACAGTAATAGTTACAATGAATAAAAGGTGATAACCAAAATTAAATGGTGAGAGGCAAATATCTAATCAGCCAATCACATGGCAGCAGAGCACTGCATTTAGGCATGTAGACATAGTTACGATAATCTGCTGAAATTTAAACTGAGAACCAGAATGAGGAAGAAAGGTGACGACAGTGACTTTGAATGTGTCATGGTTGTTGAAGAACTGCTGGTCTACTGGGATTTTCCCACATGGCCATCTCTGGTTTACAGAGAATGATGTGAAAAAGAGGAAATATCCAGTTTGCTTAAGGTCTGTGGAAGAAAACGCTTCTTTGTCAGAGGTCAGAGAATGGCCAGACTGTTTTGAGTAGTCAGGAAGGGAACAGAAACCCAGATAATCACTCGTTAAGTATATAGATGAGCACCTCTGAGCACACAACATGTTGAACCTTGAAGCAGATAGAAGTGTTTTTAACTGATAGCTTGTTAAATCTATGTTATGAAGAGTTAAGGCCGCTTTGAAGGCTAAAGAGTATTACATAATAAGTTTATGTTTACATAATAAAATGGCTATTGAGTTTATTTTCGCCTAAAATTTCCAGCAGTAGGACGTCTGCTGGTTAAACGATTTGGCTTTTGGCATCCTAATCATCATCTTTAAAAAAAGGATACAATTTGATCGACCAACAGTTTAAAAGTTAACATCACTCCAACATCTTCGCCCACAAATACACACCAAAAGTCCTGCTGTGGAGACGGCGAGGATTAAAAACAGCAGGAAGCATAGCAGGCTCCTCCTTCTGGGGTACCGCCAACCAATAGAAGAGCTGGAAATCAAACCGAGAGACAGTCAAAAAATAATAATTCAAATTATAAATGCAAAACACTTATTTACCTTCCTCACACACAGAAAGTGAACATCTGACATACTCACACTTTTCGGCAGTGGGGACATCGAGCTAAAGTGCGGGCTGAAAACTCTGTCCACTAAGAGAGAGGAAATGAAAAGGTCAGTGTGTGCATATATTACAGTTCTCTATCAGGGGGTAAAGCAGAAGAGTACATTGGCAAATAATTCTGTAGATGTCAGTAAATAAATGCATAAAGAAGTAAAACTGGCACTGTCAGCTGTAATATAAGCCATGTGAGTGTGTGACTTTTACCAGGAATGTGTTGGAGCAGTGTCCACAGATGACTCTGATGCCAACAGGCTGACGCCGCGGTTCAGGACTGTCCCCTCCAATGTGGACTGGACCTAGGTTGATGATGCGTTTACTGCCGGGGAACAGAAAACACTGATTTAACATAAACCCATGTGAACAGCCTTTACTGCTTATTTCAAAGTTTGTCCAAAAAGCACCTTTTTAGCTTTTTAAAAAAGGGTGTGAACCTAAAGTTGAAAAATTTAAAGCCAGCTCTGTGTACTATGAAGGTGTGTGACTTGGAAAAACTGTAACTGGAAGTGATTATAGTAAATAAACAAATGAGGAAATATACTAAAGTTACTGTACAAAAAGTCCCCAGCTGATTAAGAGTGTCAGGCGGGAATTTCACTTGGACTTAATCTGGAATGACCAATAAAATTTTTTTTAAAAAAACATAAAATCTCGGTGAGACACCCTAGAAAAGGAATGTAAAGTTCATTTCACATTATAGGTGACATAAAGCCCTCTGTATGTGATCTTAAGAGGGCTGGACTGAGGAAACTTGCATTTTATCCAGTGCAAAGAGGTGTAGCTACACATTTAATCACTTTTTCACCAGTACCTCTCAGGTTTTCGCAGGATAAAGAGATGTTTCTGTAGCAAAGAACAACTCTTTCAGCTTGAACTGTAATAAATAAATGTTTAGGGTTTTTTTGTTTTCTAATTGTTCGGTAGTTCATTACTCAGACTGACCTATATTTTATTTACCTATATATATTTAGTTTTTGTTAATTCACAATAGTACCAGTTTTTAACTGCAGACCCACTGTCCAAATCAAAAATTTCATTATAGACAGAAATAGTGGGGAACAAACACAAAACCAAAAACCAAACAGGAACTTTTTTGTTATTTAAGCGATATTAATGAATAGTATGTATGGCCATGGGGGAGGTCTTTATGAGTAGGAAAAGCTGTAAAACTGTAAAACCCCAAATTTTATGTCCTCCTTCACTTTCTCCAGCAGAATTCTGGCCCCCCAGACCTTATGTTTGACATCCCTGGATCATGATTTGTTAGTTGGTTTAAAAATGAGACACCAAGAGCCAATTTTAAACTAAAACACTGAAAATCAAAATATGAAGAAGAGGTCCACCTTCATGACTTTCGGCTCAACACACCTAACTAACTCATTAATCTCTGTTTGTTCTCTCAGAGCTGACACCAAAAGCCTTTAGAGCAGCTTACACTGAAAAAGTACTGGATACAGACTTAATCAGCAGTAATGGAAGATGACAGCAGCAGGAAATATTCCAGTCTGACCGATGTCAGGTCGTCATTCTGCTAAACCTTAGTGGATGAAGACGCGAGACGAGGAAGACCAGGAGGCTCGTTCAGCCGTGAGCCTGAGATTTCTGAACATTATGTTGCCGTCAGGGCAAAAATCAAGACTTCAAGATGGAAAGATTTACGGTTTACCTATGTGGAGTAAACTTGCTTCTCTTTTCGGAGTAGTTTCATACTTCAAGCCTGCTTATAGAACAAAATGACCACGTCTGCATCAGAGGTTAGTGAGGTTGATTTCTGTATAAACAGCTTATTAGAGCTACCTTTGGAAAAACCCAGACGCTATTATAATAGTCATCAAACCACATCTTTTACCAATTTTTATACTGAAGGGTCAAAACACGCCATTAAGTGTACTGGGGAGGTCATGTCCTGGTTTTTGTATGTGCTGTGAGTGTTACAGAAACAAATAAAATGCTGGGAATACTGAAGCTATAATTATCGTTCCTTATATTGAGATGATAAGTGTTATAAACTCACTGATTGATTTAAAAACTGCGGCTAAAAAGTAGCTGGAAATGCACAGGAGAACTCAATGGTATTGAAAAGACCAATAATAACAGCTTTGGGCTGCACCTCATTTACAGGTAGGTGCACACCGGCTTACATCATAGGGCTTCAGAGAGGTTTTTGGTTATAATGTAGCCCAGCATAGATATCCACTTGAAGCATAAATCGCCAGTAATGCCAGGCTGTTTCCAGAACTGTTTTATAAAATCTGGTCTGTTCTATTCTTTTTTAAACATATTTAATTTTGTTTCAGGCTTTAATATAAAAACGTTTGTTAATAAAAGTGTCATATAACTAGAGTTTATAATTTTTGCTTTTATTATTATAACTTTTCAAAAGCTGAAATTTTGCAAAAAGGGGGTACCTTCAACAGTCTCTTAACACCACGTAATGGTTGCTTTTGTTGAACGGCTGGAAAAGGTGGTGTGATTACGTGTTAAAGCTGAGATGGATTAAAAACAGCCTCTGTTTCTTTTCCTGACTCACCAGTACGGTCTTGGACAGGCGATCTTCTGCGACGTCACTTTGCAGATCAGCAGACAGTTGCAAGGACAGCGGACATACTTCTTTCCAACAGGAGCATTCTTAATGGGCTGAAACCAGAGAGGTGAAGACACAGATAGAAGAATAAGAAACTTCAAACATTTGCTGTTGGCTTTTCCAAATGTGAGGTTCTTAAATTGTTTTACTTTTGATTTCATCAGACAAAAGGAGAAGTGAACGACAATCCAACACGCCGATATTTTGTGGTTTACCAATGCAACTTTCCAACAAATACTGACGCAAGTACAGATTTCTATTATGTTAAAAAGCTATTAACTATTTTTTGGTATACAAAGTCTGGTTTCAATTACTCTTGTCAAATGTTTTTCTGGATTAATAGATCATTTTCTTCATTTTTCAAGCAGATAACAGTCTGTCTTTTTTTTTTTTTTTTGAATGAAAAGAGTCAGGCACATCTAAAAGTGTGCCACAAGTCAGAGTTTTAAGTCACAGAATATAAAAATTGGGAATGACTTGATCTTACAGGGTCACCATTTGCAAGACAACAACTAAATTCCTTTTGAGATTATTTCCCATCATGCTCCAGGTGGAAATTTACAAGAAGCAAAAACTGCCCTAAGCATCAAGACCAGAAACAAAGTGATGTAAGCAGTAAGCAAAGTAAAAGTTGGGCCTTACTGCTGAAATTTTACTTTGAATGTCAATGTCATCAGTTTCACTACCACTTAGCAAGTACTTATCTGCAGACAAGTTGGTGACATCAATGCAAATTAAGAGACACTATGGCAGTCTCCTAGTGACTAAGGCAATTACAAAGAAGCAAATTACAACCCATAGTCAGTTTATAGATGGGCCTCCAATAATGATGGAACAATTAACAGCCAGTCTTATTTAACATAAAAAAAAAGCTTCAAACTGTTCAGTTACTTAATATCAATAAGTCATTTTACACATATAAAACGATAAAGATGCTTAAAAACGAACAGGTAAAGTTGTTTTATCTGTGCAGCTTTTCTCCATTCACTTCCATCAAGTCCTTACTAATTCTAACTAATTAATTATAGTTATTATAATTACCAGTTATAACTACAATGAGTAAGATCATTTTCCATTTGTTGTGTTTGACTCATTAATGTAGACCCACTTTGCTTTATTGAGTTTTAAATACTGTGTAGGTGGTGTTTAGCATTGAATGCTTCGCAATAAAAGCCCCATTAAGAAAGGGTTTACCGTTTTATTCTACTGCAATGCCAGATGACTTTTATTTTGAAATGTGTACAGAAGCACTGAGTTCTTGTAGCACCAGCAAAATACAGCAACTTAACAAGGCAGCAACATAGGATCTCAAATAAGGCTACAATAAAAATAAGAGTCCCTGCAGAGGAAAATGGACTTCTGTGTTAAATATACTTAACATTTATTATAATCTAAGCTTGTAGGAAATAAATGTTGTTTGTTTCTGTAGTTGAGGTACATCAAGACTATATAGTTCTCTGTATCTGCCTCTTACCGTAGCTTCATTGCAGATGTTGCACTTCACCACATGCTGGTGCGTCTTGCCCTCCACAGATATGGAGGTCTGACAAACCCGGCAGCTGATGACCGGAGCACTGCTGCTGTCTGGGCTGCCTTGTGGGGAGTACGGGGGTGGAGGCTCGCCTGGTGCCACTGAGCTGGGGAACGGAGCAAAACCTGATGAAGACGAAGAAGAGGTTTTATTAATACTGTATTTATTAACACTAATAAAACAACTTCTTTTGTTTATCATAAAAAATACAGAAAATATATAGCCTGAAGTACTGCTTCACCTACACATTACATCTACAGCTGCTCAGCCATGAGAACACATGCCATGAAGCTCCCAGCGCATAGTTTCTGTGCTGATATTAATGCACTGATGAGATTTGGAGCACTGCAGTTCATGAGTCAGCAGAGCCTTCTATGCACCTTAGCACTTGGTGACCCCGCCCTGTTTCTTTACATCGGTCTGACATTTTGAGGCTGAGCTGCCGTGGCTCCTAAACTCTTCCACTTTGGTATTATACTGCTAAGCCCTAATGAAAGCAAGAAATGTAATGAATTTGTTGCAGTAGTAGAGTCCTACTCTGTGAGCTCTTTAAAAGGACCCATTCCCAAACCAAATATTTGTAAAGGCAGACTGCTTGGTTCGGCGCTTTTAGAAACATGTGAGACAAAAACACTAGAATTCAAAGATTAAAATCTGTGGTCTGGTACTTTTGTCTATGTGGTGTATATATAAAATCTTTAACTATAACTTGATGAGACTGATCAGGAAACTAGTGGCTTAATAGATCAGTGTAACTGCTTCTCCCTTTTGTGTGGGGTATTTCTAAGAGCCATCTATTTTCTGATGGTAAATTTCTGCATTTTCACTCTTCAAATCTGTTGTATAATGGTACAGCACTGCAATTCAGTAAACACCGTTATCATTAACAAGTATTGGCTCACAATATCACCACTTTTGTGCTTGGTCAAGACAAACAGTAGGTGCACAAACAGAATTTAGATGTGTATCTGTTTGTTTATACTGACTCATGTGTGGGTCAGCAAATTCTATGTTTAATTATATTGATTAACATAATGTTATCTATGTGTGACACCGTTAAGGGTCAAAACTCCGTGAGTGTAATACAGGAAGCACAGAAAGCAAGTGACTGTCACAGTTACAAGGAAGCAACCAGAGAAGTGAGAGAGAGAAATTGGAGTCACAGCAGAGATAAGAGCAATGAAAAAAGACAAACAAGCCAGACATGTGATGTCTGACATGATCACACAGAAAAGTAGAACAATTGTTTTAGCTTACAAGTTAAAAAAACAAAACAAAACCAAAAAACGTTTCATTTAAATCCCAGAAACTGAGATACTATTTCTGCAAGTTATTATATGGAGTTGCTTCTCGGCAATTAATCATAGTTATACTTCAATGACGATTTTTTTTCCTTCCGGTGACTATTAAAATCAACTAATTTCACATAAAAAAAATAAATTGCATTCTGCTTTGCAGTAGTTCTCTGGTTTTTGTCCTTCAGCACAATCATTTTCCTTAACTTCAAACCATAAAATTTCCTTGCCTTACAGGTTGTGACAGGCTTAGCTAAAGTATTTATACTAATTTCATTTAGTCACCTGACATATAAAGTTCACGATCGTGGCTCAAGAGTTGGGAGTTCGCCTTGTAATCGGAAGTCTTGGTCGTTGTGTCCTTGGGCAAGACACTTCACCCGTTGCCTACTGGTGGTGGTCAGAGGGCCCGGTGGCGCCAGTGTCCGGCAGCCTCGCCTCTGTCAGTGCGCCCCAGGGTGGCTGTGGCTACAATGTAGCTGCCATCACCAGTGTGTGAACGTGTGTGTGAATGGGTGGAGGACAGGTTGTGTAAACCGCTTTAGGGTCCTTAGGGACTAAAAAAATGCTATACAAATACAGGCCATTTACCATTCACGGAAATCTACTTGATTGAAATAAAAAGGTTTAATAATGTATGTTTAATACTGTATAATGTAAATAAAATGTATATATATATTTGCATTTATTTGTATATTTTGTAAACATTTATTTACAAAATACACACTGGAGTAATTTTGCAAAATAATTTTGATTTCTACATTATTTTGCAGTAATAAGAGTCCTTATTTGTTTTGAATCAGTTCCCTTTTACAAGCAGTGGATATGACATTTAGGAGTTTTATTATGTAAAAAAAACAAAAAAAACAGATGTAGTTATGAAAAACAAATTAGGCCAAAGATACTTTGACACGGAGACTACAGGAGGTGGAGATTAAACCTGACAGATGACCTGCTCTACCTCCTGAACCACAGCCGCCCCTAAAGCTTGCAGTTTCCAAGAAATCTCCCATCTGCGTACTAACCAGGCCCCGACCCTGCTTAGCTTCCAAGTTCAGACGAGATCGGGCATGCACAGAACAGTCATCTTGTTCCTTGTTTATCATTTTACTGCTCAATAAGAATTCAGTAAATCTAAATTCTTGTTTATTTGTCACATTTTATTTTCTAAAGTTAGCAAAGCAAGGCAGCAAGGCAAGCCTGATCTTGTCATACACATAAAAAAAATAATATCCAGTTTCTTCACTCACATTGTGGATTACAACTTATTGGCATTTTGCTGGTAACGGATTAGTACTCCGTATTGGTATCGATACTGTATAGGAAATGAAAAGAAATGGTTGATTGTTATTGGTTTTCAGATTATCTCACACCAGAAATGGGAGCGTCGCCCAATCTGAAAAAAAGGTAATGTTTATACACCATTAGTTTTGAGGTATTTACAGGTGGGAAATAGTATCAGTCCATCCACCTGATACCAGACATCATGTGGTTTCTCTCCATTTCAGTCACTAAATTACTTTTGCATGTGCCTGAGAATACACAGCAATGCCAAAATACTGGTTCTACCAGGTTTCAGAGGTAGAGTGGTGCGAAGGAAGAAAAAAACCCAACATGCTCCCACATTTGTCATTCAGCAGACTGAAGATGCTGAAGCAAAACATGTTTAAAACATGTATAAAAATCCCTGTGGCAAAGCACAGACTGAAAACACATGAGCACGACACAGTCATTAATCGGAAGCAGGCTGTGGTGATCACTAGACCGACTTGCAGGTTTTTTCCCCTAACTGAGAAACAATTGTTTCATGACGCAATGCCAGATAAATCAGTGAAACTGCTGAAGCGGAACAACTCAAAGGTTTGGGAAATTTGTGTGATTTTTAATATTTTCCTGGTACAAGAAAAAAAGTACATAACCCACAACAATAGTGAAATAATGACACAACAAAAATGGTCTGGTCACATTGTTATTTGTAATCTCTAGTATTGGTCGAGAATTTTACAATTAAGATATCCCTAAAAGTCCAAAACGAAGTTTTTAAATTACTTTACTTTATGCCTGTTTCATCAGAACTCAATGTTCAATACCATGCACTAAAGAAAAGCAGCAAATCCTTACATGAGAACAATCAGAACCTGCTGATTTTTGCTGTTCAGGCTTGATAAATGACTAACCACAGAGCGTTGTTACAGTGATCTGACAGCCGGGAGCTCTGACCCCTTATCATAATGCAAATCACCAAATCAAACTCACCCACATGAAAAGCCTTTCTAACACCCGGTTTTTCATGCCTAACATCTGTTATAGACCGCTGACAGCTCAAAGGTGCTCATTAGCTTTGGTAAATCACCCTAAAATCGGTTTTCAATTAATTTTTGTGTGGGTTGAATCCCCTGTAGTTGTGTGATAATGTCTCTATTTACGGCTAACGTTAGCCTGAAAGCTAACACTTGTTTACAACACGACACCTTTAAAGGTAAAAACAAACTACAATACCACGCTGTTGAAGCCTATTAATGACTGCTCGTATTCTGAATGGTGATGTGAAAAGGACACAGAGGTTACTCTGAGGTTTCGGTAGATATCCGTGCGAGCTTGTACCGGGAGAGAAGCCGTTGGTCCCGTCGTGCTGATCGGGCAGCAGCGGTGACCGTTCCCCGTCTGCCATCGCTCCCTCCGGACCCAAGCCTTTCTTCCAACAACGCCCCGCGGGAAGTGTATCTGCGGCGTCTGGGAGACTCCTCGGACCTCCGGTAAAGATTTGTTTGGAGGAGTCGGTGTGAGGCTTTCAACTCCTGACCCTGCTAGAGGTTTGGGTTACTGACAGCCACATGACGCGGCGAAAACATTCACTAAACGCGGAAACGATACAACAAAAACATCTGTCACATGATTCAAGGAGTCAGGAAGTGACGGACAACGGGCTAGACCAATGAACGAGCCGTGTTTGAATGGGCGGGTCCTTCTGCTTTTGTTGACTAACAACAATTATAAACTGTAAGGCGATGATTGCATTACAATTACTGCTGGTATATGTGCACATAATAGAATAGGTTAGACTTTGTCATTATAAAAATGCAATGACATTTAGTCTGGCATCTCTCCTCTACCCTATCAGAAAACAACAAATAATAATAATAATAATAATAATAATAATAATAAACAGCTAAGTTTGTGTCTCTTCTCACAGTTCAAAGACATGTATGGCAGGTTGATTAAAGCTAACTCTCTATGACTACGGTTAGCATGGCAGCCTGTCCAGGGTGTATGCCACCTTTTAGAGCTGGCAGGTTCCAGCCCATAGTGGAAGAGGGACGGTTGGATTTATGAGATTATTTATTGTCAAAGGAGCTTGCAAAGAAAAGCGTCTGCACTTCTTTAAGTTGCTTGAAGACGTTTCACCTCTCATCCGAGAAGCTTCTTCAGTTCTAAGGTCAAATGGTGGAGAGTCCCAGATATAAACCTAGTGGGAGTAACCCCCCACAGAGGGACAAAAGGACCCCCTGATGATCCTCTAATCCCCTGAGCCAAGGTGTGAAACTGTGCGTGGGTCCCAATCAGCCAGCGTTTCGGGTGAGTTCATTGTGAAACCTGGCCCCACCTTATCATGCGAATTCCTGAGGTCAGATGGCCCAGGATGTGAGTGGGCGTTAAGGCGTCTGGGAAGGGATCTCAAAACTGGATTATAGATGGCAGAGAGTTGGTGTCGTAAACCCCCGCCTCTGTTCAAAGATGGTCGCTCACAGTGGACATAGATGGCTTTTTTCACTCCTCTTTCAAACCATCTGTCCTCTCTGTCCAAAATGTGAACATTGGCATCCTCGAAGCACTCAAAACGTGCGGCTATCCTAAATGGGCGTTCTTAAAGTCAGCAAAGAGGCACAGAAAAGAAGACCAGACACCAGCGAGGGAGGATAAGAAGGACAGACGCAACAACATTGTCATCCCCTATGTAGCCGGTGTATCAGAGAAACTCAGGAGAGTTTTCTCCAAGCATGACATCCCAGTGTATTTCAGACCCAGCAACACGCTCAGACAGAAACTGGTTCACCCGAAAGACAAAACTCCAAGACACAAACTTAACAATGTGGTGTATGCTGTACAGTGCAGCGAGGAATGCTCAGACCTCTACATTGGAGAGACCAAACAGCCACTTCACAAGCACATGGCACAACACAGAAGAGCCACCTCCACAGGACAAGACTCAGCAGTCCATCTGCATCTTAAGGATAAAGGACACTCTTTCGAGGATGCCAATGTTCACATTTTGGACAGAGAGGACAGATGGTTTGAAAGAGGAGTGAAAGAAGCCATCTATGTCCACTGTGAGCGACCATCTTTGAACAGAGGCGGGGGTTTACGACACCAACTCTCTGCCATCTATAATCCAGTTTTGAGATCCCTCCCCAGACGCCTTAACGCCCACTCACATCCTGGGCCATCTGACCTCAGGAATTCGCATGATAAGGTGGGGCCAGGTTTCACAATGAACACACCCGAAACTCTGGCTGATTTGGACCCACGCCCAGTTTCATACCTTGGCTCAGGCGACTAGAGGATCATCAGGGGGTCCTTTTGTCCCTCTGTGGGGGGATACTCCCACTAGGTTTATATCTGGGACTCTCCACCATTTGACCTTAGAACTGAAGAAGCTTCTCGGATGAGAGGTGAAATGTCTTCAAGCAACTTAAAGAAGTCCAGACGCTTTTCTTTGCAAGGTCCTTTGACTACGATGACCTGGATGACTGAGAACCTTCACAGAGATTATTTATTGCATCTTCTGTAATGTGTGCAGTTCTAAAACAGTCAAATACAAGAGTCATGTGGTAAAAGCAATTAATATGTGAGCTTCTCCTTGTACAGCAGGAGCTTTAGACGCAGGGCAAGTTAGATGGTAAATGGGTCGACTGGTGCATACATAGCACCTTTTTTCTATACCCAAGCACCTCATCTAACACTCTCCACCTCAGGCTTCAGTATCTTGCCAAACTGGAGTAAGTGGGGAACCGGTCTACCAACCATACAGGTAGGCAACTCAATTTATCTACTGAGCCGCAGTCACCTCTGTGATCCAAGGGTCACCAGACTGAGCTAAGAGGCAGAAATCATAAATTTGGTCTTTATAAAAGAGTAAATAAAAAAGTGGATGTATACTCAAGAGATTACATCAGAGACTAGATTTTTTCTAGTAACTGATTGGGATGAAACAAGAGCTAAAAAGAAGACGTGAAGTGAAAATAAAATGGTTGCATTTGATTGTGTGTTTAATGATATTAAATTCAGATGTAATACAGTATTAATACAATTAAAAGTTAAGATAAATATTTATGGCTACACAAATCCTATATACTATTTTAATAACTACTACAGTATTTAAGAATTCATTCATGTATACAATATCTTTGTGAAAAACATTTAACAATATAAGGAGCAGAATCGAATAAATGACAGAAATGTCTAAAGCTGAAAAAACAGGAAGTGTTTTATTTTCCCCAAGGTTACACAGGAAATGTGTACAGATATTTCTGTAGTGACTTGCAGGGAGAAAATGTTGCATTTAAACATCACTGATGTGCATAAAGATTTACAGGGTTACCATAACATAGTTAACAGCTTTTACATACAGCAAACCAATCATAAAAAAAAAATATATATATAGTTATACTCTCTCTCACTGAAAGAGGAAAAAAGTATATTAGCTTTGCATAAATCTACACAACATGCTTCTCTCTAACAGCAGCAAAGTACATGAAGCTGAAAACTGACATCCTTTCTGTTTCACATGACTTAAACAAGTGGAGCACACAACTGTAAACGTGCATCCGGTTAGCTAAAGAGTGAAATGTGGGTAATCCTATCTCCCTCTTAAAAATAACCAACATTTAGTAAACAAACGTCATGTTTTTGTTAGAATTACCTGAAACAAGCAGACTTCCTACCAACTTCTATACAACTAAAACCCTTCTGCAACCAGAGGAAAGAAAGCTCTTAGTTTTTTTTCTTATAAGAATATGTTCATGAGTGCTAATTACTCACATGAAAGTTTACATTTTAAACGTGTCCACGAACTTGAGTCACTCGCCACCAAATCTCAACGACACGTGGTTTTGTTTGCACCTCTCATAAAAAAGGGAAAGAACACAAAAAAATCTAGTTATATTCATCCTTAACAGAGCCTTGAGAATTTCTGAGCGACATTCTCGAAGGCCTCCGTCGAAGATTCTGTTGATGTTTCTGGAAATAAAAGAAAGGGGAAAAAGGTGAGACCACTTGTATGTTTTTGTGCAGTCACTCGATTACAAAGCCTCAATAAGAAAGACCTTTAATCACTCATCTGCCTGCTTTCCTTAGTGTTCGGGCTCCCACTCTTTCCTTTACATCACTTCCTCTCTCTCACGCAGTAACTCAATGCTAACATCCTGGCTTCTGTCCAATCGCGTCCTTGACCACCTTCTATGAGCCAATCAGCCGCCCCTCTGCCTACTTTAAGTATCTAAATAAATCACATTCAGTTCCTTCAGATGATCTTTCCTTATTGAATTGAGTTTGTGGGTACCTTCAGGTTCTCCTGGTGTTTCTGGCTTCTGCAGTGGAGGTCCTTAGCATTTTGCTCATCCAGGTAGAAAATGGAGCAGAGGTTACAGAAAAGCCCCATTTTTTGGACAACATGCTCATCACCTAAGAAGACCAGAAGCATACAAAATAACTTAAGAGAGAAAAGAAAGACTTGAAATTGACGTCATTATTTTATGTTTCGTTCTCACCAAGGGACGCGTCAGCATCCAAGTTGTCTGTGATGCGAGGAGACTGAGAACAAGATCGCTTTGCTTTGGGTTCAATAAGTGGTCTCCTTCGTTTACGGACAGCTAAAGAAAAGGAAAACAACTAATAAATGATAAATGATGACTGAAAATTAAACTGTACCTACTCCAATAACAAGTTTATATTTTTACTTCTCTAGTTACAGCTGCTCGAATGTCTTGAATTGTCGATCAATCAAAGTTTTATTCGTCACATGCAGGTTGCCCTGCAGTGAAATAGGACCCCCCCCCCCCGACCTTACACATATAGCATAAACATTACATGGGGATACAGGTCGGAGATTGGTAGAATCAGAGAAAAAAAAACATTGAAATGTACACTACAGTGGGGAAAGTACAAGAGGAAAAAAAGAGACCCCTACTCATGCTGTGCTTCCATGGTAGGACAGCATGAGAACAGGAAACAAAAAAACTCCTCTGCACAAAGAGCACATAAATGTCCACAGCACAACATTATGAAGACATGACAAGCTACAGGGGTGGGTGGGGGGTGAGGAGTAATCCGAAGCGAACACAGCAGCCGCCCTGCACAGCGCTACCATTCCAGCGCGGCACAGAGAACCGCCGTGTTCCCTCGCAGGAAACAAGCATCGAAGGCGTTGGAAAGGGAGGGGGATGAGTGAGTGCCTATCAGTGTAAGTGTATGTGTGTGCGTGTCCATAGTTCAGCTGAGAGTGTCCTTCGGCCTATCAGGCTAAGTAAACAGTCCTCCAGCCAATCCAGGTGTCCTTGCATGGGATGGGAAGAATAGCCGTAACACAGTCGTTATCAGGGAGTTGTTTTGGTGGGCTCCAGCCTCGGGCCTGAGCAGCTGGCGCCGTGGTGTCCAAATGTTGAATATTGTTGATTTCTCCTTTATGCGAGCAGCTCCGAATTTAGCACTCTGACACTGGTCTCTCGATCTCCCGTTGGAGAGCCGCGAGCCTCCCCATGATGGTATCAAACTTCTGTTCCGTGGTGTTGTCATTCTTTTGATTCTGAGACCCCACAGCTGCAGTGAGCCGTTCTGCGATGTGATCCAACTTTCGCTCAAGGGTGTCAATATGAGCAGGCCCCTCTCTGATGTATCCCATCATACGCTCAGTGGTGTTAGTTTGAGCCTTCACGGCAGCTGTAAGCGTCTCCAAGGTGTTAACCATGCTACGTTCGGTGTGAGAGGTTGCGCCTCGACCCATCGCTTCAATTCCAGCGGTCAGCCTTGGGGGGGTTTGAACAGCTGGTTCCGCTCTCTTATTTCTCCGATAAGTCAGGGCCAAGCCAGCTCCGATCAGCAAGAACCCTGTTATCATGGTTCCGAATAGGTAGATATCTTCAGCGTCCTCGATAGACAGTCCCGCCAGGCACAAGATCCTCCAGGTCTGCCACCCATCCATCGTGTATCCGGCAGGGAAAGTCCCTCCAGGGCACTCAGGCTCTCCCTAGCCCAGACTTCTCATTGAGAAGAGGGTGTCAATAGCATTCAGAGACCAGTTGATCAAATCCATAATTCTCTTTTAGGTTTTAGAGAATGACAGTGAGAGACTGTTCGAGGGAAAAGTAATGCACACAAGACAAGACAAGGACATAGAGGCTAAGCAGGGAAGATAAGGGTGAGGAGGAGAGGAGAAAAAGTGCGACCGCCTTCACTGAGAGCCAAGAGAAGAAGAATATGTTGTAATATGTAATATGTATATGTAATATGATTAGTGACTTTTGATGGACAAACTTTAACTTCACAAGTTCCAGATTACAAATTGTGGCTGTCTTCTGACAGAGTGTGTTAGGAAAACCACAATATAGACACTGACTTGGATGCAGTTTTGCTCTATTCTAACAAATTCTAAGTGGAAAACAACCATCATCCACTTTAGTGAATCATATTGAAACATTTTGTTGGTTTAAAATCAGCACATTTTGAGGTAAAACAGCTTCTCGTACCTTTAACGTCACTCCTGCTCGGTCCTTCCTGTGTCTGATTATCAAGACACTCAGGCTGTTGCTGTTGCCCAGCAGAGGCAGCATCAACATCGGGCTGGCTCTCTGGTTTCTCCTCTGTTTTTTGGCTGTCTGGTTTGTCGTCACTTGACAGTACAGATATGTTTTTGTCCAGTGACGAGGACTCGAGTGAAGCGGCAGACAGTGATTCTGTTTCTGCATCTTCTCTCTCGTGTGTTGCGACCCCTTTTTTCCCTCTAACAGATTTTCTCACTGCAGGAAAAGAAAAAGAAATACTTGAGATTTACAATTTAGTCCTCTGACCAGATTGTACAGTTTTGTGCACATTCTTAGTGGCAGCAGTCTTCAGGAACAGTTCTCCAGGCTTCTTGATGAACATTCAAAGCTCTTCTTCAGATCTGGACTGCCTTTAGATCAGGGGTGTCAAACATAAGGCTGAAGGCCCAGAATCTTTTTTTTTTTTTTTTTAAATAAAACTGTGACTTGTATTATGTGTCTGTGGTCTGGGAGAGAGTCCTGTAACTGTCTCCCTGCAAAATACAGTATATAATGACCAATGTTGGGCAATTAATTATACAGTTACTTCTTCAAAAAAGTTACTGAGTTTTGCAAACAACAATGTTTTTTGCAGCTGTTTACCTAAAAATGCAGCCAATGCGGTTTTTTAAACAAACCTTTCAAACAATTTACAGAACAATCAGCTGTTCTGCATCTAATTTAATGCCACACAAATTATTTGTGCCACTCCAAAAAATAATTTCTGTCCACTATGAGATAAAGGAGAACAAGCCTGATACCTGCAGGCCTGGCAACAGGAGATGTATCACTCCTGTAACATCGCATTGTTCTGACACACACAACAAAACTTTTGACTACACTACACACTAACTACACAAGATTTGCGCTAAACGCTGCAAATCTCTCACATCTCAAAACACCGCCGTCACTCCTAAAACTTCCTCCCGTTTCTTAACAACTAAATGCCATGTTTTGATTGGTCGACATGGTACATTTTTCGACCAATGGGAAAGGGTGGGGTGTTTTGGTTTTGTTTTAGCTCACAGGCTTTCGAGCGTTTTCCTTATAAAACGCAGTTTTTACCGTTTCTTCCCGCAGTAAATGTAAACAACGGTAGTATTCAGGAAGAAAACCAAACATTGCAGATTTTTTTTATCATAACTCTGGTTTTACGTGGCCTATCAACACAATTTAAAAACTGTCCACACTTTTTCCGTCAATTGTTCCGTCTCTCCTGCTCACATCTCCAATGTTTGTACACGTTGTCATTAACGTGGCTTCACTCCACATCAGCCACGCCGCTTTGCTAGCTAAAACACCGGTGTCGGCACATATTTAATTTAATTTCAATTCAGGTTAGAATTTTTTTTGTGTGTGCGCAACGCAGATTTTCTCTGCGCAGAGACACGTGCGCAGCTTAGAGGGAACATTGCTTTTAACTGTATTTAAATAGGTTTCACAGAGTCTCCTGCTGATAAAGACTCCCTCACAGTCATTCATACTACACAAAAGTAATTAACTAAGAGATAAATAATTAAATGACAGAAAAGTCTTGTAAAAGCTAAGATATCCACCGTCACTCTGTAGGAGCTTCTGACTCTGAAGTAGACTTCCTGTTTCCCCCACTGTGTTCCTGTCAGTTATTTTCAGGTTTTACTCTTCCCTCTATAACTGACGTATCTAATCATATTTAACTAACACAGTGGGAAGAGGGTCAAGTTGACAGGTGGATAATTTAGATTTTTTTTTTTTAAAGCCTGTCTTCCCTCGTTAGCTCCTCTCATAACCAGTATTATCCGTTCCTCCCTTAAAATTGGAATGGTCCCTTCATGTCAGAAAAAGGCTTCTGTTATTCCAACTCTCAAAAAGCCTGGTGCAGACCCCAAAAACTTTGATAGTCTTCGCCCTATATCAAATCTCCCCTTTATTTCAAAAATTCTTGAAAAAGTTGTCGCCTCCCAGCTTCACTTACATTTCAATGACCATAATCTCTATGAACAATTTCAATCTGGTTTCCACCCCAATCATAGCACAGAAACTGCTTTGTTAAGGTCAACCAATGACCTTCTGATGGCAGCTGATTCTGGTCTACTATCCATCCTCATTCTTCTTGATCTTAGTATGATACCATTTCTCACAATATCCCCCTGAACCGGTTAGCATCCATTGTCATTCGTCATACCCATTTGCTTGGTTTGCCTCATATCTTTCAGACCGCACTCAGTTATATCCAATTTAAATCCCACTCTTCAAGTCTCTATCCTGTTTCTGCTGGTGTGCCCCAGGGTTTAGTATTAGAGCCTCTTTTATTCATTATTTACATGCTCCCTCCTGATCATATATTGCGAAAATATAATATAAATTACATATAAATATAAACAGAGCTTTCAGTCGCTCTGCTCCACGGCTCTGGAACTCTCTTCATCAAGCCATAAGAAATATAGACTCTCCTCCCGTATTTAAGTCACAGCTCAAAACACATCTGTTCAAACTGGCTTATTCGCTTTAGTAGTGATTTTATCTGTTGTCAAGTTCTGTTTTGCAATTTTAACTTATTTTATGTATTTTATGACTATTGCTCCTTTTAATTTTGTTCTTTTGTAAGGCGCCCTCAAATAAAATGCAGTATTATTATTATTAATACAAGGTCCAGTTTTTCCAAAGACTACAATAGAAATGTTATCCACGGTACATTTTCTGTGAATTACACATCTATCATGTAGTTTCATGGGTCCAGCCCACTTAACATCAAAGTGAGCTGTATGTGCCCCATGATGAAAAAGGAGTTTGACACCCACGCTTTAGATGATCCCACATTCCATTAAAGCTTGAGTTCTGGTGAAGCCAATCCGTGACTGATAGTGTTCCACCATGTGTTTTTCTACCCAGGTATGATTTTACTGCCGTGTGTCTGTAACCATTGTCATGCTGTCGTGAAGCTGTTTCCAATTTGTTGATTGACAGCACTACATGGCATTAGATTACAACTGGCTCATCACATGACTAAGGTTCCTTTTTTTGTCCTTGAATGATTCATAAGTCAGTGTTAAGTGGCTTAACAAACAAACAACAACAAAAACATTCCTCTGAAAATGCTCAGGTATAAAGACTGGACTGAAAATCAGTGAATAAAAGCAGCTGAAGTCAAAAGAAAAACTTTGAAAGACTAGGGAACATTTCCTCAAGATTATTTAACAAAGTAACAAAGTATGAAGAAATGAGAAGTGGCTCAATATTTCTGCACAATTATGTAAACCAGAAAGCTGTGCTTGTGTTACCAGGGATCTGTCTAGTCCTCTTCCTGGCTTGGCCACTTGTCCTGGTTCTAATGGCTTTCTTGTCCTTGTCTTCATCTCTTTTCAAGTTCACATTCTCCTCTAATATGAGATACAAAAACAAAGACTCACATTAATGCAAAACAGTTTGCCATTTTCTTTCTTAGTAAATTTAGGAGTAAACTTTACAAGATTCACACAACAGACTAGTACACAATGCTTTCCATTTAAAAAAAAAAATCTATAGTGATAATAATCTGCCAATCAAAACACACCAAAATCAAACTGTCTTGGCTAACAAAGCATGTAACGGGTGATAGATTTGTCTTTAATAGTGTGTCTTACCTTTAATTTTAAATTTCTGTTAGGCTGTAAGCAGATGTCAGTTTATTTGCACCTTAAAATAATTAGTAATTTAGCTTTTATGGTTAGAGTTCCATTATACTGGAAACCTTTAGCTGTTAACACAATCCATTTCACCTGGTTTATGTCTTATCTGCTTTAAGATGTGCTGCTCCTTCTATCAATGAAGGCACCACTGTTTATGCCTGCTTATCATACCTACCATGTACAAACAGTCATGTGAAACGAAGTTTACACGAGACTTTGTGCTGTCCTTTGAAAAACTATGGTAAATGGCCTGTATTTGTATAGCACTTAGTCCCCAAGGACCCCAAAGCGCATTACACTACATTCAGTCATCCACTCATTCACACACACTGGTGATGGCCAGCTACATTGTAGCCACAGCTGCCCTGACAGAGGCAAGTCTGCAGAACACTGGCACCACCGGGCCCTCTGACAACCACCAGTAGGCAACAGGTGAAGTCTGTCGGAGCTGGGGCTCGAACCCGGCAACCTTACACAATCAAACTGCCAACTGCCACGATCACCCTATGTACAGTCCATGTTTCAATCGCTTCTATAACCAGCTTTAGCTAAACTGAAGGAATCATTTTCTTTGTGACTTCATCAGTCTCTCACATCGTTGTGGGAAAAATTTGGCCCACACCTCTGTTGCTTCAGTTTATTGAGGTTGGGGATACACATTTACGCACAGCATTCTTAAGGTCCCAAACCAGCATTCCAATCAGGTTGAGGTCTCGACAGGACTGGGCAATTTCAACACCTTGATTCTTTTCTTTGTCAGACATATAGAGGAGTTCATGGTTGACTCTGGGAATGCAATGTGCCCAAGGTTTATAAAAGAAACCCAAAGGTGTTTAAAGGACATTATTCCACAGGTTTGTATGGCTTCTTCAGATGTAACTTGACCATGCACCAGAGCAGCAAACTAAACTTTAGTAAAGGAGGTCACGCCTGCTGATGATTAATTAATCAACTGACTCTAATTAGAAACCTGTTGCCTGCTGCTAATTTATGACATTTTTTATGGAAGCAGTAAGAAGACTAACACAAACCTGCATTGTCATCACCTTTGCGTTTATTAGATCTTGAGATTTTCTGAGCCTCCTTTTTGACACCCTTCTCATTCTCATCATGCACTGCTTCATTCACATTTGACAAAGTCTAAAAAGAGAAAACCAAAATGTTTGGCATCAAGATTTATGTTATCAGAACAAAGATTTCTCGAAGAAAGAAAAATGTTTGCAACAGTTTAAATGCTAACATTACCTCTTGGTTTAAGGACTTCACTGACTGGCTATCTGGGTTGAGTTGGCAGACCTCATGTCCCTCCTCCTCTTCTTCACCAATCTCATCCAATGTGACAAACTCCTGCAGCTCATTCTCCGTAATCTCCCTATTCCACTCTTCTCCCTCCAAAAAACCTTTGTCTCCACCCTCATCTGCCCCCACCTCATCCAGAGTCACTAGCTCAGATGTGTCATCCAAAAAAGTTTTCTCAATATATTTCCTTGGTCTTTCCAACGTTGTGTTTTCTGAAGTTGCAGGTCGATTATTCCTATCATCATCTTCCACAGGGTGTATTTCATAGGTAGAGTCTTCCCTTAAGTCTTTTATCAAGGCATCACTCTTTGTTGTTGGTGTCTTCTCGGTCGGTGGCGTTGTCTCCTCATTTTCTGTATTTTTCTCAGGATCCTGTTTCTGGGAATGTACAGCCCATGTGGTTCTCCTTCTTGCTGTAGTCTTGTCTTTTGTTGGGACTTCTTTAGCCGTTCTTTCCTTTCTCCCACTGGTAGATTGTTCTGTAATGGCTGAATTGCTGTTGTCAGTCTCTACCGCTTCTGGCTTTTTAGATTGTTCTGTGTATGTCAGTTTGTCCTTTTTGTATCCTCTAGCAGACCTTCTACTATCAGACCTTTCTGCAGTAAAAGCATCTTGAATTGGTTCATCTTTATCAAAGTTTACTTTCCCATGAATGATCTTTTCAGTGTCCTTGAGAATATTTCTGTCTTTTTCTGTATTGCTTTTCTTTGTCTCATATTTTTTCTCCATCTTGTCCTCTTTTATTGGTAATTTCCCCTCCTCTTCACTTTTAGATGTTCTGGACCTTGATCCAGTCCTCCTTGTTGGTCTATCATCTCTTTTAGGTTCATTGGATTTATCTGTTCTTTTTTCCTTGTTGTCTGCCTCCAATTTGGTCTCTGTGGTTGCTGGCTCATCTTCCACAGAATCAATTACCTGGTAAGCTTCTTCCTCTTCTTCTGTGGCTTCTTTAGATACTTGGGTGCCGAGGGTTTCAAATTTTTGGTTATCATCTTCTATTTCAGTCAGATCATCAACTGAATCCAGTATCTCAAATGCTTCAGTAGCATCTGTTGAAGTTTTTTGGATGTCTTGACATTCAATGTACTGTTTTATTTCATTTCGGATTGTGGATTTTATATCGTCTAAAATCTGATAACCTTCCCCATGCAATGTGTGGCTTTGTTTAGGTCCTGAATACTTGGTTTTAGCACAGCCATCTTGATTTCCATCGTCATCCAGCTGTTCTTCTGTTTGATCATCAACTGAATCAATGACTTGGTAAGTTTCACCATCTTCCTCCTCCTCCTCAATACATTTTCCGACATAATCCCCTGCCGCAATGCCCTCTCCTGACACGTTGTGGTCAGACTTTGCTGTTGCACACTCTGTGTTTTTTTTCTCTGATTCATTAGAATATTGAATCTTTACAGATGCCTCAATATCTGATGTTGATGCCATCTCTGACAAATGGGTCTTGTGGCCTGAGGATATAGTGTGTGGTCTTCTGGCTGAGGATTCTGTCTTGTGTGGCTGTGCTCTGCGAAAAGGCGATGCATGAATTTCGACAGGCAGCGAAGAAGAGAATAAAGGGGTCTTAGTGGCCTGAGCAGATTGCATAGATGTGGTATTGAATTTGGTTGGTTCAGATGAGCCTTTTTGTTTTTTTGGTGAGTCAGTGGTCAAGCCTAAAGACAGGGTGCTTTTCTCTGAAGCTTCAGTGGGCTTGGATTCAGAAGATAAAGCAGCTGAGTTCTTAGACTGTTTCAAGGATCTTGTTGAGATCTTCTTGGCAGAAGATGAAACATCTGAGTTTTGTCTTTTTCTTTTCTTTCTGGAGATCTCCTCAGATGAGAAGGTGCCTTGGTTGTCATCCACATCCTCAACAATTTCATCAACAGTGACAAAACTCTCAAAATTCTGCTCATCAAAAAGCTGAGCGTCTGAAGAAATAGAATAATCATTATAACTATCAGTTGAATCCAGTATCTCAAAGGTTTGTTGTTCAGTACCCTCTTTTACAGTGTTGTCTCCCTCTTCAAGAGGCTGTTTTTTACCTTCTGCAATTAAGCCAGCATCTTTGGAGGCTTTGGATGATTCCTTCAAAAGCGTTATTTCATCTTTCCCCTTGATTCCATCTCCCCTGCTCTCTGCTTCATTTTTGTCACAAATGTCCACTACCAGAATCAAATCTTCAGACAGCTGCTTTACTGTAAAACTTTCATTTTTGGCCAAAGGATTGGACTCTTGAACTGTAGTTATTTGGTGTCTGATATCATTGTCTAGCACTTTGCGAGAAGCATCCAATTCAATTTCACTGCACTCTTTTAAACATGCGTCATCATCATTAACACTGTCCAAGACCTGAAAGCCTCCTTCATGTAATTCTTGGCCTTGCTCAGGTCCAGGTGTCTGACTTATCTCCGACTCAATAGTTTCCCCAGCAATGCCTTTTATTGAAACTTTGTGGTTTGAGATCGTTTTGACATTAGAAGACAACCTGCTTTTCAAAGTGGATTTCCTTGTCTTAGATGAGGAAGGTGACAAAGAAATCTTGAAGCCTTTCAAGGATTTTAATGAGGTTTGTTCGGCAGAGGATAACACATCTGTGCTTTGGTCCTCCCCCGAGTCATCGAAAATCTCATCAACAGTGACAAAATTCTCCAAGTTAAAATTTTGCTCATCAAAAAGGGTGGTATCTGAAAAGACTTGGTCATCGATGCGATCATTAGCCGAGTCCAGTGCCTCAAAGCCTTCTTCTTCAGTACTATCTGGTGAAGCTTCTTTGATGCTTTGATGTTTAACATTTGTCATTTGGCCAGAGTCTTTGCAGGTTTCTCCTGAAAGCATCTGTTGTTCTTTTTCTTTCCCCCACCTTCCATCGCCCCTGCTCCTTGAAGCTTGATTCTTACTTTTGTCCAGCACTTCGTTTCTCTCAGCCAAATCTTCAGCAACAGATTTATCAGAATTATCTACTTGAATCACATGCTCCTCGGACAGCTGCATGAATGTGGAACCTTCATCTTTAACTGTTTGAGTGGCCTCTTGGACTGTTGCTGTTCGGTCTTCAGTTACACCGTCTAGTGCTTTGAAAGGCACATCTATTTCCATTTCACCAAACTCCTCAGGACTTTCATCTTCAATACTGTCCAAGACCTTATAGCCACCTCCAAAGAATTTCTGGCCTTGCTCAAGAGCAGATGACTGGCTTGACTTTGACTCAACAATTTTCAAAGCAATGCCATTGGCTGAAAGTTTGTGGTCAGATGTTACCACTAAACTCTCTGTTGGTTTTGCTTGTTCTTCATTTGGCTGACAAGTCTCAACTCCACTTAGAGCTGCTTTTGATGCACAGGTCCTAAAACCTGAATACAAAACTTGCAATGCTCTGGCTGGAGATTTTGGGTTACTTGATGCTGCTTTTTCCACAGAGGAGGCAGGAGTTTCCATAGCCATACATAAACTGCTCCTCGCAGTGGCTTTCATTGACTTGGATAAGGAATGTGAGAAAGAAGAATAAGTTGCTGAGCTCTTGGAGTCTTTCAGGGATCTTGTAGAAGTCTGCTTTACAGGAGATGAAACATTTGAACCTTGCCTTTCACTTTTCATTCTAGAGTTCTGTTTAGATGAAGCCGTGCTTGGGTGGTCTAAGGCCATATCTTCCACATCATCAACAATTTCATCAACAATTTCATCAACAGTGACAAAGTCCTCCAAGTTGAAATTTGGCTCATCAAAAAGATTGGTGTTTGATGAAGCATGGTCATCAGTATGATCATCAGTTGAATCTAATATCTCAAAGGTTTCATGATCAGTACTATCTGATGAATTGTCTTTCATGTCTCTGTTGTCAGCATCTTTGGACGCTTTGCAGGATTCTTCTGAAAACATTTCTTCCTTTTCTTTTCGGCCTCTCGGGTTTTGGTTGCTACTTGTAATTGACATTTCAATTTTATCAGCTGCATCTAGAACTGTAGATTTATCAGAATTTTCCATTATCTGAATCTTGTTTTCCTCAACCTCTCTTTTCTCTGCTGAGTCTTCATTTTCAACCAGACGATCATCCTCTTGATTGGTAGCTACTTGGTGTTTAGAAACCCCATGTAATAGTTGGACAGAAGCATCCAATCCAATTTCACTCCATTCCTTTGAACAGGTTTTGACTGCATCTGTATCGCTCTCCATGACTTGACTGTCCAACTTATGCAGTCTATGGCCTTTCTCAGGTCCAGGTGACTGCCTTGACTCTGACTCAACAGAACTTGTTTCTTTGTGCAGCTTATATGTGTCAACCGATGTCTCAGCTTCTGCTGCTGATGCCATCTTTAATGAATGCGCCCTGCAATCTGAGGATGAAGTATGCAGTGCTCTGGCTGGGGACTTTAACTTGCTTGGGTGTGTTTTCCTACAAGTTTCAAAAGACTGAGAAGATGAGGAGGTAGAGGTCTTAAAGACATTAGAAGACAAATTTCCTTTCACTGTGATGTGAGTTGGCACGGGTGAGGAAGAAGAGGAGGCAATGTGAGAGCTCTGCCTTTCTCTTTTCCTTTCAGAGTTCTGCTTATGAGAAGAGCGGCTTTGGTGGCTGAAGGCTGCTTCTCCCGTGTTGTCACCAATTTCATCAACAGTGACAAAGTCCTCTAAACTGAAATTTAGCTCATCAAAAATATGTGTTTCTGAAGAAACATGGTCATCAGTGTCATCATCAATTGAATCCAATATCTCAAAGGTTTCTTGTTTAGCACAATCTGCATCGCATGACATGTCTTTGTTGACTTGTTCTTCAACATTTAGGATTTGGCCCAAATTTTCGAGGGCTTTAAAAGACCTCTGCATTTCTCCTTGTGTTTGTATGGTTGTTCGAGCTCCCTTGATCCTTGGACTTTGGTTCGTTCTTGAATCTAACACATCCTTATCAGTGGCATCTTCTTGAGAGTCCTCTTTAACTACAGATGCTTGGTCCTCGGTAACACTATCTATCACCTGGTAAGAGTTTCCTTGCTCTTGTACACACCCAGATAAATTGGTTTCAGTGCCATCTTGGCTTCCGTCTTCATTCATCTGTTCATCCAATTGATCCTCAATCGAGTCCAGGATTTGGTAATCTTCAAAGTCCTCCTCCTCAGGATACTTGCCAGAATAATAATTTCTGCATTCTTCTTCCGTCCTCTCCTTCGACTCTTTGAGTATGCCATTGTTAAAATCAATTTCTAGATTCTGTTTTTGGCTTGTCAACTCTAACCCCTGACTATGTGCAGCTGAATGTATAGCTAATGATGTTTCTGTTCTATTTGTCTCTGTAGTAATGCCCTCTGCTAACACTTTACCCGACTTCCCTACTGCACTTTCTTTGGGTTTTGCTTCTTCGTCTCTATGAAGCTGATATGTCTCTACTGTCACATCTGCTGCTGCTGCTGTTGATGAAGAAGGCTTACAGCTAACGGATGGAGAATGCAAGGCTATCTCTGGAGACTCTGGATTTTCTGGCTGTGCTGTTTGGCAAGGGAAGGGAGGAGTTTCAATAGATTGTAGAGAAGAAGAGACAGAGGTCTGGCTGACACTAGGAGATGAGCTGCTCGTCGAGTCGTTCAAGGGCCTTGTTGAGATCTGTTTTGTAGTGGTCGACACAACCAGGCTTTGGTTTTCTATTTCCACTCCGCAGGTCTGCTTAACCAGTTAAAGAGATGAGTTATTTTCAATTACATAACTGAGCTATTTAAAAAAAAAAAAAAAAAAAAAAAAAAAACTAATAAAAGGGACCACAGAAGACTGTCACTAATAAACTCTAAGATATATTATCATATCTAGGGATGGGTATGGTTTAGGTTTTATCCGATACCAGTACCAAACCGGTACTTTTGAAATGGTGCCAGTGCTTAAACGGTGCTCGAACCGGTGCTTAAAGAACGGAGAACACAAAATTGGTCCAAAAACCTCTCATGTTCAGCTGTTTTTTGTAAAAAGATAACAATGCCTTTTCAGCAGCTATAGGGGATTTATGGCATCACTCTTGGCTGGAAGCAGTGCTTAAACAATGGAAAAAACAAACTTTGTCCAAAAACCTCTCATGTTTAGCTGTTTTCCACTTTTTCTTTGGTCATTTTAGCCTTTTTGGCCAGGGTGAAGGGAGTATCTGCCATCAAACAAGAAGACAGCCGCATGTAGCTATGATGATGTTTGCTAGTTCACCTTACATGCATTAATGTAATAACGTGGTTAGCCTACTCAACGTAAATTACACACGAACTACATTAAGCTACTCACGCAGGGAAGAACTGCTGTGTCTGCCATCATCATCCGTCATCATTTCTGCTACACTGGCAGGGCTAGAGGGCAGGACTCTAATCTTCGGGTTTTTGGGGGATGTTGCTAACCCCGGGTCCGATAACAGGCACCACACCCGCAGTAGATGTGCACGGTCTCGCGGCAAGCTATCAAATACGGCGCATTTCTCGGCTTTTAACAAAATGCTATACGTCGCCATGTGTTTCATCAGATTTGAGGAGTTACCTCCGTTGCACAGTATCACCTTAAAGCACTTGTTGCAGGCTGCTGAGTTTACATCTTTTGCTGTGAAGTACAGCCAGACTTTGACCGCTTCGCTTTGGGCATTTTTAATCTTTAGCTCTGCTCTAAAAGAACGTACGTACCTGGGCCCACCTACTACGCTCGCAAAGGTAAAATGATTGGCTGGAATCCAAAGTGTATGACATCTCAGGAAAAGAAAAAAGCACCGCAATGTGCGCTGCTTTTCGGTCTGGTTACTACCGGTGCCATTACCGGTACCCATCCCTAATCATATCATAGTTTAGTGGGTTTGATTCTATATACACTGTATGTTTATGCATATATGCAGACCAAATTTGAAGGTAGAAGTAAGGAACTCACCTTTTCTTCCATTTTCTCTTTACCCAAGTCACTTCTAGAGGTTGTTTCTCTCTTGCTGGGGCTCTAAAAAGATAAAGATTGCTTACTACTTTACTTCACAAAAATATGGCAGGTCATAGTTAGAACATTTTTGGCACTTTGCAAATACACTTTTTGCCAGATATTACCATTTTATCCACAGTCTGTGTCTTGGTTCCCTGAATCAATATGGGCTCGTCAGCATTAATATAAGGAAGTTCTTTGATCATTTCCTTAGACTTTGTCAGACTTCTGACTTGAGGAGCAGGGGTAGAAGCAGCTGAAAAAGTTCTTCCATCAGCAGAGGTGACTGAAATTACTGGTGACCCTTCTTCCCCTACCCTCCCTTCTGCCTTCTCTACATCCTGACTCGCCTGAAGAGCAACGGTGGATGTTATAATCTCAGTTCCTGGTTTATCACTGGCTTCTTCCATTTCTTGGTCACTTGTTGCACTTTGTCCTGCTGTGAGAGACTTAGAAATGTTCGAACTAACTGATACTGCTGGTTGAGCAGAACCAGAGGTACTTGTTTGCTGAAGAGTTTGCTCCCCTTTATCAGAAAGAGAAGACTGTGCTCCACTTATCACAGTCGGGAACTTAACATCTGTGGTGTCCAGTTCAAGATTTACTTTAATCTCACTGGAGTCTTGCAGACGTTGTTTTAGGCTCTTCAAACTAAAATCAAAAGCAGAAAATCTTTGTTAGTTGTCCACAAAAAACAAGTTTGTTTTCACAAAAATGGTTACACATAACATGTTACAAAACAGAGAAAGAAACAAATATCATTTCCAATTTTTTGTTCAGCAGTTATTAGCTTAAGACACATTTACATAAACTGCCTGTTTTGTTTCTCCACATCTTTTAGAGCCAGTTCATTATAAAAATTAGAGAAAAAACAAAAAACAACGCACCCCCCCCCCCAAAAAAAACCCAACAGGAAACCATACTTTGGCAAAATAATATGAGCCTATAATTTTTTCGTCAAACCAAGAATCCGAAAACCCAAAATGTTTAGTATTAGAACTGTTTTAACTTCTACAGGAGAAGCTGCACCCAGATTCAGGAATTGTCATATTAGAAAGAGAAATACTCACGTTTCAATGCGACGAACCTTTTTCCTGTATAGAGGATAAAAAAGGAGACGGTCTAAGGGTCTATTTTCATAACAAATAAATACGTAATTTATTCTAATAATTTATTCATCTCTTCCCCTATTTTAGTGAAAGTCATACCAAATTACATTCGTAGATAAATATTCATTTGAAGCAATCTTCTCCAACACCTCTGTTACAAGACTAGATTCTGCCATCTCAATGTAAATCTGAGAATAGAAATAGTCATAAGAAAAGCCCAAAGACAAAAAGGAAAACGTTTCTTAAAAAGTGATAATAGACATTAACAATTCTTATTTTTTTAAACTCGTTCATGCTTTAGTTTACCCAAGCAAAGGTGCAGTATGAACTACAATATGACTGAACATGAAACGCATACATAGATGGGAACATAGATGCAAAATTTATGCTATAGCGATCCTGACTGAAATACAGTGGGATGCAAAAGTTTGGACAACCTTGTTAATAGTCATTATTTTCCTGTATAAATCGTTGGTTGTTACAATAAAAAATGTCAGTTAAATATATCATATAGGAGACACACACAGTGATATTTAGGAAGTGAAATGAAGTTTATTGGATTTACAGAAAGTGTGCAATAATTGTTTAAACAAAATCAGGCAGGAGCATAAATTTGGGCACTGTTGTCATTTTATTGATTCCAAAACCTTTAGAACTAATTATTGGAACTCAAATTGGCTTGGTAAGCTCAGTGACCCCTGACCAAAATACACAGGTGAATCCAATAATAAGAAAGAGTATTTAAGGGGGTCAATTGTAAGTTTCCCTCTTTTAATTTTCTCTGATGAGTAGCAACATGGGGGTCTAAAAACAACTCTCAAATGACCTGAAGACAAAGATTGTTCACCATCATGGTTTAAGGGAAGGATACAAAAATGTCTCAGAGATTTAAGCCGTCTGTTTCCACTGTTAGGAACATATTGAGAAAATGGACGACCACAGGCTCAGTTCAAGTTAAGGCTCGAAGTGGCAGACCAAGAAAAATCTCAGATAGACAGAAGCGACGAACAGTGAGAACAGTCAGAGTCAACCCACAGACCAGCACCAAAGACCTACAACATCATCTTGCAGCAGATGGAGTCACTGTGCATCGTTCAACCATTCAGCACACTTTACACAAGGAGATGCTGTATGCGAGAGTGATGCAGAGGAAGTCTTTTCTCTGCCCACAGCACAAACAGAGCCGCTTGAGGTTTGCTAAAGCACATTTGGAATAAGGTGCTGTGGACTGATGAAAGTAAAATTTAGTTATTAGGGCATAACAAGGGGCGTTATGCATGGAGGAAAAAGAACACAGCATTCCAAGAAAAACACCTGCTACCTACAGTAAAATATGGTGGTGGGTCCATCATGCTGTGGGGCTGTGTGGCCAGTGCAGGGACTGGGAATCTTGTGAAAGTTGAGGGACACATGGATTCCACTCAGTATCAGCAGATTCTGGAGACCAATGTCCAGGAATCCGTGGCAAAGCTGAAGCTGCGCCAGGGCTGGATTTTTCAACAAGAAACACTACTCAAAACCCACAAAGGCATTCATGCAGAGGAACAAGTACAACGTTCTGGAACGGCCATCTCAGTCCCCAGACCTGAATATTACTGAAAATCTGTCTTGAGTTAAAGAGAGCTGTCCATGCTCAGAAGCCATCAAACCTGAATGAACTAGAGATGTTTTGTAAAGAGGAATGGTCCAAAATACCTTCAACCACACATTGGAACCTACAGGAAGCGTTTAGAGGCTGTAATTTCTGCAAAAGGCGGATCTACTAAATATTGATTTCATTTCTTATTTTGTGGTGCCCAAATTTATGCACCTGCCTGATTTAGTTTAAACAATTTTTGCACGCTTTCTGTAAATACAATAAACTTCATTTCACTTCTCAAATATCACTGTGTGTGTCTTCTATATGATATATTTAACTGACATTTTTTATTGTAACAATCAACGATTTATACAGGAAAATAATGACTATTAACAAGGTTGCCCAAACTTTTGCATCCCACTGTAAGTAAAACCGTTAATGCAGTCATGCAACTGAAAACACAGGGAGGAGGGGGGGGGGGGGGGGTGTAGGTGTGTGTCATACCCTGTTAGCAAGTGGCAAGAATCTGACAAAAGAACCACTGAATACCACCACTTGCATGACCATCATGATGAGGTCCACAGATGTCTCAGAGATCTCCACACAGATCAGCCGCTCCTCCAGAGGCTCTGAATCTGGAACATGCTGAAAAACAATGAAAAGCTGCTGTTAAGGAGCAGGAAATAGAAAAACTTTTTTTGGATGACTACAGATATAATTAAGTGATAGCTTACTTACAATATTGCTCCATTTCATCAGATTTCTGTACATGACCTCCTACAAAAAGATGTTAAAAGATATTGTCACACACATTGCTATTCTGTAAATTCAATTATCCAACTCATAAACTGTATGCAGTAAACAGCATACAGTTTTAGAAAATGTATAAATTATGTAACTATATCAAACATTTTGAAAAATTATCCAACCAAAATTGTAAAACACGTCCCTATCCCAAAGGTATAATTAAATTTTATTTATATAGTGCCAAATCACAACAGCTGCCTCAAGGTGCTGTAAGGTACATTGCATTACATTTTAAGGTATTTTTTAAGTCATAAATCAAAACATAACATCAAACAGCTTCACAATAGTACCGCAATGTGGGTAAAATTCGGGGCAGAGCATAACGAGTAAATGCACCGGATGAAAGTCAAACTAATTTGCGTCAAACGCCAAATTGAACAAGTGGGTTTTAGGTGCGATTTAAACAATTGAATAGACTCAGACGTAAGGACATCAACTGGGAGATTGTTCCAGAGTCCCCTTTGGGTGGAGCAATGTTTGGCACAGTGTGTTTTGGGGTTTAAAAGCCACAGAAACACGGTATCAAGAAAAAAAAAAAGTGTCTCAACTGTTCCGATACTCCTGACACACACCAGATCAACTAAAGGTTTTCGCTTAGGCAGCGGTTGTCCTTCTCTCCTGGATTGGCTGGAGCTTCCGAGCTTTGACAAAAGTCCAGATAGGATAACCACATTTACTCAGGGCCTTCTTAATGTGATGTTCTTCTGCTTTCCTGGCTGCTTTGTCTGTGGGGATGGTGTTCGCTCTGTGTTGTAGCGTCCCAATGACACCTAATTAATCCTTGGTCCACCCCAAGGATCAGGTCCCCCGACACAAACAGAGTAACATAGTGTACGCTGTCAAGTGCCAGGAGGAGTGCCAGGATTTATAAATCGGGGAAACCATACAACCTCTGGCAAAGCGGATGACACCACACAGAAGAGCTACCTCTTCTGTGTGGTGTCATCTGCAGTTTATTTACACCTATAGGCCAGTGGACACTCTTTCAATGACGAGGATGTACACATCCTGGACAGGGAGGAACGCTGGTTTGAGCGCGGAGTCAAGGAGGCCATTTACGTGAAAAGGGAAAGACCATCTCTGAATCGAGGAGGGGGCCTAAGGGTACATCTTTCACCATCTTACAATGCTGTGATTGCAGCTACTCCCCAACTCTCTGTGAATGGTACTCATGGCCATTGATCAGTGGGCTTTGATCAGTGGTTGTTGATCAATGGTCATGAGAATTTGCATAATAATGATGAAGGAACCATTGTTCCTTCAGTGTATGGAACGCCAGGACTGCCATAATGAATTAATTAAATACACCATTAAATGATTAATTAAATGTGACAATAATTAATTAAAATTGGAATTAATTAAATAAATAGTTATGACACATGTAATTAATTAATTATTGACACATTTAATTCATTATTTATGTATTTCACATTTTAATTAATTATTGACACATTTAATTATTTAATGATATATTTATTTATTTCATTTTGGCAGTCCTGGCGCCTGGCTCTCATCTTGAAATCATTTTATCTGTCAGCCTCACCCATCAAACTTAGGGGGCGGGGTTAACGCTGCCCATGCAGCTTCTCTAACATTTGATTGGTTGCCGTGCAAAGTAAGTCAAAACAGGTCGATCCTAGATAATCGATTGCTTGTGTAGACTTGGGGCAGCCAGTTATCCCAGAATGCAGATCAAATCACAAGCAGCAATGGTGGTGGTGTAGTTTTAAAATACCCCGTTTTTCTGTCACCAGCTACACTTTTAACAGTGTTTTAGCTGCGAATGTCGCGACGTATGTCTGGTCAGGTTGTCAACATAGAACATGTTTGCAAAAGTGCTCAGATGTTTTCAGAGATTTCACTAGCTCTGCTAACAGTTAGCATGCAGAGTGCACCGAGGGGGTTACGTTAACCGGTTTGTTTACATATTCCACTCTCCGTGTTCCACATGTTGCATTCGCAGATTCTCATTTTCACCGAACGATCGTCTCTTTCCGCCTGGTCTTGTGTCTCTGTGCTTCTGTAACATAAAGAACGAGCTGACATTTTTCTCACGAAGCCTGCGACCAGCTCAACAGACCCTCAGTTTACCTGCATGCATCCTCCTCCTCATCTGTCAGCTGTTTAACACCTGCTGCTAATTCAAGAAACACGCCTACGTTACCTGGTGATAGTCACAGTTTAACTGGGCAGCCGGTGCTCGATATAACGCAATGTCAGCGCATTTTTCTGCACAAGATAAGTAAATATAGTGTTTTCCCCGAGCGCAGAGCTGCTGGAGTTTGTTTCCTTACAGAGCACTTTATAGGCGAACCAGCGTCATCAGCGGCTGATGTCCAATCACCGGCACACAGCTTTGAAACCTCAGCTGAGTTTTAGCTCTCAGTGGTTAAACGCTGGACTTCATTCACTCAGGTTCTGTCTGTCGGGTCACGTTTACTTCGCTGTTTTATTTACAACTGAGCAAATCGGTTTGGCTGAGGTTAAAGTTACGTTTCACAACTGCATAGTTTCACAGACGTTTAATGGTTCACTGGCACATGTGTTAGACTGAACTATTCGCTTTTCTTTATCTGGTGTGTTTTGGATTTAACAGTGAATTTTGAGATTAAACTGACTTTTAAAATGTTTTTATACAAAGAGGAAAGAGAAGGCGCATTTCCACCGAGAGGAGCAGGGTTTGCAACAGCATGTTCAACATGAAGTCTGCAACCTGGACAGAAATATTATATCATCTGTTTTTTAATAGTTATTCAACTGTATTCTAAGCACCAGCTGTCTGTTAGAATGTGATTTTTTCTCTCTCTCTGTTGGCAGACGTATAAAAATGCGCAGGAAAATCTGACGTGCATGGCGAACTTCACCGACGATATTTAGGGAGGAATAAACACACATCAAACATAAATGAACCATTTGCCTGTCTCCATAATTGAGAGCATTTTCTCTTCTTATGTCAACACTCTCTCTCTCTCTCTCTCTTTTTTTTTTTTTTTTTGCTGTTTCGGTCATGTTAGGTTTACCTGTCAAAGGCTTGTTACAAACTATGAAACACATCGTGCAGACTTCTGGATGTTAGAAGAAAACGAATACTGCTCATGAATGAGACTAAAGGCAGGAAGGTGTCCTTTAAAACTAAACATGTTAATAGGACCTCCCTGTTTATATCATAGTTTATGATATAGCACGTGTATTTCAGTAATAGCCTGCTGATTTCAGTGTAGTGGTGAACAGTCACACAGCTCACGTAGGCGTTATCTGTGATTCTCCTTAACTATAATTTATCCAAGTTAACTTCAGTTAACCATTCAGACAGTTCTTTTGCAATGAAAAACATAAACACTCATGCTGCCGGTAGGTTTCCTCAGTGCCAGCTGTTAACATTATAGCTGCTTATGCAGTAACCATGGTAACGACGGACTGAGCGGCTGGATCGACGGAGGTCAGACAACAATTTTACATGTATGATCTTAAAACAGGACACAGCCACTATACGTGCTGGCCTCATGTCAAATGTGAAGGCAGACTGAGTCTATGTTTGACGTTTGCTTTATATCTAATCTTCCTTTTCAAACATTTAAACAGCAGCGAGTCTGCAGCTGAGGGAATACAAACTCAAATTGTCGGAACAGGTTTGCTCGTTTCTTGGATTCATTTGGTGATTTATTAAATCTATAACTGTTATTCTAATCTGCTGCTGAGTCTCTTACACTTTTCTTTATGCTGTATATTTTCACGTCTCTGGAATAGTTGGCAGTTAGATAGTCAGCTGGGAAACTTTGTGTTAACTCATGGAGCTGAGGATATCGTGGATATGCTGACCTCGCTGCGTGGTGTACAGGGCCGTTTACCCTCATGATTAATATTCACAATAAAAATATTAGCCGAACATCATGAAGTCTGTATGTGTTTCATAGTGTCGAACAACCTTTGTGCAGCTAAAGCCAGCAGTTACTACATGACGGAAACACCAACGTTATCTCTTTTACGCGTTTATACACAGGTCACGCTGATTACTGAACAAAAACCCAAAGATCAGATGTTAAACCGATTTATTTGCTCTCTCGCCTCCTTAAACATGTTTTTAATGTTAGTTATAATTCAGAATTGGCGACTGAAACACGTAGGACACATAAGAACATCAGGAAATAAAACACCGATAAATATAACCGCAGTAAAAGAAGTCAGCGGGGGTTACTACAGCTGTGTACCGGGGCCTGCGCTTTGTCGGTGGGATTGCTTGCGAGGCGAGAGGGTCTATCCCATGCTGTGCCGTGAGACTGGGCAGACATCTCCGAAATCATCGAAGCACTTTTGCAAAGAGGCTGTATCTTGACAAACCGACCAGACACATGAAGATTAAACCACTACATTCTCGGCTAAAAAAATATTAAAACGGTATTTGGTGACACACAAACAGGGTTTTTCAAAGTTCAGTTCTGTTAGCTTCTACATGCAGGTTGTTGTGTGCTAAAAACAATGGCCACCAGGCCAAAGCAATGGTTTTGACTCGATCAGCGTTAACCCCGCCCCCTGAGTTTGATGGGTGAGGCTGACAGATACAATTATTTCAAGATGAGAGCCAGGCGCCAGGACTGCCAAAATGAAATAAATAAATATATCATTAAATAATTAATTAAATGTGTCAATAATTAATTAAAATGTGAAATACATAATTAATTAAATGTGTCAATAATTAATTAAATGTGTCAATAATTAATTAAATGTGTCAATAATTAATTAAAATGTGAAATACATAAATAATTAATTAAATGTGTCAATAATTAATTAATTACATGTGTCATAACTATTTATTTAATTAATTAATTCCAATTTTAATTAATTATTGCCACATTTAATTAATTATTTAATGGTGTATTTAATTAATTCATTATGGCAGTCCTGGCGTTCCATATCAGTGGGCTGGTTTCAGTCATTATGCAAATGTACTGTTTATAAGATTGGGGAAACCTGCAGTCAGCTGAGACTGAAGAAGTCACTTGGATGAGTGACGAAACGTTTCTCCCACTGAAAACGCTACGTCCAGATGAACAGAATCAACTTTTGGAGATGGTTGTCAACTGGTTGCATTCAGGTTATAGTCCCATATAAAGGCAAAGTTATCAAGCATGTATGTTATTTTGTAGTTAAATTGAAATCCTGCAGGAACAAGATAAAAATTTATTTCAGATTCTAGCTGGACTCTAAAGTTAAGAAATTGAGGTGAATTTGTATGTTTATACTACGTAACAGTTAATCAGTGTATTATCATGAACAGACTGCATGTAATTGCTAACTTAAACCCATTAATTCACAAAATGATTCACTGACTCTGCCTTATAGTTTGTTTTTTTTGTCGCAGTCTTGATACGCCAAAGATGGTAACTGACTGCGCGTGGCCACAGCCCTGGTCCCCACCTTTGAATAAACTACATCAAAGGCAACAAGACTGCAAGTTCATTGTACAAAGTCGCAATGGTTTTGGTTGTGCCAGTCTCCAACTATCATCCAACCATCTTCCCTATGATTTGATCATAGTTCAGCAAAATAACAGACCGAATAACACATCAAAGTTTTGGACGGAGCTTTCCATACCTCAGTGGATCCAGGATGCATGTCCTGTAACACGAAGTGGATATTGAGTATCTGACCTCCGACAGAAATAGGATTTTTCCTGTGCAGCTGAACAAAACTGGTACAGGCATTCCAGTCACTGAAGTACACGAAGGCCTGTAGGTTAGGATAGAAAAAGCCTCAGATAAAAATAAAAGTTTTCAATAAAGCTTTGTTTGATTTAAAAAAACAAAAACAAATGAGGAATATTAAAATGTCTGTGCTTGTGTCAGTCTTCAGCATCTATTCCTCACCCTCCTCTGCAGTGATAAAACGATGATCTTGTAGTACAGAGTATGAAGATTATGAACAGGGAAATGGTGCCACACCAGCTTGGCGACATCCTCGTGTCGGTAGTTCCCTTCTGGCAAACCGGTCAGCATAATGTGGGGGAAAACAGAGCCTGGAGGACGGTTTTTCTATAGGACACAAAGTTAATTCAAAGAGGGGGGAAAAAAAGCAGAGGCAACACCTGCACATTGTGCTTCCTTTGATAAAGTCATTAACTATTTTATGCTATTTGATACTGAAAACAGTTCATGACATTTTACATAATTAAGCACAGATTTTCAGAATGTAATGAACATGGGATAAAAATGCAGATTTCATATATATTCATATCAAAATGAGGAGCATGGAGCTTAGAACTGGAGATCAGGGGTGATTGGACGATTGACTCAAAAGCATTACAACATTATTTCTTTAGCAATTAAGAAGAAAATGACAAAAGTTGGTTCAAAGAGAAGCATTTGCAGATTAAGATTCAGCCAGTTTCTCCAAACTTCCAAGGGTGGTTATGCAAACAATTTTCAAACCACTTTCTTAGCCAAATGTTATATCTAGTTGGTAAACAATATCTTATCACAAGTAATTAAAATTACAATTTTCTTGTTACTTGACCAGATTGGAGAATTTATATAAAAAAAAAAAATGTAAAAAAAAAAGTGCTTACCTGTTTTTTTGTCAGCTGGACCGTCACAAAATCTATAAGTCAAAAATAAACAGAGTCACATGTAAGAGCCACTTATTTCCTACATTTTGAATCTGGAGTTAAGTTCTAGTTTAATTTGTTTTTCTCACCTGGGATGACAAACCAAGGAGATGTGGTAGGGAACAAAAAGGGATACGTTTTCATTGTAACCCAAAATGGTGAAATGCTTCCCTGAGGAACGCCAAAATTTGCTGTTGGGATTGTTGCCCCTTCAGTGACAACCTTGCTGTCCGGCAAAGCTTTCGCTGCCAGTCTAGGTGCTGCACAAACAAAACGAAAAAAAAAAAAAAAGAGAGCTTTATTTTAATTTATTAAATGCTTTGATTTTGACATTTCCTATTTACCATCATATCATTCCAATTATTTTAAGATATTTAACATATAAAAAAAAAAAATAGTGACTAGCTGCTGAGGCAGTTTGTTTTTGTTTTCAATGTAGCAGGCAACAGAATTTTAAGTCAAGGTTAATTCTGTTGTATGAATGTATGGCACACGGTTGGTGTGGTCGTGATAATTTTGTGAGGCCACATAAAGGCTCAGATGAGCTTGCCAAAGTTCTACAAGTTGTCCCTCCATCGCTTGTGTCCAGATCACACGCTACACTGCCGTGCTGCTCTTTTCATCTTCATTTCTGTGTTTGCGTGTGCACAGTGTGAGAGGCTGCGTTGACACCCTCACGACGGCCGACAGGATTTCAAACAGGTTTGATTTTCTTATGACCAAAAGATTGATGCTTGGGAGCTGGTCGAGGTCGCTTCTCGTTACCCCATGTATACTACACAATGCACGACATACGATTAAGGTGAAAATCGGGCCGATCCCCAAAACTGTTGCACGACGGAAAAATCGACTCTAAATGGGCCAAAAATCACTCAGTGTATGCCCAGCATAAGGGTTACCAGTTACCCTTAAGGATATTTTTAGCTACCTATTATGTAACTCCCCATACATCTACATCTCATCTGCTTTATTTTATCCAAAAACAAAGACTTACGTCTTGCTGTGGATTCATTTCTTGGTATCTTAATCCTGTAGACATTATGGGCAAAGCCCTGTTTCAGGAGGCTGTACCAAACTCCGAGTCGATCAGCATCGTAAATGGACTCAAATTCAATAAACACCTAGAACAGACATGCATAAACATGAAAGATAAGAGAAGATAAGACAACAATGTCTTTTTTGTTTAAATCCTCGTAATCAAATGTATGAACAGGTGTGTTTTTAACCTTGTTGAGGAGAGGCAGGTAGTTTTTGACAGAACCGATTTTTTCCAAAGCTTCCCTGAGATCATTGGTCTCACTTGGTGAGATATTCTTGATGTAGATTACTGTTGATCCATCATCAGTTGTCTGCTGCTTTAAGAAGAGCCAGCAAACGTTCAAACAAATACAAAGAGTTTATTTTTGTTTGTTCATTTGATGTTATATTTACAAATCTATGTATAATTCAGGGGAGAAAAAAAAGTTACTTACATAATTCACCAGATTCATCAGGGTGCTATAAAACCCAAGCTGAAACATGAATGTAAGAGAACACAGCGTTAAAGGCACTACGCTCTACGGCAAGACATTTCTTACTCTCTTATTTAATTTTGGGTAGTATCATTTCAAACATTTATTGTATGTAAGGTGGTATTTATAAGGCACTTCAGTCTGGAGGGTTTTCTTTTTTCCTTGATACAAATTTAGCAATTTGTGGCGCAGCACAGCAAAAGGCAGCGAAAGATTAATTTATCTAGTTGCATCATCAATAAATCATAATAATTATTCAAAGAACAGACAGTTTGATATTTTCAAGTTAAAAACTTGTAGCAAGGAAATCAAGATAGATAAAAGCTTTTTGCTAATGTTAACCAAGAAGCTTTGAAGTTTGAGGCAACATAAAATATTTTTAAAAAAGAAAATTTTAAGGCCTTAGTATGGTATTTACATGCTCTATTACATTTAAATAATCTAAAAATTCAATTGATAAAAAACCTACTTTAAACAATATTTTAAAGTTATTTAGTTAATTACCATCCTCTCAGTGCCTTATTTACTAATCCACAGGGATTGATTGATTGATTGATTGAATCTTTATTTTGAACATGTTGAAAAAGTATATATAAAAAAAAAAAAATAGAATTAAAAGAGACAAATGAACAAAGCAAACAAAAGGAAAACGAGCAACCACAACTCCAAATCAACAAGATTGTGCACTAGAAGCATGGCAATTTTTTCCAAACATGCCACAATATACAGTATTTTTGTATTAGTACGTACCGGATTCATTGGAAAGGAGTGGATTAAAAAATCCAAACAAAGTGTGGACCCATTGAGAATAATACTCTTCTCTTTTGACGCTTGAAAAAGCTTTTTTGCCTTCATCAGACTTGGTGCAATGGCAAAAGCCTAGAAGGAAAAGTCACATTTGTTATTATTCCAATTATTCACTGTGCACTGTATACTGTACTTGTGTGTATTTGTGTACTGTGTTGGTGTACACAAATACAAGAAAATGTAGGCTGACCTCACATAAAGAAACCAAAGAGAGACCTAGAAATATACCTGTGGGATCACTGAGTAATGCAGATTTATAACTTGGTACCTACCATACGCATTTGAGGAATAACATAGATGTCATCTTCTAGATATCCAAATTCAAATAGGGTGAGCTGATTGGCAACGTCCGCCTCTGTGTAGCAGCTATTTTCATATTCTGGCAGGTTTGTGATCAACATCACCTTCATTTTAAACAGGAGGGGAAAAGGAGAAATTAGAAGTTAAGATTCAGGAAAGTGAACTTACCCAAACTATTAAGCAGAATGCAACACAGGAGACAAAAGCATGATGACTATCTTGTAAAAAGAAATGTGAAATGCCAAAAGCACCATTTCTGAAAAACAACAACAACAAAAAACACGTTTTGTTGTCACGTTTGTTGACTAAATTTCCAAATTATCTTTACCAAAGTGGAAAAACATTTGTAATTTTTAAAGACATACAGATAACACTATTACTTTTGCTAAACATTGATAAAGGATATTTTACTAGATTTTTATTATTCTTTTCGCTACAACTAAAACTGAGAGATAGGTTATTCACACCTTTAAGAAAAAGAAGAAAAAAAAAACGTACCTTTGACGGCAATGTTTTATTATTTTTGAAACAATCTGCGAGGTAGAGTGAACATAAAAACAGTTAAATAAATGGGAGTTTTGATCCAAAAAAACCCCAAATAATGACCCACATACAGGCTTCTGTCATTACTTACTCAGGCGATTTCTATCCATGAGCTTTTCCATCTTCTCCCCAAAAGTCAGGTTGCTAAAACTTTGCTGTTGCTTGCCTGCTGTTGCAGCTGTTGGCTCAGTTTTGGAAGATGCAGCTACTGCAGTCGACACTGCTAAAACATTGCTGACAGTTTTTGACAGGTCCTTTTGACTTGTCACAGCAATCAAAAGATCTTAAAAAGGAGGAGAAGTTTTATTCAGATAGATTGCAGTATTTTGAAAAAGAATTTTAGAAGCAAACCTCATGAACATGTCCACAGGCAGACATAAACTAAAGAAATGGCAGCAAACTCAGTAGGAATGTGTTCATAGAAATGCATTGAGTCCTGTGAAAACTATTTTTCAACATGAGTGTATGTTTTTTCATTATCAGTAACAAAGACACAACCTGTATTTTGTGTCTCCAACAACACTGTCCTACATATTCCATGCAATACTAAAGTCACAACTAATAATGCTAATAATGGTGCCTAACTGTTACCTTACTTATTCCTAAAATATAGAGTTTCAGTTTCACAAGCTTAATGGTATCAAACATACCTTTTTGCTGTGCGACTGTGTTCACACTCTGAACCGTCTGCTTTGCCTCCAGGGCAGCTTCAGTTGAACTTCCTGACATTTGCAGGATTTTTTGTCCTAGTGCAGTTGTGGACTCTGGATCTGGCATCACACTCTGTCGGATCTGTGATGAGGATGGCATTTTTATAGTTGTCTGTGGTGTCTTTAGTGGTGTCTTTAATGGGGTCGAAGGTTTGGGTAGAGATGCATCTAGTATGGTGTCAGCTGTATCAATTGAAGGTTGATTCTCCTTGAATTTGGTTGCTAGGGCCTTTTTACATGCTCCAATCTCCAGTGATTCAGCACGTTTGGTATCTTTTGCATCTACATCAACACTGGTAGATTCTACTGGGTGCTTTGTTTCAGAAGCTGCGAGATTTCTTGTTTCAAGAACCTTGGTTGTGTTTTCAAGCACTGTTGCAGATTTTTGAATCTCCAAAGTTTCTGTGTTTTTGACAATGGTCTGTGTCGTATCAGTAGAGCTTTCAACTTCCATGGACTCTGTCTCTTTTGTTTTTCCAGATTCTAGTGATTCACTGTGTTTGGCCTCTTTTGTCTCAGCTCTGGTCTGCAGTCTCTGAGGGTGATCAATTGTTGGTGTGGTCTTGGTTGTACTGGCTGGTGTCTGACCCTCACTCGATTTGGCTAGTAAGGCCTTTTTCTCAGCAAAATGTTCGACTTCCATTGCCTCGTCCACATCATTTTTGGCAGATCCAGGATCTTGAACCTTTGTATCCTCAAAGCAATCCTCAGTGTGTTTGGGCTCTTTTGTCTCAACTTTCAACAATTTTGCCTGCTGCTGTGTTTCAGAAACTGATACATTTTTTGTCTCAGGAATCTTGGTTTTCTTTTCGTGAACTATTCCAGATTCTTGAACCTCTGAATTCTTGTAGGATTCTGTTTTTTTTATGGTAGTCTGTGTTCTATGAGGTGTATGAATCGGATATTTTGTTGGAGATACATCAAGTGTAATCTGAGTTGTGCTGGTTGGTGTCTGATCCTTATTGGATTCGGTTAGTTCAGTTGTTCTGTCAGTAAAATGTTCTGTGGGCTGTGTCACTTTTTTATTCCCAGAATCAAGTGGTTCAGTATGGCTGGCCTCTTTTGTCTCAGCTTTGGCTAATTCTGTCTGCTGCTTCATTTCAGAAGCAGACGCATTTCTTGCTCTGTCTTCCGGCATAACTGCAGATTCTTGAACATTTATATCACTTTTGGGAGTCTTGAAGGTCTCATCAGGCTTATTTTCTGAAGCTTTAGGTTTGGGTGGAACATTTGTGGCATGAACTGTGTCCAACATGCCTTTTTGCTCCTCTTGACCCTTTTCGATCCTTTCAGGTGTCTGCTTTGTATCCAAAGCAGCTTGAGCTGAGCTCCCTAAAGTCTGTAGTGGTGTTTGTCCTATTTCAGAGGACTCTGGTTCTCGTAAGCATTTGCTACCGGAAAAACTTTCAATTTCCATGGGCTCTACGACTTTTGTATTCACAGACTCTAATAGTTGAGTGTGTTTGACCTCTTTTTCCTTCTGATTAACTTTTTCATCAGCCTGGTTCTTTGTTTCAGAAGCTGTTGCATTTCTTGTTTCAAGTACCTTGGTTGTCTCCTCACTCACCACTGTTGGCTGCTGAAACTTCATTTCCATTTCTGGTGGCTTTAAAGTCTCTACACCAGGCTTATCTTCTGAAGTTTTAGATTGAACATTAGTGCCCTTTACAGTAATTTCTTCCACATTTAATGTTGTTGAAGTTCCTGTTGCAGCCAATTGTTGTAATTGACTTTGAGGTTTGTCGATAGTTGAGGCCGTTTGTGCTTGGGCAACTAAGACCTTTGCACGAGTGACAATTGCAGTTCCTTTAATTGGATTCACAGTCTTTTTTGACAATTGGACCACCTTGACTGTATCTTTAGATGCAACTACAGAGCTTTTAGCATTGCTTTCAGATCTTTTGAGGGCAGGTCTTTGTTTTGAGACGGCATCACCCTGCTGCTTTCCTGAACTTTTGGAATCATTACAACCTTTAAGATTTGAAGCATCTTTCTTCTCTTGAACAACATTTACAGCTCCTTTTGCAGCTACTTTGCCTTGCTTTAAGGTTTTGGAAATCGGTTTTGTTGAGACACTTTTTGCTTTGGAAACCAAGACTTTTGCTTTAGTAACAAGTTTGCCTGTTGTATTTTTTTTGTCTCCAGATGACAAAGACAACGGCTTTTTAAAAGAATTTCCAGTTGAAGCAGATTTAGTTGACTTGACGATTTTTCTGTGAAGAAAAGATTTTAATAAGTGCAAATGACAGGAACAAAGAGAATCTCAATCGAGATGAAGGTCTGAATGTCAAGCATATCTTACTTCGGTGGAAGCTTCTGTTGTTTTTTGGAAAAGGTTGGAAGAGGCTTCTTTGTAACAGTATTCTGTAAACAGATTTAGTTTGAATAAACATGAAAAAGTATAATATATTAAATTACATAATAAAATTAGTAAAAGAAATACAGTATAATGATGCTACAGCAATACATTCCAAGTTTTGACAGTTTGACCATAATTAAAAAACAACTCAGAAAAAGGTACAATACCTGTTCTCTGACAACAGTGACTGGTATTCCTTTTATGTCGATGCTCTTTAACTTTTTCAGTTTTTGAGCATCCTCTTCTTTCATGAAATTCACTTTTGCCTACATGTGCAAATAAACACACAAAGTGAAATCATTGTGATTATTTCAACCATCTAGACTATGTCCCCACTATATTCACAAACTAAAGGTCAGATTTACCATGTGGGGCAAATTAGCCAGAGACCACATTCACATTCAGTACCAAGACCAGCACAAAACAGTGGTTCAAAAACAAGCAGACATAACAGCAATCAACTAAACTAAATTTTAATTAGGTATAGGTTGTTTTTTTGTTTTGTTTTTTTAAATCTTCTCTTCTAAAACAGCACTTCAAATCATGTAATGGCATGTTTTTTTACACAAGCCTGAACTGTCAAATATTGCTCATAAAAAGAGATTTTTTGGGATGAAAAGCATGTTTTGCTGCTTGGATAATCCCCAACCAAACAGCAAAGCAATAACCAAAAACAGAACAAGGGCACTTCTATACATGTTTATGTAACTCAGAGTTATGTTAGGTTATTGTAAAACTTTCAGTCATGTAAAAGAGAAAGAGCAGGTTGATATGGGCTCAAATTATGGTCATAAATATTTTGTACTTGTAAATCAGGATTTGTATGTGTAAAAAGAATTTGTGTGTGCGTAAAAAAGATTTGTGTGTTAAAAGAATTTGTGTGTGTGTGTAAAAAAAGATTTGTGTGTGGACTTAGCCAAAAAACTACGTGAGAAAGTCTGCACTCAAGTTTCAAGTTACAAGTACGGATTTTGACCCTATTTTCCTTCCTTTGATCTGATTGGCCAATGTCATGTCAATCACAAATTTAACTATCCAATCTGAGAACAGATGGGTTTGGCTGTCGAAGGGGTGCTTTTTTGAACTGCACGTCCTTGAAGGGTAATAGTTTGAAGCTGGAAGATCTCTATATAAATATCTGGTAGAAGCTAGGTCCCCTAACTTTCAGCAGCTGAAAGGATAAAGTTGTGGTATATCAGTGGTTAGAAATACCATTATTACTTTAGGATTAGTTTAACACAACGTCAGGGCTGACCCGGGACCATTGCTGTGAGTCACAGTGCGCAGCATAAAGGTCCTTTCACATCGGACGCAGCATGTGCTGCTAATGCTAACTGCTAACTAAAAGCCAGGGATCCAGAATTTGTTGCACTGGCTGCTGGGCTCTGTGGGTTGTTGCAGCAGCTCTACCTGTACTAGATGCACCTGCTCCTTGTCGTTTCTATCTCTAATTTTTTTTCTTTTCAAGAGTTTTTTTTTTGCTGGTTCTTCAAATGTTCAATAAAAACATGTATGCTCATTCATAACGAAGGACAGCTTTGTAATTATCCCCACTAGTGAAGACTGTCATTTTCACAACACTGCCCCCCCCCGCCGGAGGTTCGCAGCGCTGTTGAAAAGGTTCAGGAGATCCCTGTATTAAGCATGTAAACCTGTGACACAAAAAATCACAAAACTCAGACCACCACAGACTGTTTTCCTGGTGATGAAGGAAAACCTGGGCTGGCATGTAAAAGGGCATTTATTCCATTCAAGGACCTGCAGTTCAAAAAAAGCACCCCTCAAACAGCCAAACCCATCTGTTCTCTGATTGGATAGTTAAATTTGTGATTGACATGACATTGGCCAATCAGATCAAAGGAAGAAAAATAGGGTCAAAATCCGTACTTGTAACTTGAAACTTGAGTGCAGACTTTCTCACGTAGTTTTTTGCCTAAGTCCACACACAAATCTTTGTTACACACACACACACACACACACACACACACAAATCTTTGTTACACACACACACACACACACAAATCTTTGTTACACACACACACACACACAAATCTTTGTTACACACACACACACACACACACACACACAAATCTTTGTTACACACACACAAATTCTTTTTACACATACAAATCCTGATTTACAAGTACACAATATTTATGACCACAATTTGAGCCCATACATTGAGGTCAAGGGCATATGTACCACCTTCATAAGGTCCAATTAAAGCATTTCAGTCAGGTTGAGGTCTGGACTTTTACTATTGCACGGTCTAACTGTGGGGTGAATTTACTAGAACGTCCACTCCTGAGAAGATTGCCTTTGAATATTTTCCACTTGTGAAGAATCTTTCTAACTTTAGAATGGTGGACTACAAATAGTGGTATAAATAGCCTAAAAATACAGATTGACTGATAATAATAACTGACTATCTAAGATCATTGCTTATGTCTTTCCTCCTTGGCATTGTGTTAACACACACCTAAATAGTCCATATGCTCACACTTCCTTAGAAACCTTAGAAATGACAAAGGGTGTACTTCCTTTTTCACATGACTCCATGTACCACATACCTTTATAGCAAAAACATATCAGCTGATTACTCCCACTATACATACCTCTAGCTTGGACCTGTACAGTACAATGGACTCTGTTTTTCCAAAATGTTCCACAGCAGCAACCACGTCTTCATGAGAAAAAGTTTCGACAATCCCATGTAATTTGACCATTGTTGAAGTAAAAGATTTACTAGCCTGTGCAACCAGACAAAAAAAAAAAAAAAAAAATCAGTAACTAACTATAGACTTGACTGTGAATGATTGAAACTAGTTCCGTTTATAATTTGTTTGGTGTAGACAAACACATCCTTGTCTGTCGACGAGTCCTGTTAGTCATAAGGAAAACTTTTCTTTTAATTGTTTCTTTCTTTTCCCTTTATCACAGATCAAAACATTTTCTCAGTGCCTTAGACCCAAAAGTTGAGGATGAAAGAAGGAACTATATTACTTAGCACTCCTTAACTGTTGGCAAACACACCAACCTTAGGCTTTGAAGAGGTACTTGCTTCACTCTTATGAAGTCCAGGTTTACTTTCAGATGACTTGGTGGTCTTCGCCTTCTTTGAGGAGGAGGAGGATGTAGAAGCAGAGGATGATAATGATAATGGTGACTTCATCTTGGCTAGCTCAGCCAGTATGACAGGAGCGATTGTTTCAGCTATGGCCTCCAGGTCAGACTTTTTTGACAAAGAGTGGAGACCTAGAAGGACAAAGATGGAAAAAGAGTCACACTTTGGTGGTTCATATGTCTAAACAGAGAAGGTTATCCTGTCAGTTGGAGTGTTTTATTAAAAAAAAAAAACAGAGATAGGTGAAATTTCTGTAATTTCAGTAGTTATTTTATTTATTTTTTAAAGTTAAATGGTAAATGGCCTGTATTTGTATAGCGCTTTACTTAGTCGCTATGGATCACATAGACAGACAGACAGACACACAGACACACATACATACATACAGAACATTTTCACTATACTCCACAGCAGTATAGTGAAAATGCTGTGGAGTATGAATTTGATCATGTTTGACAATGAAAACATACATTTGGAAGTGGGAGAAATGTATTAATTATGAGTATATTTTAAGTTATATGTATGTGCACACTGCCAAACCTGTGGTTTCCAGCAGCTGTTTAGCAAGTCTTTTTGTACTGCTGTCCAACTTCTTTTGTTGAGGCCTCTTTTCTGATGATGAGCTCTTATGACTTCTGCTCAGTGGCAAACGCTTATCATCTTGTCTCCTTGTCAGCAATCGTCTTTCATCACTCCTCTTTTGTAGTAACTGTTTCCCATCTCTCCTTTTCGGTGAGGATCGTCTTTCACGGCTCCTTGAATGTGATTGATAATGCAAGGAGGCAAGATAGTCCTTCCGTGGGGAGAAGGAACGAGACCGGGACCTAGAAAGTAAGAATCAAACATTTTTTTCAAAAAGTGGTTCAGTATGACTGGCCTCTTTTGTCTCAGCTTTGGCTAATTCTGTCTGCTGCTTCATTTCAGAAGCAGACGCATTTCTTGCTCTGTCTTCCGGCATAACTGCAGATTCTTGAACATTTATATCACTTTTGGGAGTCTTGAAGGTCTCATCAGGCTTATTTTCTGAAGCTTTAGGTTTGGGTGGAACATTTGTGGCATGAACTGTGTCCAACATGCCTTTTTGCTCCTCTTGACCCTTTTCGATCCTTTCAATAAGGACATTTTCAAAACTGCCAATGAAATACCTCAAAGAAAAATTTCTATTACAAATCCAGTAAGGATAAAAAGATCAAACCTAACACTGATGCCATGATACAATTCACTGGAATGGAAATCTTTTATTTTTTTATTTTTTATTTTTTTTAAATCGGACCTGCGAGCACGTCTGGAGCTGTTTGGCGTTTGTGATCCACTACTGAGTTTCTCTCTTCTCTCCCCAGAGCTGTAGTGGTGGTGAGGGCTCTTTGAGCGAGAGCATAAATAGCTTCCATGTTTAGGCCTTCTGCCATCCAAACCAAGGCGGCGACGTGGGCTGTGTGAGCGAGAACGGGAATGACTCTCACGCCTGGTTTTCTGATGACGATGCTGGGAAGTTTTGCCAGAGGTGGAGGACGAGGACTTCTTTCCTGTATTTGAAGCACTAATAAGAGCAACAGAGGTTTAAAAAAAAGAAAAAGAAACTATAAATAACTGTAAAAAAAACAAACAAACAAAACCCTGCAAAGCTGCTGTACTTTTAATTTCCCAAAAGACAAAGACATTTACCTTTGGTACGTCAGTACTTTACCATCCCACTGTGGATATCTGTCAAAATAAATAAATAAATAAATAAATATATATATAACAATATAAGGGAAATCAAAAATCTATTAAAACAGCAAATGTTTTAAAAATGTAGATTTCTGCAACTACTAATCAATCTTAAAAGCATGATTTCTCGAGGGATCAATTAACCCTGGCAGATCAACCCTATTAACAATGTTGCTTGAGAAAAGTAGCTCACCTTACAATTTTTAAAACTGATTTTGATTACCTCTTCAACAAGCTATAGAGCAGCAGTCCCCAACCCCCGGGCCACGAGAGTTGAGGCTCAGATGTGAAATGTATGATTTTCAGGGTTTTTAGCGTTATTTTGTTGTCGTTTTTATCGTTAACTCTGTTTTCCTGGGTCTTTTCAGGTGTGTTATGAATAAATCTTTTTTTTCGATACTGGTACTTGTTTTATTTTGTTGTATTTATCCGCGACACCTTAAAGGCCGGTCCGTGAAAAATATTGTCGGGCAAAAACCGGTCCGTGGCGCAAAAAAGGTTGGGGACCACTGCTATAGAGGATATACTACCCATCTAAACTACTAACTCCAAAGCATCAGGAACAATGCTACGAAAGACTTTATAACGTTACAACCACTCATTCTGTTCAGTAATCCACTGAAACGTTAGGCCAAAACGTGTTCAGACATCCCCAGTTAAAGAAAAAGTTAAAAGAAGAAAAGACTGACCGTTTCCGAAGAAGTTTGCAGTTGTCAAGGTGAAAGCTGGTATTCTGGTGAAGGAGCCATTCCTAGTAGTCAGAACAAACATTTTAGATGGGCCTCATTGTCATAGCAAAAGTATTATTAACCACAACCGCTCGGGTGACGTTTTTTCTAACCATCTGACAACCAATGTACTTAGCATTCACAGCAGCCTTTAGACTTCTTTCAAAGTTTGGACATCAGCTGACTGTTCATAAGCCATAGTGGAAAGCAATAAATGTACATACAAGTATGATAAATCTATAAAGACAAAATCCTTAAAGATTATAAATATGCTAAATTATTCAAACAACACCAAATAGGATGGCATGGAAGACCACAGTCATGGATTTAGTAACAAAACAAAAAAAATACAGAAATGTAAAAAGTCTTGCAGGACTCTTGATTCTGCAACATAGGTCTCTTCTGTCCTATGTGTGAATGTGTCAATAAAAATGAGTCCTGAGGTTTGATGTCATTTCAGCAGAGGTCAGGTCTGGATGGAGATGGAAAACAAAAAACAAAAACAAAAACAAAAAAACCCCACCTGTAATTGGTATTTGGGCAGTCAAAGAAGAAGACCCATCCCCCTTTTTCTAAAGGTCTCGCATTGGGGTTTTTTTTATTTTATAGCACAGTAGTATGCCAAAGTCTTGAACCCCTTGTTTATTTATACTAAAACAGGAAGTAACTACAAGGACTCACTGAAAGTCTGCAAGCAATATCCGGTTGTTCAGTGATGACGCGACGAATCCTACTTCCGGGTCTAAAGTAGTCTGCGTTTAATATGGCTTTTGTGTTGTTAACATGTTTAATGTTATGTATTTTCTTCTATTTTATATCAAAAAGCTCCTAAAACAGTCAGTGATCCCTGTTGACCTCCCTCTGCTTTTATTACCAGTAATCGTTTATTTAAGCTCAGTTTTTAAAACCTTAGGATGTAACTACAGCCCAGCCCATGCAGCAGTATATGAATGACTAACCTCGTATTGTGGATGGATTGTCTCAGTTGTTCTCCTGGCTGAAGTTTGGTCCTTTTACAGCATCCTGCCATGCGATTACATTTGTTCCTGACCACCGAGAACACTCACGTTAACTTTTATCGAGTGGAAAAAAGTTAGCTTGTTTATATTATGCTAACATAGCTGTGTCGCTAGCGGTCACGTAGCACATCATTATATACCAGCTAGCCAAACTTCAGTAACCCTACAAACGTCACTGCTGTTTAGTTTTCTGTCTTCATTTATGCTGGAAGTGATAACAGAGCTGTACGTTTTAATTTGTTTCCAAAACCCCGCAGTCAGGACATGCTATATTGTATTTAGATAGAAGCTAGCGAGCTAACTCCCTGCTAACTTCTAACTCCGTTAAATGTCATAAATTCCGTTTTCATGGATGCCTGGATGTTAAACTAGAGCTGGGCGATATGAGATTTTTTCATATCACGATATGTTTTTTTCATTTCAGGCGATAACGATATCTATCACGATATAAGCCAAATAACTATATTTGTAAGATTTAAATGTGCCGTTGCTCACAAGTAAATGTGAAATAATCAGCAGCTTGTTTTTATTTAAATATTTATTTCCCATAATAAGTTCAACAGGGTAGATGTACTTAAGGAACATGAGACTTTTTCAGATAAATAAAGGCAAATATTGCAAACTACACAAAAGGCAGCCGCTAAAGCGTTTAAGTTTCAAAATAGAACAAACGAAACAGACTAAATTGTCAATTCCACTTAGAAACAAAGTATTAATTCTAAAAATAAATCTTAGTTTGTTTTACAGAAGAACAGACAAAACTGACTAACTTTTGTCAATATCAAATAAACTGAGAACTAAAAGGAAATTCTCAATCTCTCCTTGTTGTATAGCTTAGCTTTTCAAACAGTTTTAACAGTTACTTTAGTCTGACAAAAGCCGAATGACGAATTAGCGCTTCCAGTCAGAGACTGAGGCTACGTCCACACGTACACGGGTATTTTTGAAAACGGAGATTTTCCGTTTTCGTTTTAAAAAATAATCCCGTCCACACATAAAGGGAGAAATGAAGGAAAACGCTGCTATGAACATGCCAAAGCAGCAGGTGGCGCTAGATTCCTAACCGTGCAGAAATGTTGGCCAATCAGAAGTCTAGAAGCCTCGGTGGGAAAAAGTAAACAAAGCTGGGGCATAGAAGCAGAACCGAGTCGTATGCGTGGACGGACAGTAACTGTGTGTGTATATGTAAGCATTTAAACACTGCAGAGAGTAGAACAGTAACAGTATTGTAGAAATTCATTTCACCGAAACAATAACGTGGCGCACAGTGTGACGCATGCACCAGTTTATTGTATTTCCAGACTTGCTTTCGGCACAATTTACAGTGCACGCTACTCTGTTTTTTGTCAGACTTGAAATAGCCGAAATACCTTCACACTACGGAACTTCTATGGCTCTTCCGTTCGACAATCTCTCCGGCATTGGAACCATCATCTGTTTTCTCTTCGGTCACACTCGGTTGATTTTTCTAGTCGGCACACTCATTTCCTCCATTATGCGCTAGCTCCATTACCCGCTGGCTGCTTCCCAAACAAACACACGTGCGGCTTGGCACTTGTGCTGTACGTAACAAGTCACGCGACGTGACGCTGCGGCTGTGATTGGTTCGGCTCTGCGCTACTTAATTTGGATTGGCTGACCTTTTTTTTTTTTTTTTTTAAAGAGGACAAGAGCGGCGAGGTCTATCGCGATAGCTTAATTTCTCTATCGAGTAAAAGTTATATCGCGATACATATCGTTATCGTTCTATCGCCCAGCTCTATGTTAAACTCAATTGTTACACCTGGTAGAGCAGAACGCTGATCATTTTATTAAAGATGAAAGACTTTAGACAGTTTTTCAACTCTTAGTAATGCCATAGTGATCGTTTGATATATGGACCTGCAGCGGAGTTTAGACCCAGACACGGCTAGTGACGTCAGACTGAACAATCGGATAGAAATAAACTTTATGAGGGCAAGACAAGAGTTTTTAATAACATCTGGATACCAATATTTGGAATGGTAAATTGTTAAATGGCCTGCATTTGTATAGCGCTTTACTTAGTCCCTAAGGACCCCAAAGCGCTTTACACTACATTCAGTCATCCACCCAGTCACACACACATTGACACACTGTTGATGGCAAGCTACATTGTAGCCACACCCACCCCGGGGCGCACTGACAGAGGAGAGGCTGCTGGACACTGGCGCCACCTGGCCCTCTGACCACCAGATGTTATTAAAAAAGGTTCTTGACAGCCACCCTTCCACTGAGACCATGATGAGGCTTCAGTGAACAGGAGATTGTTCAACTGAAGGGCCACATGCATGTTGCAGGTCTTTTTTTTTCCTCCCGTCTCTGAAGGACATGACTTTCAGGTACTGTTTATCTGCTTTAAATAGTTTTTCCAATACTGTCACTTCTCTTTTCTTGCACTTGTCCAGCTTCCTCAAAATATTTTAAGGACACATGCTAAGGTTTTGGCTAATGGCTCTTTTGGAATCATCTTTTTGGCGCAAAACCAGTACACGTTCTGCAGTGGTCAGAAAGTGTTATCTTTGGCAATTTACATGTATTTAACTAAAAATGTATTTCTGCAACAAGCTGACAAAGTGCGTAAAATTACAATTTAAAAAGAATTAGTTGCCTAGTTATCGGTTTTGTGTAGACACACTAGTGGTTCAACCTGTGGGCTTGCTGGATTTTTTTTATTGGTTGAATCATTCATAGATCAGTGTTAACTGGTTTAACAAACAAACAAAAAACATTCCTCTGAAAATTGTTTGGTACAAGAACTGGAGTGAAATGAGTGGAAAAAGCAGCCAATGTCCAAAGACAATCTTTGAAAGTCCTTCATAAAGCCTGGAGAACTATTGCTCAATACCATTTGCAATAACAATTGCATCTCTGGATCCTTGGAAAGGAAATGCAAGGGGCTCAAGACTTTTGCAGCATACTATAGAACATCTTAATTTTGCTTCACAATCTCAACCAATGACTGTCACTGCAAGATGACTGCTACTCTTCTTAAGACAGTAACTGTTCTTAAGTGGATGGCTGTAAACTAAATATGAATTAGGGGGAAAAGTCATCTTTCTGATGCTCATGTTCCTCAGATTTGCAGACTCTTCATCTTCACTTATCGTTTTCTTTTTGTTGGGCAGAAACTTCCAATTTGCCATTATTGTTAAATTAAATTAGAAAAAGGGTAACTATGAATTACTTTCAGAGACTAACGCAGCTCGGATAATCCAATCTTAACTATTTTCCCCATAAATACAACATCTGGCAATCTCCCTTGTGCCCTAAGTGACATGTTTTGACATGTCAACATATATGAATAAAGATGTTGTTTGAGAACCATTATAAAATGTTCCAGTTTTTTCAAGAGGCAGCTCTAGTAAGCTATATGAGCAGACTGATGCACACCCAGTCATTTTCTTCTAGACTGAAATATGACAGAAATCATTTACTTCATAAGTCTTGTATTTGTCCAAGGTGGAAAGACTTAAATAACAGATCAGAAGAATATGCTACAGAAATTTACATTTAAAAAAGCAGTCGTAAAGTTTGGAAGCAAGGAGGTTGTTTCACAAATTAATGTTGGTTTTTTGGTTCTTTTTAAAATTAACCAAAATGATAGACAGAAATAAATACCCGTAATGTTCTAAATGGAGACAGAAGAGAGTACGGTCTTCCACTCACCTTCATACCAGTACATTTTTGCAAACACAGAGAACAGGTATGTGGAAAGGTTTGTGGTGTGGCTGCAGCATAGTCTTGCATCATGGCCAACGCTGGCAGAACCTTTGATAGCTCCCTGTCTGCGCGACACTGCGTGCTGGAAAGTGGCAGCGGCATATAAACGAAGTTCACTGGTTTAGGAATTATCTGAGGTGCTAGAGGAGTAGCTGGTTTTGCAGACTGGCATTGTCCCATTTGCACTGGTGGTTGTTTCTGGTCCTGCTGCTGCTCCGCCTGTTTCTTTAGCTCCTGCTGCATCTGCCTTTGGTGCATCTTCTGATTGTTTATGGGTTTAGCAACCTTTGGCACTTGTTGTTGACTTTTACTTTGATCCTTGGTGCAGCTGTTATCCTTCTTGCCGATGAGCACAAGCCCAGGTTGATCAGGATGCACACCACGTGCAATATGACTGAGAGGTGGTTGGATTTTTAATGCCAAATGGCAAGATGGCTCTGGTTCTTTCAAAGGAACTGGTTTGAATTTGAGAAGTCTTAAGTCTGTGTCTTTCTTTGGCAGAGAGAAAGAGCTGATGATTTCTTGAGATGCCTGGTGTGGCTGAGTCAGCAATCGTTGAGTTAGATTCCTGCTTGGAGGAGGCTCATAGCTCTGCATTGAACTATTAATGGAAACAGTACCCCGGTGGTCATGTGAAGAAACCAAGGTGCTGGTTTTCACCTCTGCCGTACCTTCTTGCAGTGGTTCTCTATTGCAATTGTCACCATCACAAGTGTCCATGAGCAACATACTGCCACTCTCACTACTGTTAGCTCTACTTTCACTGCTCTTTCCTATATCACTGCCAAACCCTCCAGCGTATTTGCTAGTATGTCCATAGTCAATCACTTTACTTGGTTTGATAATCTGTGCCAATTCGCCCTGTTGCATCCCTTCCCTTCTGAACCTGTCCATTACGGTCATGCTGGGGGTGGGTTGAGGTTCAGGACAGGCTTTTGAATGAACAATAGGTTTAACATTCTCAGCCTTCTTCATGCGGATTTGCCTTAAGATAAAAGGCAGATTGCCAGGGGTTATCTGGTCTTCAGGGTAGGAGATCAGATATTCCAAGTCATCTTTTTCAAGTCCAAAACGTAAAAGGATGTTAGAAGCTTCTTGTGAAGAGTACTTTGGGTAACTGGAATCAGTATTGAGCACAGGTTTCTCTTGCATTCGATAGTCAGAATCACCTAAGCCTGGAATGGACTGCATATCCTGTTCTCTTTCACCACTGCCTTGGAAGCTCAGTGAAGTAGATGAAAAAAATCTAGAAGAAACATTTTCAGTGACTTTCTTATAGGTTGACCAGTCCAAGGAGCAAGGCCCACTTTTAAAATCAGAGTGTCTTTGAGATGCTGAGCACATTGGACTGGAGGCAACCGTTGCAGTTGAAGAAATAAACTTGTCTTCTTGAGTGCTGGTAAAGCAAGGGGCCTGGTTAACAGGCTGCTGTCTCATCTCTGTCCTGGCTTGACCAAGATACATTTCTGTAGATCTCTTCATGCCTCCATCTAAAATAGAACTACTCTGTGGGGGGGTGTAGCTCACTGGAAAAGCACGCAGTGAAGGAATTGTTCCCAACGTAGTGTCAGAAGTTCCAGAGGATGCTCCAGAAGAGCTAAGCGCATTTCGACACTGCGCAGAACTTTCTATCCCAAAATTATAGGGGTTATGAAGGGGATGGGACATGGTTCAGAAAGTCAAGGATGGCCACAGCAGTCAATGGAATGGGTGTTTGAGTGTTTTGTTTTGGTTTTTTTACAAAGTAGGTATGCTGGAGGTCATTGTCAATGTGGAGCTCGTGCAAAATGCAAAGTGACCATTCAGTCAGGCAACCATAATCACGAAGTCTTGTGTGTAGAGAGATCCTTTAGAGAACTTCAAGTATGTGGTTTGATGGTGATCCTGGGTGCGGGAGAAGGGAAATCTTCAATAGCAATTACAAAACTGAGAAATTTAAAAAAAAAAAAGTTTTTGAACTGGTGTGGGCTTCAGCTTCCTGGATGGGTGAAATCCATCTGGAAGGTCTTGTCTGGATTTGTTCACTCTGTTGCTTCCTGCCAAATATAAATTTATCATTACAATATCAGGATCTTTACTACTAGAAATAAACAGGAAGCACAAACATCAAAGGTCAGATAAAAAGAGAAAACAAGGTCAGAAAACAGAAAAAAAAATGCAGGCAAACTCATTTACCACCAGCAGATTGACTACAAAAATTTAAAAACCAATTTGTACTTTAGAGAACATCATTATAAATCACTGAATAATTTGAACTGAGCTTTTTTGGGGCAGAATGACTGTGCAACGTACATTTTTAAGAGTAAAAAAAAAAATTATCTGTGCACAAAATTGAATTCATATAAGGTTTTCTTACATATACATTCAGAACACCTATGCTTTTGTAGTATCATTCTGTTTGCAAATTTTACCACTTTGTTTGAAATAATTTCTTCCCTGGCAAAAATCTGACTTTCAAGTATAGTCCACATAATTTGTTATCAGCTGAAGCTCAGGACTTTGAAAAGGCCATTCCAAAAGCTTAGTAGCTAGCCTGTTCCAAAACTAGCCCTATTGACATATCTGATTTTGTCGAAACTTTGCACAATGGTTTGGGGAGTTGCTAAAGAATTCTTCAGTAGTCTGTTTCTTTCATTATTATATCCACTCTAATTCGATGTACCAGCTTCACTGGCAGCAACAGCTCAATGCTTGTTCATAAAAAAAATCTCTCAAAGTCTTCTTTGTCCTTTTGGTAGGTTATCAACATTAACTGATTTTAAAAGTATTGATTTTGTTGCAGTGGTTTTTCTCTTCAGACGCAGCCTCTCGGTCAATGGTGATGTAAAACTTGCTCAGCAATGATCTTCTGTCAGCTCCCAATCCATGGCAGAGCTGTGCTTTGGTGGTTTTTGACTCTTCAAACCAACTTTTTATGGTGTCCTTCGGGTCTTTTTCAAATCTTAACAAAGTATGTACAGTTCCCAATGACTTATATAATTGAATCTATTCTATTCCATTCCATCTGATGATGCCAGAATCTGCAATGGTTTAGAAAGGGCTCAGACACATTTCTCACTTGTGTACTCCTATAATCCTCTTCAGATCTCCAGTGATGTCCTGGGAATCCCCCATTTTACTGTGTATTAGCTTCTACCAATGAGTGCTGTGAACCAAACCTTTCTGACACAATTATAACCTTGGCCTTGACAAGTTCAGAATTTTTCAAACTTTCACTGCTACTAAAATGTAAGCAGGTATACAGTCACATTTCAGAAAACCCCAAATATAGACAAAATATTTGGCACCAAATTCTTGACTGTTTTACTATGAAAGATATACGTTAGGGCTGCTCGATTATGGCAAAAATGATAATCACGATTATTTTCACTGAAATTGAGATCTCGATTATTTGACGATATTTATTTAACAATAACAATGTATTGAATAATGACTTTAAAGACTGTCAAAAAAATAATATAAAATAGTGTGCAAATACTGATAACAGTGCAAATGTTTGCAATATAAAAAATAAATGAAAAATGTAAACATCTATGTTTAGTGAACTTTGCAGTGTTGCTCTGTGGTGCAGCTACGACAATGTAGCAAAGTTTACACACTATGTCTACTTGATCCACATCTGACTCCGTGAACCCATAACGTTTCCACACCACTGAAGTTTTTTTTACCTCTCTTTTCAACCAACAGCAGTCACTCTCCTCTCCAAATAACTTCTGCTTAGCTTTCAGAGCTTCCCTCGGGTCCGCTTAATCAGCGGTCCCCATTCCCCGGGCCTCGGACCGGTACCGGTTCGTGAGTTGTTTGGTACCGGGCCGCGAGAGTTGAGGCTCAGGTGTGAAATGTATAGTTTTCAGGGTTTTTAACCGGTTTTCAGCGTTATTTTGTTATCGTTTTTAATCATTTACTCGGTTTTCCTTGGTCTTTTCACGTGTGTTATGAATAAATTTCCTTTTTTTCGGTACCGGTACTAGTTTTATTTTGTTGTATTTATCCGCTATACCTTAAAGGCCGGTCCATGAAAATATTGTCGGGCATAAACCGGTCCGTGGCGCAAAAAAGGTTGGAGACCGCTGCTCTTAATTGTTGTGACACGTGTTCGAAATGCAGAGAGGTGCGATCGGTTTGCCACACGGAGCAGCGCGAGAGTAAAGCACGAGGGAGGGGCTAATAATCGGCTCAGTCATTTTTAATGATCGTTGAAACCCTAGATCGTAATCGAGATTAAAATTCAATTAATTGAGCAGCCCTAATATACGTTATGCAGCCATTCAGCCCCAGAAAAAAATTACATTTCTCATAAATTACTGACAGCGTTATATTGATTTGACATTTATGTCCATGAATGTATGTACACTTATAATCTAAGTTGTGTATCAACATTCAGGTATTTAAATGCTGATGCCATTTAGAAAATTTGAAAACATTACCCAACCTTTGACTGTATTATCCAAAAAGATTGCAAAAGTATATCTTCAATAAAAATTATATCCAGACATCACTTCTCAAAGAAAAACAAACGATACACTCCTTGTTGATCTGGTAGGCAATGCAAGTGGTAATGCAAAAAAAATTAAAATAAAAACAAAAAAAATATTAAGGTTAGCAAGAAAAAAAAACAACAAAAAAAAAAAAAAAAACATGCTTTTGGCTCATCTTCAGTCAGTCCACATATTTTCATCAGATGACATTGTCTTGCAGCCTGAGAAAGCCAAACCAATCTGGTATCTGACATGCAGTACGGACAGACCGTAAATCCAGCTTTACTTTGTGGTGTGGTAAAACATGTCCATGTCCAAACTCCTCTCCGTGAAGTTTTTGGTGCAGGAAAATGTCCCAGTATCCATTCGATGAGAGATGAGATTACCAACTTCATGAAAAATTATATATTTGAATGAGGATATTAAAAATGGTTAAAAATAAATAAAAATGAATGTGTGTGTCTGGGATAGAACAAAAATGCTTCCAGACAGCCTACAAGATAGAGGACTTGAACAATTTCACAAGACGTTTCAGGAGCAGTAAAAAACAACAACAACAAACAAACAAAAACAACAGCAATAATACTAGTAGTACAAAAGCTACAAAATAACATTACCAGATATTATCTAGCAAGTATTTAACATCTTAACATTTTGTGCTCGTATACTACACATCATGCACAACTTCTAAAATTAAATGATTCTTAGAAATGCAGGAAATACAACTCTAGACTAAAAGTGCCTCAAGTCAATAACTTGAAACTAGAGCACAGAGTGTGAAATACAGCCCACAGACTCGATCCAGCTTCCTGCTGCCAAAAATTAAAAAAATTAAACTGTGTCCAAACAAACTTTTTCATAGGACAAAATAACACCTTTACTCAAAATGTAAACTATAGAGACACAAAGCTGCATCTAAGTGACCTTTTCAAAAAGCCATATTTCCTAACAAGTTTTTGGTTTAATAATTAAACAAAATATTAACCCATTCCTACTCGTTGTGTCTTCTAAAATTCAGTTCTGCATAACTCAGCACTATGTACATCATGTTTCAATTCAGTTTTTCACAATGTAGCACTTTAGTCTGTTTTCCAAATCAAGAAGAAGTAAAACACAGTATCTGCAGCTGACCTAGAGGAGCTAAAGGCTGCCTGCAGCTGCTTTTCTCTCTGGATCGCTCAGTGGGGTTTTTTAGCAGTTCGCTTGAGCTCGGGTTTGGTGGCCCATGATGGTCCAGGTGTGCTGAGGCATACAAATCCACGTAACTACAGCCCAACTCAATAACAGACAGCATTGTCTCTCTAACTACACCACCTCTCCCTTCATTTATTTTTCATCTGAATTAAATTTTCATGATATTTATCCATTTTTGAAATTAAATTACATGTATTTGCTTTGAAAAACAACTCTCTATATGTAAATTATTGAATTTATGTGCAGGGACTACTCTGAGAAGTCTTTGCAATACATCTACGTTACAGATGAAAGAATATTACTGAGCCAAAAGTAAGTTGAATAAGACCTTTAGATTGCAGTTGTAAAATGAAAAGTCTGTTAACTTACATGCGGAACTTGCCTGTGTTATCAAACCCAGTAAGCGCTAATGGTTCTGCATTCATGACTCTTCTCAGTGCAGAATATCATTGCTAACATGTTAAATAGGAGTTAATTAAAGTTTCTTCAAGCTATACTCTTATTCCTCTACATCACACATTGGCCAAGGTGACTAATAAGAGAAAGGTTATCTGTTAAAATTATAAGTTAGAGTAATTACTCATTAATTGCTACTGCTCAATCGTTTCCACACACCTACATTTTCAAAATGTTTCAAAATGTGTGGTAAAAAGTGGGTGTACACAAGCTAATCTTCATTTAAATATCTGTATCTCTTTCTTTTAGCAGTGCACAGGGAAATAGGACCCTGTAACTTAGTAAAATAAGTGATCAGATTTCCTTAATGCACTATGAAATTTTTTTGCATTAAAGAAAAGTTGATTCTCCCTGTCAAATATCCTGTCAACTACAGTTCTCAGTAAAAAAAAAAAAAAAAAAAAAAAAAGAAAAGAAAGAAAAAAACCTTTATGATTATGATGATCATAATCATAAAGAAAAAATTGCCATCTGTACATCACTTGCTATTTTGGTTATCAAAACCTGACCAGGTGCTTTTTTAAACAATTAAACCTAACAAAGTGTTTTTTATTACTAAAACCTTGTCATGCTGTTAGGTTAGGTTTAGGGGAGGTCTGTGCCACCCCATTTTAAAAATCCTGGGAATCCCCTGTTTGCAATTAGGCCTTTGCTTTGCCTGTACACAGGTATACACACTCATATACATATGTATATCTATACAAGTCTCTTCTTATGTTTTTTTTTTTAACAAAGAAAAGAAAAGTGTTTTAAACTGTATACCATCTAAGAGAACATGCACATGCGGCCCACATTTTGCAGCATTTATGATACAAACAGATCTTTTTCATATGGATGCTAAAAGTATTATCCCAAGCTCACACTCCTCTGCATGAAACATGGCAGCACGGCTATCCAACTGTTTCTCCAAACAGTAGCTGCTGCAATTTTTACAGGCTGCCTTTACTAGCTTAACTGAGGTTAGCTTCTAGCTAAGCCTGAAACGACTAACGGCGTACACACATCCACTGAGATTAAAAACATGTCGCTCTGTGTTTAGTAAGAGCTCCCGTTACATACCGTTCGTAATAAATGCGTAGCCAACAGCTTTGATTGCGTCTGTGTTGTCCTCCGCTTTCTTATCTTGGGTCCAAATAAAAACTGTCCCTGTTTAGTGTGACGTCTCGTGCAGGCGGAACGGACTTCCGCTTTATAAGACCTCCCTTCAAAATAAAAGCATAAACTTCAAATCTGGCTTTCTCCACACAAATCTATCGCTTAGAGCAGTGGTTCCCAAACTTTTTTTGCTGGGCCCCCTGTTCTATGTTCACCAGTATGATAATGATGAAGCAGTAATCTCAGTTAACGTGGTTTTATTAACCAGCACAGCAGCAGAGAACTTACATGCTTGGATTCAATAACGGAATGGCGCCTATACCACTCAAAACACACACACACCTACACGGAGGTACGGCAAGCGGATTAGGACAAAATACCAAACTAACAGCAGGTTATCTACATCCCCCTTCTTTAGTACATCCCCAACCGGACATAAAGTTTAATGCATACTGAATAATAATAATCACAGCATAAAAGGTGACATACGCTGACCTGATTCAGCCGGAATTTGCACTTTAATGGGTTTAGTCGCAGGTTTACTTCTCTGGCACGATCAAGGACTTTTCTCAGGTTGTCGTCATGTTCTTTCATGGTTCTTCCGCCGATGAGTATATCATCAACAATGATGGCACATGGATACCCAGCGAATATCTGCTCCATGGCTCTCTGAAACACCTCACTGGCAGCGTTAAGACCAAAAGGCATTCTGAGGAACCTGAAACGACCAAAACAAGTGCTGAAGGTGGTTAGCATGGATGATTTTTGATCCAATGACACCTGCCAAAAAGAGTTCTTAGCATCCAAAACAGAGAACACAGTAGCGTTTGACATTATTGCAGCCACTTCTTCTACTGTGCGCATGGGATGGTGTGGTCTTTTCAGAGCAGTGTTTAAATCTCGAGGATTTATGCATATCCTGATTTCATCTTTGCCCTTCTTGTTGGTGGCTACCATGGAAGACACCCAGTCCGTCGGCTCTGAGACGGGAGTAATGACGCCTAATTTCTCCATCCTGACCAGCTCTGCCTTGACCCTGTCTTTCATGGCCAAAGGGATGCGATGTGCTGGGCGAACAACTGGTTTCACATCTGGGTTCAGTGTCATGCGATAGGTGACTGGCAACCTCCCAAGCTCATCAGAAAATAAGTCGCTGTATTCTGTGATAAGCTGTTGTGACAGGTCATCTGCAGACATGCTCAATTGGTGGACGTCATTGCTGAATGATACAAGTCCCATTTCTCTGCATGCACATAGTCCAAGTATTGGCTGAACATCTTCATTAATAACAAAGAATGATAGCACATGTGGCTGCCCATGCAGAAAACACTGCAGCTTAATTACACCTGAGGTTTGAATCTTGCTGCCTCCAAATGCTACTAGGTTAACGGACTTGGGGTGTGCTTTCATTTGTTTATCTGCTCTTATAATGTTAACCGTTTTCTTGGGAAGCACATTACATTTAGCACCTGTGTCCACCTTCATCTCAACAGGAATCCCATTAATCTGCACGGTGACAAAAACTTCCTCTTTGTGTTTCACATGCACATCAGTCGCATGGATTGCATATTGCAGATTTACACCATCAACGTAGAATGTGTCGTCTCCGCTGTCATCAGCTTGGTCTGGTTCCACATGATGAACTGACTTTCTGTGTCTTGCTACGTTTTGGGTAGGCCGAACAGCTCTGCACCGTTTCTTAAAGTGATTCCACTTTTTGCATGCATGACACTGCTGCCCAAAAGCTGGACATTTGCTCTTTTTTGCAGCATGAGCACCCCCACAGTTAGTACAGTTAGTGACATGCTGTGTTTCAGACCTGTCTCCTTGTATTTTCTTGTTATCTCCTCTGTGCTTTCTCGTAAATGTGGGCTGGAGCACATCAACATTTGATGCAGATTGTTGAGGAAAAGCAAGTGTTTTATTATGCTCTTCAGTCATTTCATGAATCTGGCAGACAGATATGGCTTTTGCTAGTGTTAAATCACTATCACGCAGTAGCACTTTCCTTAAATTGTCATTGTTGATGCCACAAACTAGTCTGTCTCTTATTAGTTCTTCACTCAGATCACCAAATCTGCAGCTTTTTGCTTTAATCCGTAAATCACTTACATAGGATTCAACAGTCTCGCCAGTCCTCTGATTCCGCGTGTTGAACTTGTGTCTTTCCATCGTGACATTGGTTTGAGGGCTGCACGTTTCTCTGAATTTCCTTTTGAGGCACTCAGGATCCTCCTTCGATTCTGCAGGAATGAGGACTCGTCCTCCCTCGCCGGGCTATCCCACTTCTGACACCATGTTGTATGTTCACCAGTATGATAATGATGAAGCAGTAATCTCAGTTAACGTGGTTTTATTAACCAGCACAGCAGCAGAGAACTTACATGCTTGGATTCAATAACGGAATGGCGCCTATACCACTCAAAACACACACACACCTACACGGAGGTACGGCAAGCGGATTAGGACAAAATACCAAACTAACAGCAGGTTATCTACACCCCCCTTTGTTTTACAAGAAAAATGTTCGCCTCCCCCCCTTCCTAGCGCGTGCACGCGCCCACGCCCAAACACATCCTCCAACCACACACAGCCATATTTTGCTCCATTGCGGTTTATTTCACACCTCAAACATTTAGTAAACAATTAAGCAAATAGGAGTAATCTGCAATAAATTACAGGGAGTAATAAAATAAACTACTAACTCTTTTACACTACGTCCGCACCTACACGGGTATTTTTGAAAACGCAACTGTTTCGTCCACACGTGAACGGCGTTCGAATCACCGAAAACTGAGATCTTTTAAAACTTTTTTTTGTGTTTACGTGTGGACGAGGAATAGACTATGGCTGTATCCCAATTCAGGGTCTGCAGCCTTAAAGGCCGCATTTTAAGACCGATTACGTCACAGCAACGCAACGAAGGCTGTCCCAATTTGAAGGCTGCTCGAAATGCGGCCCTCAAATGCGTCCTTCATTTCCCTGAATTTCAAGGACGTGGTGGTGTCACTACCCGATCCGTACCGGAAACCCGATCGGTACAGCGACAGGTGTAGGCTGTCTCCCAATTCAGGGTCTGCAGCCTTAAAGGACGCAGCCTCAACGATCCTCAAGGGCCGCGTACTCAAAGACCGCTAAGGCCGGAAGTGCAAGGCTTGTGAAATGGGACGGTCTAGCCTCCGTTGCGCTGATACTGTTGTTTGTCAATAAAGTAAAAAAAAAAAAAGGCTGCGTTGCGCTGCCCAGGTTGCCTAGCAACCATGATACTAACCACTGGAAACGTGTCATACAGCTTTGTTTGACAGAAATGAAGGAGAAAATCTTTTGTTCATTTGTTTGTTTGTTTCTACATGAGCTTTGATCATTCTCTGTAAGATTAAGCTCAGCTATTGAACGGCGTATATTTTAAAGTAAAGGCTTTGAAACAGAGGTGTGGACTCGAGTCACATGACTTGGACTCGAGTCAGACTCGAGTCATTAATTTTATGACTTTAGACTTGACTTGAAAAAATGTTCTAAGACTTGTGACTTGACTTGGACTTTTACACCAATGACCTGGGACTTGAATTGGACTTGAACCGGTTTACTTGAAAAGACTTGATATTTCACCCCAAATATAAAATTTAACATGCATATTATATAGAGATTGAAAATGTGACGTCATTCAGGGGTAAAACCGCAAAGGATTCTGGGAACTCGTGGCAAGAGGTACTAGCGAACGCAGGCTTTCAATTGAAATCAGTCACACAGCGATAAAAAGAAACACAAAAATGTCAAGAAGCTGTTGTATTATTAACTGCAATAGCCGGTCGCATGACAGCCACGGGAAGCCGACGGGTAAAGAGATCGGTTGTTATCGGATTACGTCGTTGAAGAGAAATTGTTCGAGCCATGTTTCCTAAGTAACAAAGAGGCAACGGGTGGCCTGGATTGCAGCCATCCAAAGACCAAATATAACGTCCCAGAACACTCCAGCTCACAGGTTAGTCTGCTCCAAGCATTTCCACAAAGGTCAGAGTTTTGTAGTAGTTAATACGTCATTTTCATAACATAATTGGTGATATAGGTTACAAGCAAGTCTGGCGCTGAACAGAAATTGTCGCGCTATGCTCCTTTATTTATTGTGCATAAATAGTGAATTGTCCTGACACAATATTGCGTTTCGCTTCTGTTATTATGGTACATTGACAAAAACATATACTTTTATTCACAGGATAAAACAGTTGTTTTGTATCACTAATTGTCCAGTGCGATTACAACATACAGTACTATTGTCACTGCTACATTTCTGTAACGCGTACCAGAAATTATTTCCACTACTAATTAATTACCCTTGAGCTCAAAGGTCCTATTAATAAACGGTTAACGAATGTGTATTTATGAAGACGATTTGTGAGACTGGTAAACTTATGATAGGTACGATGGTCTTTCGTTCTACACGGTGCATTTCAAGGTCCTGCACCCATCCGTCGGTAAACTGTACCTGGGCTTGTTGCAGTGACCTGAAGTTACTAAACTTCACGAGTGTATGCACTCACTCCAAGAACCGTATGATTATAAATATGAGCGTGGTGAAAGTTGGGCAGCACGCTAACGTCTTTTGTCCACTCTGTGTGCTCATAAGGGTCTGACCCTTTCACTGGTTTGATTTTTTTCCTCGTATCTTTTCTTTGACTTTTCATCAAGTCTGTCTTTGTACGGACCGGCATGATTCTCCTTCGTTTTGTACATACCTATTTGGGGGCGAAGAAAAAGCAAGAATTTATTGGAACCGAAGAATGAATGTTTTGCGGTGCTGCAAATGCTTGCATTTGATGCGGTACTTGGATTGTTTTGCCACGAGTTCCCAGCATGCAATGCGCGAAAGTCACGTGGTCTGTCAATCTCTATACCCTTCAGTCTTTTCACGTATCCCAGCCTGGTCTCCCACCTTGTCTAGGTCATGACCTCTTTGAAGGAGTTGTGTCATATGATCTAGCACTGTACCTGAAGAACATTATAAAAAATAAAAAATGGTTCACATACTCCCTTTTAACTCATTCACTGCCATTGACGTCTATAGCCGTCAATGGCAGTGAATGAGTCAATGGGTTTAACTCATTCACTGCCAATGGCTGGCAGTGAATGAGTTAAACAGACGCATTAAACAGTTTAAATATAAAGGATCCGAAGCACTTACAAAGCCATGTACTGTCAAACCTGACGGATCCAAATTATCAGGGCAAGCCGTTCAAAACTGGAACCTTTTGAGATTGCTGCCAGTTTTGATTGGTGACAAAGTACAAAACCATGAGGATGAAGTATGGCAGTTAGCTCTCCAGTTGAAAGATATTGTGGATCTTATTTGTGCTCAGAGCATTTCCTTGTCCCAGATAGCATTCGCTGACATTTTGATCCAAGAATATTTGGAGATGAGAAAGATGTTGTTTCCTGGAATTCAACTAAAACCCAAGCACCACTATTTGCGCCATTATTCAGCACTGTTGTTGAAATTTGGTCCATTGATGAGGTTATGGACGCTTAGGTTTGAATGTAAACACAGTTACTTCAAAAGATGTGCCAGACACTTGAAAAGCTTCAAAAATATTTGTCAAACTTTGTCAACACGTCATCAGATGTATCAGGCTTATCTTTTAGCAGGGCAAGAATGCCGTGAACTGCTGCAAGTGAAGGAGAGCTGTGCGTTTTATCCCAACCTCTACAGTGACACTATTCAGCATGCGGTCAGGGAGTTAGCTTTTTCAGAAAGCAATACCACAGTTACCACAGACATTCAGTACAAGGGCACTGCATATAAAAAGGGACAGTTTCTTGTGTACAGAAATGACGAGTGTATGGAGTTTGGTGAACTTCTACTCATCTTGATTCAAAATGACACATCTGTGTATGTTCTAATGGATATCCACAAAGGCATCTTCCTCTCAGAATACCATCTGTATTCTGTGACAAAGGACAGTCTTGGGTTACAGTGTATCAACATTAATGACCTGCCTGATTTCTATCCTTTGGTATCATACATTCTTGAAGAATACCGAATCATTCCACTAAAGCATAGTATTGTGGCAAAATAATGTCCAACTAATAGCTCACTTCTCACTGTAAATAGTTTAACATTAATATAAGTGTTACCTGATCCATACCCTGCTCAAGTGTATGAACTGTATGTGATTTTCTATTTTGTTTGGAGGTGGCATTTCTTCTTCAGTGCAAGTATGAGTGACTCAGAGCGAACCTTCCTAGATGTCGCCATCACGGAAGTCCTACCAGAACTTCAAGCTGTGAACAAAAACATCCTGGAGGAGCACTTGCAGTCCATTGGAGTTGAGACAAGTGATGATCTACGCTTCGTAACGGAGGCAGATTTGATGACAGCATTAAGATCTGTACAAGCAAGAAAGCTTCTTTCTGCTTGGAAACAGAAATGTAAGTAAAAACAACAAACAACTATTCAAACTCAAAAGCAGAGATGGTCATGAACAGACATACAGTGTGAATCATAATTGTATTTGTTTTGTAATTTAAAGACCAAACTCCAGAGAACAGCTCGCTATCATCTGTGGAAGCCTCATCAACCCAGTCGCTGTCATTGCTCTCACTTTCACCCCAAAGTCTATCGTCGACCTCCTCCAGCAGCCCAGGATGTGACACACAATGGGATGACAACTTTGAAATTCCATGGAGTAAACTTCCTGCAGAAGTGATGCATTTTCTTGAGAGGAGGAAAAGGCCTCGCCCAAAACTGAGGAGGCAAATGGTCCGGATTGTTGTGACTGAGATGATGGAAAAATGCCCACATGTAGTTAGAAAACATTCAATTGACGTTGCAAAAAAAATGGTGGCAAAATATCCCAATTCTCTGCAAGATTTAATAGAGGGTGAGATTGTTGGCGCAGGCTACCTTTCACTTGTCAAACAGTTGCAGAACAGAATTGAAAATGTAAGGCGCACTTCAACACCCAAAATAAGAAAAAGAAAACATCAGACTGACTCAGACCACACAGACGAGATCCCTTTAGAAGAAAGAGCAGCCATGCAGGATACATACGGGTGCATTAAATGGAATGTAGAATTTCTGCCTCTTGAAGAAACTCCAGAGAGCCAACAGCAAAAGATGGAAAAACTCAAGGTGATGTTCCAGCAAGCTGATGCCAATCCAGAAGAGGTTAAAAGTCTAATGAAGTCCACTTACTACACACAACGTCAACATGTCAATCAGGGGAAAAGTATCAAATGCCTTAGGGAGGAGTGGCCGTTTTGGTTTGATGAACTTGGCATGTCTGTCCACTTCAAGGAACTTACCCGGTTGTTCAGTCTGACGTCACTAGCCGTGTCTGGGTCTAAACTCCGCTGCAGGTCCATATATCAAACGATCACTATGGCATTACTGAGAGTTGAAAAACTGTCTAAAGTCTTTCATCTTTAATAAAATGATCAGCGTTCTGCTCTACCAGGTGTAACAATTGAGTTTAACTTCCAGGCATCCATGAAAACGGAATTTATGACATTTAACGGAGTTAGAAGTTAGCAGGGAGTTAGCTCGCTAGCTTCTATCTAAATACAATATAGCATGTCCTGACTGCGGGGTTTTGGAAACAAATTAAAACGTACAGCTTTCTTATCACTTCCAGCATAAATGAAGACAGAAAACTAAACAGCAGTGACGTTTAGGGTTGCCAACCGTCCCTTAAAATACGGAATCGTCCCGTAACAAAAGTACACGTCCCGTATTGAGCTAATAAGGGACGCACTTTGTCCCGTAATACAGTGAGAATCAAAAGTAGTCTATAACTTTTAATGGAATTAACGCTTTGTTTGAAAACATAATTCCCAGCCCCTCTCCTGCTTTGTGACCAATGAGCTGACAGCACACTTATGACAATTCGAGTATGACAATTCAGATTACCGCTCATCTCATTGGTCAGGAAAGGTCGCTTACGGAGAAAATACCGGAAGACAACAGATGACCACAACAAGAAGCATGGCCAACAGGGAAACAAACGCCGTCACTGCGGTGCAAGTCTCAGACGACAGTACACCTAAAGCTGGGCAGACACTGTGCGATTTTTACAGTCACGTTATTCAGCTCCTGCTCAAACTGCACGATTGACTCGCAGGGGTTAGAAGTTGGTAGGTCACGATGCAGGTCTCACACTATACCGCCCGATGCTCTGATGCGACCTGAGTGCTCACACTGTGCCTCCATAACATGAAGGTTATAACAGAAAATCTGTCGCTCGCTCTCTCTCCGTCTTACACTCACACAGACACACCACCACCATCAACTTTGCTAAATTGCTAATGAAAAACATTGATCAGGCAGCTGTGATTGAGCAGCAGTGTAAATCCAACTATTTTCACGGTTGTTGTGGTCGTGATAATTTTGTGATGCCACATCGAAAAGGCTCGGATGAGCTTTCCAAAGTTCTACAAGTTGTGCCTCCATCGCTTGTGTCCAGATCACACGCTGCACAGCCGTGCTGCTCCATCTTTTACACCAACGTTTACGTGTTTGCGCGCGAGCAGTGTGAGTGGCTATGGTGAGACCCTCACGAGCGATTGATGATCGGGAGCTGGTCGTGAGGTGTTAATCACTTCTCGTTACCCCACGTATACTACACGATGCACGATGAAGGCCAAAATCGGTCCGATCACTCAAAAATCGGCTCAAAATGGGCCTAAAACCGCACAGTGTGAGCCCAGCGTTAGAGCAGCAATGTTTGTTTGCTCAGAGAAAGGGAAGAATGGGAAAAGGAAAACACCTGGCTGGAAAAAGTTAATATGGGCATGTGCAGTGAATATCAGCGCTATGTGGCCAGAAGTGTGATAATATAATTTATTTTGTGTAATAAACATGATTACAACAAATAGATGACTAATACATAAAAGTAATACATAGATGAATAATGATGAGTTAAGATGCGTAATCATGGGAACAAGCGGGTTTACAAACAGGAGCAGCTGATTAGCATTAGAAAAGCTGAAATAATACCTCAACTGAAGCCAATTGTACTAAATGCACTAAATGTGCACTGTTACAAGAATGTTTTTCTTTCTATTGTTTTCTATTATTTTAAGTTAAGCAGGACAGAGTTCTTTTAAAGAAAGATTTACTTATATTCTCAAAAGTTAAGCATGACAGGCTTCTGTTTAAGAAAGAGACCTGTTTTACTGTGTTAATGTTGTCATTTTGAGCTAAAAATAAATGGCTAAATGATCATTTGTTTCACATGTGTTCATATCACAAAGAATACACATCTACTTAAATCAAATTCAAGTCAAAGGGTTAAAAAAATAATTTCACACACAAAAAAAGAGCTAGAAAATTCACCACACTGGGAAGGGTGAAGACAACTGGGTCGCCCGGCCCTGGCCTTATTTATTTTTCAGGGAGTTGGCAACCCTAGTGACGTTTGTAGGGTTACTGAAGTTGGGCTAGCTGGTATATAATGATGTGCTACGTGACCGCTAGCGACACAGCTATGTTAGCATAATATAAACAAGCTAACTTTTTTTTCCACTCGATAAAAGTTAACATGAGTTTTCTCGGTGGTCAGAAACAAATGTAATCGCATGGCAGGATGCTGTAAGAGGACCAAACTTCAGCCAGGAGAACAACTGAGATAATCCATCTACAATACGAGGTTAGTCATTCATATACTGCTGCATGGGCTGGGCTGTAGTTACATCCTAAGGTTTTAAAAACTGAGCTTAAATAAATGATTAGCGGTAATAAAAGCCGAGGGAGGTCAACAGGGATCACTGACTGTTTTAGGAGCTTTTGAGATCAAATAGAAGAAAATACATAACATTAAACATGTTAACAACACAAAAGCCATATTAAACGCAGACTACTTTAGACCCGGAAGTAGGATTCGTCGCGTCATCACTGAACAACCGGACTGGGATTGACCTCAAAGAGACATTCACACGAAATTTGGCTTATGGACTACTTATGGACTACTTGACCACAGTTGCTGTCAGCAAAAGCAAGGTGTTGCTTCAGACTTATGCAAGGCTTCAGAGGATGCGGGGACCGCAGAGTGGCTGCTCAGATGATGTGAAAGAGATGGTCCTGCTTCTGCTCAGCTACTTTGAAGAGAAGGAGGAGTCCATGCTTCTCTGTGTTGAAGATACATGTCTGGCAGATGAGGTACAACTGGAGCAAGTGCCTCTGACACCCACTATTATCGTGTGTGGTAAGTCTGTTTCATAGCTCTTTCTCTCTCTCTCTTTTTTTAAGTGCACTTTTTATAGATTGTCATGTGACTGCCGTGTTTATTGATATAACCTGTTAAATAATTTGTTGACAGGACAGTCCTGCTATTCCTCAAGAAGATACACGCTGAGTATTGATCGGAACCTCGTCAGCACAAACATATCCTCCTTCATTTCTGCACTGTGCCTCGTGTTCGGGAGCTACTACAATTTCAACATCCATTATCCATCTGAGCTGGCTTCCACTTTAGAGTTTCTTCAGAGGTGAACAAATATGGCTTTGTTATTTCTCATAACTGAGACTCTGGGATCTGGGCCCTGTTTCAGGAAGCCGGTTTAGTGGAAAAACTGAGTAAGTATACCCTGAGTTAACGAAAACTCTGGGTTTTCGGTTTCACAAAGCGAGTTCAGCTGAAGCCTGAGTGAGTCACTATGACGACACACGCCGTGAAGCTAACCTGCCCCCTAGCAGGTTTACTACAACTAACCCTGACTGTCTCCGCCCCTTTGTCGGAAACCTGACAGTAGGAAGTGTCGGACATGGCGTGTCCCTTCCTTGAAGAGCCAGTAGATCGTGAAGCCCAAATTCTCCGCAGGGCTCTCCGCCGGGAGAGAGTGATTAGAGCGCGTTTGGACAGTTTATCATTTCCTGATGATTTTCTGTGCGAACGTTACCGTTTCTCAGCACAATCTATAAGTTATTTGAATAACATCCTCAGGCCATATATTACGCATGTGACACATCGCGGACATGCTCTCAGTTCTGTACATATTATTTGTATTGCACTTCGGTTTCTTGCAAACGGGAGCTTTCTGTATAATATTGGTGACGCTGAGCACGTTTCCAAGGCTACCGTCTGTCGGGCAGTCAGGACTGTTACAGTTGCACTGAAACGTCTCCTGTACACGTTTGTGGTGTTCCCCGGTCATAGACCCACAAGATTCATCAAAGAGGGATGCCACAAAATTGCAGGTATCAGGATGAACGAAACTTAATTTATGATGTGGTGATACTTGGACTACTACTTAAATTTTACATTTATTTTCAGGGTTCCCAGGCGTGATTGGCTGTATAGATGGCACTCACATTCCAGTCATTGCTCCTTTAGTAAATGAAGGAGACTATGTGAACAGGAAGTCTTTCCACAGCATTAATGTACAGGTACATAGTTCCCTGTAGCATTTCAAACTAACAAATTATTTTATCATAGTAATGGATGCTAATTTGTGTTCTCTGCACTGTGAAGATCATATATGATGCTGCCAACATTATCACAAATGTGGAAGCCAAGTGGCCAGGCTCTGTCCATGACTCACAAATATTCCGTGAATGTACACTGAGCACAAAATTTGGACATGGTGAGTTGAGAATACTTTAAAATATATAAAGACCAATTGCTTCAGGGACATTTGAACTGAAGTGTATCCTTCTGTCTTAGGAGAGTTCACTGGCTACTTGCTTGGTGATAGGGGGTATCCATGTTTACCCTATTTGCTTACCCCTTACCCTGACCCTGAACCGGGCCCACAGCAGCGATATAATCTGGCTAATTGCAGGACAAGAGCCAGAGTTGAAATGACTATCGGAATGCTTAAGGCCCGGTTCCAGTGCCTGCAAAGACTCAGGGTCACCCCAGAAAGGGCATGTGACATTATTGTGGCATGTGTGATTCTTCACAACATTGCCACAATTAGAGGAGAACACTGTCCTTCTGAACCAAACATCAGCAGTGATCCAAACCATGAACATCCTGACCCTCCCACGGACATACAAGATGGAAGAGCAGTCAGAGACACCATATGTCACAATCATTTCTTTTGACCCATCACCTCAACATGTTGAAAGAAGAATAAACAGATTTTTTGTTCAACTGGCTTTATTGGTCGCCTGTATTTCCTGTACACAAAGTATTAAAAGATGTACACCTCATAAAGTGTCTCTGTTGCTTCCTCCTCTGTAACAGCTGTCAATGTTTCTTCATTATTTTCCTGTAGTAAAGGAATAAACAACATTGCTGTTCTACTGTACACTCATATAATCTGTGGAGTATTACTCACAACTGCATGTTGGTCTGGCTCAACAGGAGGCTGCACCAGATGCAGTACACCATCACCATCAACTGATAGAATATGAGGTTTATACAGGTCACTTATAACTTACAAGGGACCAAATGGCAATTAACAAACATACCTATCACCTTACACTTCATTGTCATTATGCTCTCAAAGACAACCAAGACTGAGGGAAGGCAAAATCAGTAGGAACATAACTTCACTACAAAATAATCCATTATGGTAAAGAGTTTATCAAATGAATGAGTCGCACTGCAAAGGTGACTGTGAAGAAAGGATGTATGCACATCATGTATTATTTTGAATTTACCCCCTATGTAGGCACTTGTGTCTTGCGGGGTTATTGACTCAGAGGATGTCCCCGCAGAGATGCCTTCGGCCACAGGGCGCCCACTGTTTTGGCTGAGGGCCAACTGCTCAGCCTCTGTGAGTGGTGGTGGTGGAGGACCCCCACCTGTTTTTCGGGCCTCCGCTTTTTTTCTGTTGGCTATAACGGGCCACATTTGAGCATACAGAGTAAGCAAATATGTACTTGTAATGTGCTCAGATAATTTCAATAAGTGCTTACAGAAAGAAAATTAATGTAGCCTCTAACTGCAATTGATTTACATGGGACAAACAGACCAAGCACTATGGCTCATAATACAATTACACCTTACCTGTTTGGACTATATTTTTATATTTCATTTTTACTTGCTGCCAGGCACGTTTGGGGCCTGTTGGGTTGCACCTGCGCTCACATCACATCACAAAATAAAATGTATAAAATAACAAATAAAATAACATATGATAAAATAACGTGTTAAATGGGTGGAAATCCCTCGATCAATGTTTAAATTAACACTCACGCATTGACTCTGTCGGCTATGTTTTGCCATGCATGCTTTTGCAGCTGTGGCTGTGTTACTTTTTTCCGCGGAATTTGCGTGTTATCGGCATATGCTGCCATCAGAATTTCGGCCTCAAGCGCTGTAAAATACATTGATCACGCCTTCTTTCCCTCCGTCTCCATGGTGACTCGCTTAATCTGTGCTCCACTAATCAGGGCTTTATGTATCCTCGTCCGCGCGCTTCACTTGGGGTTAAAGCAACTCCGCGTTGACTGAACTAATTGTTATCAGCCTTTCTGAAACCGAATATTCCGAGTTGGACAGTTCGGGGTTACTCAACCCTGCGTATCGTTTTTCACTCTGAGTTTTCTAAACCGGCTTCCTGAAACAGGGCCCTGGAGTCTGGCTTTGATGTGGTTCGAGTCCAGGTCTGGCTCTGAGTCTCGGTCGGCTTTGGAGCCGGTTTCAGTTGTTTTTTTCAGTTTTTTGTTGTTGGTTTTTTTTTGTTTGTTTGGTTTTTTTAAATACATTAACAGTCTGAATCCGGGTCCAAGCCTGGCCGAGACTCAGGGCTAGACCAAGCGTCAGCTGACGTCTGACTACCTATAACCTTTGCTTTGGATTTTAAAAATGCTAAAGTGTGACATATCACTGCAGAAGACACTCGTGAAGGGTGCCAATACTTTTGACCATGCATTGTTCACTTCCCCACAGCATTTTGGTTATACTTTGTCTTGAACGTGGTGTGGAGCAGGGAAATTATAGCATTTTGATGTAACTCAGTTACCATTAATTGTAGAAACACATGACTGATAATTGTTCCGTTTTAAGTTTATTTTTATGATATAGATTGGAACATGAGTGGGGAAAACTGAGCATTTTTAAGTTTTGTATAGTATCTTGACACATGAAATGTATCAAGATAAAGGGGGTTTAGGGTTTAATAATTTAATTGTTTAATAATTTAGGATCATTTTAGGACCTTTTGGGTTTTTGATCATTTGGATATGGTAAAACTGAAACTGTTATTTTTAAGTTAAGGTTAAAGGATTAAAGTGAACTTGTCACGGTTTGCGGGGCAAGCGGTGTGGAGTTGTAGAAAAGGACCCAAAAGGCGGCAGCTCTGGTGCAGGTGAATATTTATTTACAACGGTGGGCACAAAACAGCACTGGTGGAAAAACAAGAAACCGGAAACCTAAACTGGGTAAGCTAATAACACAAACCAGAAACGAGGATGCAGGGAGGTCCGGGGAAATACACAAGAGACGCAGGGAGACCGAGGGGAAACAACACAGATGAACCAGCAACTACCATAACAGAAGACACAACTTAAATACACCCAGAGAGCACGGGGAGAACACAGACATAACAGGCTGGGGGAAACATGGAATAAACACAAAGAGAGACGAGAGCTCATAAATACACAGAGGGGCACAAGGGGGTAAGAGTCACAAAGGGAAAAAACACTTAGGGAACACCACAACAGGACACCTCAGAAAACCTGGCCTAAATAAGGAGCGAAAATACAAGGAACCAAGAATACTGGGCCAACATGGCCCAGGACCATGACAGAACTGAATCCTGTTTAGAAGATACAATGCCGGTTTTTCAAAGCTGTGAATAATTCTTAGAGGGAAAATTAGTGAGGGTTGAAGGAGTAGAACAGCTTTGATTTCTTTTTGATTTCTAGAAGTAGTGGTTATAATGTAGGCTTACACATACAGATATTACATAGGAGGTATTTTTAGGATAAAGGGGAGAGCTTATAAATATATCTATAAAATATCTGTTTATGCTTTGATTAAGTCGAGGACTACTGGCTGTCTGCATACAGAGTGTCTTCCCACCCATGGTCCAGAAGGTCTTGGTCCAACAATGATTTTAATGAACACACGTGTGGGAAGACACTCTGTACGCAGACAGCCAGTAGTCCTCGACTTAATCAAAGCATAAACAGATATTTTATAGCATCAGGGTTTGATTTACTGACGCCCCTTCATGCGTCACAGATACATTTTATACATAGATCAGATCAACACCACAATGGCTTTTCACCCAGAAAATCATCTTCTATTTTCATGGCTGGTACTTTCCGTTCTTGTCTTAAGGTGAATTGTTCCTCTTTCTTGCCGAGACAACAAGGACGGTTCCTCTTTTACCGAGACACTTTTGCAGTTACAACCAGACATGACTAATCTCTCCTCTAAATAAATTTAACTCATGTGTGTGTGTCACGACCTCACATGCTCTTTCTCAATTCACCTGTTGCACTTCTGACCTTTCACCAGACCAGAGGCTCACTGAGACTATGTGTATGTCTTCTACTAAATAAATGTTTTAATCAAAAACCCCTACTAAAAGCTTAATATGAAATGACCTGATATATAAGTGTTTTGTAAGCATGTATTGCAATTCCTTCTATGTTCTAGTTTTCCCTCAGCATGGATCATCTAGACACTCTCACTAGATGAAGCTTAAGACCATTAATGAACCTGAACATCAACTCAAATAAGCACAGATATGCATTGTGTATAAAATAGTCATAACTGCTTAAGGCCTTCTTAAAGCTATCTGTTACATTGTTAAAGCCTCGTCTTAGCCTGCTGCTCAAAATAACTTCCATTTCTGCAAAACTCTCCAAGCCTGTTTCCTGTCCTGTTACTTTTAGCCTTTCTGAAAGACACACTGTTCAACCCCTGAATGCAATATAAACTCCAGATTATATTATTAATGCAATGGTAATGATGACAATTATTTAACAATAGCAGTAAAATAATTTCCCTGCTCCACACTGGTCATGGCCATGACTGTGTGTATATATGTATATACTTAATTTTTACTTACTTTGTACGTGTATTTTAACTGATCAATTATAAAAATGCTTAATAAACTTTTATATGATTTTTATTCTACAGGTGTTTCTTCTCCATAAACCCAGAAAAAGGAACCAAAGTAGAGAATAAAAACTCAAAGCGTCGTCTCAGTGTGAACCCTCGAGTCCTCACCCTGATTCAGGATCTCGCCGACCACGAGTGGCGCTAAGCCTAAATCTTGACTCTCTGTGGACTGTTAGTTTTACTTTGTTAATTTTGTTCCACAATGTGTACTGGAACCTTTTACTGGTCGAATGCATGAAGCCAATTCATGAAGATGTTCTTGCTTTCCGGCAGAAACATCTGTAGTAGCCCACCAGACCCAAGAAGCGTCTGAGCTCCCGTCTGGTGGTGGGCACCGGGTAGCTCAGTACGGCCTCCACCTTTGCATTCACGGGGCGCACCTGGCCATGTCCCACTTGTTTTCCGAGGTATGTCACTACCGCCTTGGCAAATTCACACTTTGCCAGGTTCAGAGTTAGGGAAGCCTGGGTTAAACGAGCAAAAACATCCCTCAGAGTACTCACGTGATCAGTCCAGCAAGAAGAATATACCACAATGTCATCCAAATACACATTACAACTGTGAATGTCTGCTAACACAAGGTTCATAAGTCGTTGGAAAGTGGCTGGTGCATTCCGCATGCCAAACGCCATCACTGTGTACTGCAAGAAATAGTCTGGAGTAACAAATGCTGAAATATCAGAGGCTCTGCTAGTTAGAGGAACCTGCCAGTACCCTTTTAACAGATCTAGCTTTGTTATGTAGGTGGCGGCTCCAATACTGTCTATGCAGTCTTCCATGCGAGGCAATGGGTATGAGTCAGGGACTGTGACTGCATTTACTCTCCTAAAATCAGTACAAAAACGAGGAGAACCATCTGACTTTGGTGTCAGCAGACATGGAGAGCTCCAAGAGCTATGGCTAGGTATCGCCAAACCATTTCCAAGCAGGTACTGTACCTCGTTTTTCATTAATTCCCTCTTGAGTGGGGGGCACCGGTATGCGTGTTGCTTAATAGGGCACGCATCACCCACGTCAATGTCGTGCTTTAACACTGGGGTTTTAGACGGTACATCCCCAAACAGACTAGGGTGCGCTTGGATCAGATCTTTCACATAGTCTCTCTCGTCATGAGGAAGATAGGAGAGGTACGTGTCTAAGGCACCAAGAACCTCTGAGTTTGCAAGCCTGCCGCTCTGCTGACCTTCACTACCCTTCACCAAACCATCATCATGGTTTATGGGCACAGAAATGAGTGAGATGGAGCCCTTGCGGTCGTCTTCCCTAGAGTGAAACAGTTTCAGCATGTTTATATGGCAGAGCCGTGTTTTACGCCTCCTATCCGGAGTGCGAACGATGTAGTCTGTGTCATTGACTTTGCTCTCTACCACATATGGTCCCGCAAATTGGGCTGACAGAGACGGACCAGATGTGGGCACCAACACGAGTACCTGATCACCAGGTTTAAAAGAACGCTGCACTGCCTTCCGGTCATACTGCCGCTTCATTTTCCCTTGGGCTGCTGACAGAGACTTCTTAGCTATTGCACAAGCATGGTACAAATGTTCCCGACACTGCGTGACAAACTCAAGCACATTTGATTGCGGCTGCACATCAGACAAAAACTGTTCTTTCAGGGCTTTTAGAGGCCCTCTCACACTGTGCCCAAAAACTAATTCAGCAGGGCTGAAACCAAGGGACTCCTGTTTTGCTTCACGAGCTGCAAACAGTAGGAATGGCAGTCCCTCATCCCAGTTCTTGTCAGTCACCAGACAATATTTTCGCATCATCAACTTTATGGTCTGGTGCCATCTTTCTAGTGCACCTTGTGACTGGGGATGGTAAGGGCTGGAAGGGATGTGTCTGATACCAAGTGATTGTAATGTCTGCTTGAACAGTTTTGACTGGAAATTGCTGCCTTGGTCGGTCTGAACAATTCTAGGCAGACCGAATGTTGAAAAGAATTTAAGTAGAGCCTTAATCACAGTGGGAGCGGTGATTTTTCGAAGTGGTATGGCTTCAGGAAAACGGGTTGTGGCACACATGATTGTCAAGAGGAACTGATTACCCGTTTTTGTTCTGGGTAGAGGACCCACACAGTCCACTAAAACACGCTCAAAAGGCTCCCCAACTACCGGGATGGGTTTCAGAGGAGCAGGTGGCACCGCCTGATTAGGTTTACCCACAATTTGGCAAACCTGGCATGTTTTGCAGAACTTGGCAACGTCTTTCTTCAGACCTGGCCAGAAAAAGTGCTGAAGAACGCGGTCATAGGTTTTAGTAATACCTAAATGACCTGACCATGGGTGTTCATGCGCAAGCTGCAATATGCCACCCCGGTAATCCCTAGGAATGACTATTTGGCGTACCACCCCCCCAACCCTCATCACCTCCTTCCTGCTGTAATGCAGGTCTTGAGACCCATTTTCTTAGCAGTAACCCATCCTCAAGATAAAACCTGTGTGCCTTTTTATTGTTTGCTAACTCGCTTACCTCTTTAAAACAGTTAGCGAGTGACTCATCCTTTTCCTGAGCCTGGATCAAACACTCACGTGAGACCGGCAAAGGAAGAACCTCAGACAGAGTAGCCAGACCCTGTTCGTCGAGCGCTGGTTTAGAAGGGCTAGCAGCTGGCTCTCTGTCCCCAGTTAGAACAGATCCAAGAACAGTCTCACTTAGGTTCACTTCCTCCAGCTTCCGAGCTTGCGACCTGGTAAGAACACTGACAGAAAACACATCAGGGTGGGATTTCAACAGCTCGTCCTCTTCCGGGATACAGCTGGGTTTATCCACCACCTCAGGAACAGGGAGTACTTTGTCCCCAGCAATATCATTTCCCATTATAAACTCAACACCCTGAATAGGAAATGAGTTTCTTACTGCAACCTTGAACAAACCAGAGGCTAACCTCGACTGCACATGAACACAATGTAGTGGTGCAGGTATGTAGGCCATCCCAATACCTTGCACTATTGTACTAGCGTTACAAGATGACTCATCACTGACTGGCAAAACGTCGGCCAATAGAAATGACTGCGAGCCACCCGTGTCCCTCAGTATTCTCACGGGCTTTTGATCCCCGGGAAACCCTGTTAAGGAGACAAAACCATCGAAAATGAAGGGTTTAAAACACTTATCAGGTTCACTCATGGTCACATGGGGGGGGGGAGCTCAGCGACTTGACTAGGCCAACCCCTTTGGCTTGTTTTAATTGCTGGGGCACTTGTTTACGTTTAAGAGCCAAACACTCAGAAACTATATGCCCCACTTTGTGACAGTAGAAACATTGTCTATCAGACTTGGAACCCAAGGAACCCCTATGTGGTTGAGGCTTTGTGTCCTTTTCCAGTCGTTCACGATAGTGTGATTCGGATTTACCCACAAACACGCTTTTGTGCGTTAAAGCAAATTCTTCTGCCAGGACAGCTGCCTCCTGCAAAGTGGCCACTTTTTGTTCATTCAGGTACAGCACTGTACGATCAGGAACACAGTTTTTGAATTCCTCCAACAACACCAGTTCACGCAATGCGTTGAACTCTGACACTTTGCTTGCTTGACACCACCTATCAAATAGTGTCCCTTTTTCCCTTGCGAACTCAAGGAATGTTTGAGCAGCGGATTTCCTCAGGGTCCTGAAACGCTGCCTGTAGGCTTCAGGCACCAACTCATAGGCTCTGAGTATAGCGCTCTTGACATTGTCATACACAAGACTGTCCTCGATAGTGAGAGCTGCGCATACTTCCTGTGCCTTACCAATTAATTTGCACTGAAGCAAAAGGGACCAAACCTCCTTGGGCCAATGTAACGCCATAGCAATGCGCTCAAACGCATTAAAATAGGCCTCCACCTCAGTCTCCCTGAATGGTGGAACTAGGGCAATGTTTTTGCCCACATCAAATGCCGGAGGTGCAGGAGCAGGGAGAGAATTATCTGAAGGATTGCTATTGTTGTCTTCATCCTTCACTGTAGGTGGAGCAGAAGGCTCAGGAGACCATTTGTTAGCTTGCAACTCCAGTTGACGCAACCTAATAGATGTCTCAGCTTCTAGCTCCCGACACTTCAACTTGAACTCAAGCTCATCCTTACGTTCCCTTTCTTTGGCCTCAAGTTCAAGACGAACTAAACGTACCTTTACGCGTGCACTAACACTGGGATTACTAGATTCGACAGAGAAGGGCTCAAACCGTGGAAGAGAGGTTGGTGGCTTTCCCTCACCTGGTCTGACCACCGTAGGTGTCCCCGCCCCCTCCTCAGCACAAACCTGAGGATGACCAGAGGTTTCGAGGAGTGACGCGGGATCCCCCGAGTCCACCTCTAAGGGGAACACGCCTTGCCCAACCAACCCACTGACAACAAGAGTCTTTAACTCGCTCTTCTTCATGGACTTGGCCACAAGGATGTCATAATGCGCGGCAACAGCACACAAATCCTCCTTCCGACATGCATCAAGCTGGTCCAATGCAGGCCTAGCTATAAAAACACCCAGGCTAAACTGTGCCATAACCCAAATAATCCTGGACGAGCCCCCACTTATGTTACGCCCCACTTAATGAACGGAGTGTCGACTGGAGTGAGGGGTAACACAAAGTGAAAGGGAACACATGAGCTACTGGAGAAAGAGATGTCAGTATACAAGATTTATTGCCTAAAACTACTACAGTACAAAAACACAGGGAAGCTCTTTTCTTCAGGGTCTCCAAGGCCAAAACAATAAACAAAACACCCCCTTTTAGCTAGAAATCAAAACCAAGTACTCACTAACCAAAAACAAAATACAATGGCTGAGCTCCCTGTCTAACCAAACCAGGAGAAAACAGGTGAAACAAAAATGGCAGAGAACCCCTATCTGCTTCCACAATGACAAACTAATTAACACAATAAGGGCACACCTTCGCTCACAATAAAAGAAAGAAAAAACCAAAGTTCACAGAGGGTAAGTTCTCTCACTCACACACACACACACACACACACACACACACACACACACACACACACACACACACACACACACACACACACACACACACACACACACACACACACACACACACACACACACACACACAAAGGCCCGCTGCCCAAAACTCTACAGCTCACAGCTCTGGCAAACATGGGGAAAATGGCAGGGGGTGTGGCAGTTTAGGATGGCAGACTATATGCCGTGGCTGACGAGCTGGAACACACCTCAGCTGCGGCTCATGAGGCAGACCTGCAACACAAGAAAAGGAGAAAAACAACTCTTCTACAGAGGGAGAGCCACTAGAGGTCAGCGACCGTAACAGAAGGAATGTTCTTTATAAAAAAAAAAACAAAAAAAAAACATGCTGCTACTGCAGTGTTTCTAGACCACATGTGTAGGTGTGTTTCACCACGTGGTTTTCCTGATGTGTTTTCTGACCAGGGCCATGGTTGTGGTGACAGCAGGGTGCGTGTTGCGTTGCACGGTGATTATGATCATTTTTGGCACAATATGTGTTTTTTGTTTTAAAGTCTTAACAGGTTATTTAACTTTTTCTGGTGGAGGGTCTAACAAATGCTTGTTTCATGAACATGGTTCTTGCTTTGCAGGAATGTTCCACAGCTTTTATAGCCTATATTCTGATTGAATTGTGTAGTTGCTGTGTGCCTTGCATATTGTGTTAGTTGGAAAAAATGCATCCAATTGCTGTCATTTGGCTAATCTGCCTGCAAAATAAATTTCCCAAAAGTGATATTTTCCACTCTTGTGTTTTCTCAAGATGTATTTTTGCATGTTTGGGTGTAGGCGTAGCAGTAACAAATTTGCTGGTTTATGGTTAAAATTTTACATTAAAACATAAAATATACAGCATAGTAATGGATTTTATGTATAATATACAGAGCAGCTCCATTTAATATGCACAGTTTCACCGTTGTTCTACCATTTTAAATTAGTTTTTTGTTCCATATTTCCCTGTTAATTTTACAATTTATGGATCCACAATAAGCATTTATTACTTGTAAAAGATACAGGAAATAGTCTATTTATATATAACATCAACGTGTGAAATTAACTTCTTTTTTCTGTAGATTTAACAGTTTTAATGTGAGTTTCATTCACTGTAAATCAATTTACATATTGCATCTGTAACGCGATATACTGTGCTGCTGTATTTTTTTAGGAAGTCCCTGGTAACCCCAGCTGCCAGCGTTTTCCTGTAAAAACAGCACTTTTTTTTTTTACAGTGTACTTATCGCTATTATATACTCTGTATTTATATATGTGTATATATGGTATATTTCTATTCTTGCATCCTTTTGCAGCTTCTGTTGGAGCTGTGCTACTGGAAACAGAATTTCCCAGAGGAACCCACCTGAGGGATTAATAAAGTTTTATCGGATTTTTCTAATTTAATCTCTTTCTTTATGAAACACCTCGAAGTAAACGTAGTTCCTTGTTTGCAGATAAGGAGCATGAGCATTTCCATTTAGTGATTAACTAACATACACACATGAATCCAAGAATGTGGCAGTTACTGTCCAGGTCTCTCTCTCTCTCTCACACACACACACACACACACACACACACACACACACACACGAGAATTAGGCCCTAAACAGTCAAAGAAAGTCAGATTAACAAGCTGTTTTCTTTCCTGGCATTTGGAATATTTTTCTTTTAGTCTCAAAATACTTAAGTAAATAATTAAATAAAATAAATACGCCAATAAATAACTACACCTGCACATTTTCCACTGACCATAATCATGCTACCTTTTTTTATCCTCTTGATAGTCACAAATCTGTCACTTATTGAGTCAAGCATGAGCAAATAAGGTGAAGTTACTTTTGTCATATGAGGTCATTCTGAAGAGCTTACTCTGTGCTGCAATAACCCGATGGATACATGGAAAAAAAATAACATTTTATTGTGCAAGTGCATTTTCATTCTGTTACATTTGAAACACCTGAGTAAATGTCATAACAAAAAAAAAAATTACATTCCAACTTTTTCTAAAGACACACTTAACATAAATATTTATTTATTATTTCTGTTACTCCAATAGAAATAATAATTTCTGTAAGTTTTCCATTAGGTATTTAGCCCATTTATGCAAATAAATGCTATACTTTTTTTCTACACACTACACTACAATCAGTCTAAAAAGTTGCAGTCTACAAGGCAGATGGATGAAGGCGTGGCTCACATCGCAACCCGTATCATAACACAAAATGTGAATCCTCACGTGGAATTGAAATGCATTTGTTTGCTCACCACTTCCTCAGTGGGAGACCGCAGCCTGGTGGCTTAATGATATTAAAAGCTGTAAAGTATCTCCAACATGGCTCCCTCTTCCAGCACAAATATGACAGAATTATACTCGAAAAGTGGAAAACTTGAGATTACCCAGCCAGTCTGCTCAGAAATCATCTAACAGTGAACTCTGACAGAACATCCTCCCACACACAGACACACTCTCTCTTCCCACATGCTCACTCCCTCACACTCACACGTGTGGGGTGTTGACCTTGAACTAAATCTTGCATGCCTAACGTAAGCGGAGAACACTGCACTGACATGAGTGACATGTTAATTATTGTTTCTTATTGTTATATGTTAATTATTGTGTAACCCAAATAATTTTTCTTTTTCGCAAACACTTTTGAACAAGTTAAGAGACATTACAAAGTTAACAAACATGGACCCCAAGATTAATTTACTGTAAGAAGCAATATTAACAGCAAAAATTACAATACTGGCAAGATGTATTTTTTCTTAAATCACATTATGACATATCATTAATGTCATCTGAAGGAAAAAAATATTGACCTCACGTCACCACGTTCTCAAGTCATCACATTCACAAAGTTGTGTGTCCATGTCGGCAATAGCCCATCAACCTTTTACGGCAGATTACTATTGCTATTAATGTTACAAACATAAATAATTTTCATATTTCATAACATATGCTTGAGCCTTTGCTCAAACTGTAATCCAAATGATTATTTAAAAGATAACAGTGTCTGTAATTAATACTAATTATTATTACTGGTATAGTCATACAATGAAAGCAATCAGAATTATTTTTGACCAAATATAAATAACTGGCATAGAAACAGAACCAGCCACCCTAGGCATGTAATCTCTCTAGCGTGTCCTCGGTCAACCCTGAGGCCTCCTCACATCTGAAAACATCTTTATTAAATGCGCTCATATTTACACTGTACGTATAGCATTGTAAATAAATCCAAAATAACTTTTGAACACTCATTCGTCCATTGGTCTCTCATCAGCATGTGCAGCATAATAATCAGATTTTGCTGAGCCAGAGTGGAAAAAAATATCTCTTATTATTTTCTTAAGTAGGCCTATTTTCATTTAGAATACATGGTTCCTGGCCATAAACACACACACATGCAACCATATTTTTATGACAATATGGTTTTAAACATAGGCAAGGTTATTTACCATAGACACAATTATCTACTGTTAAATTCAAAATGGCTTAAAGAAGTTTAAGGCCTGTGTTATTTCCAGGTTTTCCCGAGACTAGGAACAGAAATATTTTTTTTGGCATTCACTGATTGTAAACTCTAAATCCTTCATGGTCAAACTGTCGACACTGTTATACACTGAGGCGCCTAAAGAAGAACATCTGAAGTAAACAGTCAGAACTGCAGCGCCGTGCCAACAAATCAAAGATGTCACTCCGCAATTTACCTACTTGACAGCTTTGGCTTCTTATCATTTTGCCCTTTATTTCTCAAAGTAAACAAAAATCTAGCTGTCAAAGGAGATAGCGGCCATATTTAAGCATGGGCTAAACAACTACTCATTAACAATTAGACCGAAGAGGAGTCTTGAGACTTTCTTGTTGATGTTCTTGAAGCTGTTTGTCCAACTGTCTGGTGATGTTTCTGAAAAGAAAAAAAAAAAGGTTATAAAAGGGAAGCAAAACATCTTTTTATCCATTCAGTTTTGTGTATGTGTTTTTGCATACCTGCAGGTTATTGTAATGTCTCTGGCTTCTACAGTGTAGGTCTTTGGCAGTGCTCTCAGCTACATAGAAAACTGAGCACAGGCTACATAAATACCCCGTTTTAGGGACAACATGCTCTTGACCTGATAAGGAACAGAAAAAGGAACAGAACGTTACAAAAAAATAACTGAGTAAATCTCTGGAACTAAACAGATTTTATTTATTATTTGTGTTTGTTTCTCACCAAGTGGGATGCTGGGGTTAAAAGGCGGCAGGTCCAAGTTATCAGTGACACAAGGAGACTGAGAGCGAGATCGCTTTGCTTCAGGTTCGACAAGATCACTTCTTTGTTTCCCAAAAGCTGAAGAAGAAAAAAAAAAAAAAAAAACTGTCAACAAATCCTTTAAACCTGTCAACAAATTATTTTGCAGCTATTGCAGAAACGAATTCAAAGGTATTAATTAAAAAAAATTGCTTTGTACTGTAACACTGAAGTATTAACTTTTTTTTCCAAACAAAAATGACAAATTTCAGTTGTTCCAAATCTTCTGATAATGACAGAAAAAAATACTGGCAACCAAGAAAGCTGCAACTTTATAATTTTATCGACTTCAAAATTGATTTTTAGAACGATGCATTTAAAATCAGCTCGGTGTGAATTGTGAGCGAAAACAGTTCCTTGAACCTTTACGGGCGGTCCTTCTCTGTCCTTGCTTCTCCTCTCCTAGTCTCTGGCTATCAGCATAGTCAGAGCTGGACTGCTTCCCAGCAGATGTGGTTTCCATACTGGATTGTCTATCTGCTTCCTCCAATTTCCAAATCTCTGTTTGGCCTTCACTTGACAATCCAGACACCACTTGGTCCGGGGATGATAAAAGTGATAAGGAATCAAGTGAAGAGGGAGGCAGTGATTCTGTTCTCTCATCTTTTGTGCTTTCTTGCTTCAATCTAGTAGATTTTCTCACTACAGGAGAAAACAATAAATTCCTTTAGTTTCATGTTGGTCTGACATGACTATGTAACAGATGTAGTTGTTTGTGTGTTACCATGTGTCTGTCTTGTTCTCTTCTTGGCTTGACCGCTTGTCCTGGTTGTTACCACTTTTTCTTTTTCAGCAATCTCCCACAGTTTATCAACCGTTACAAAGCTGCCATTCTCCTCTAATGCATGAAATCAAATAAAGACTCAAATTAAACTTGAAACCTTTTATTTTCATAACAGAAAACACTGTCCTATAGGTGTGCCACAGAGTACTACTCTGGGACTACTATTTTATTTCTGTAAACAAATTATTGTTAATTTTCAGTGAAAATAATGTTTAACTTTATGCTGAAACTGTTATGTATAGTGAAAGAAAGTTTCTGACTTACATTAACTCTAAAAACAGAAATGTTTCGTAGCTCCCAAAACGTTCTCTGAATTTCAATTGCAAGTTACTTTTATTATAATCTCATTTTTCTTCATTTACTTCCATTAGTTTCACATTGCAGATGGCAATAAGAAAAATAATAAGAATAAGCAATACTTTATTTATTCCATATCTGGTAAATTCTTTAAACTGACTTAAAATGCAAAAGTAAAGTAATATCTTCAAGAAGATCTAGTCTTCCTTTTGGGCTAATTGCCTATGACTTTCCATTAATAAATATGTCAACAATAACCCAGTGTTTAGATAATTAACAGTTATTCAAAGTATCTATCTGGAAGTTTTTGAAATTTCCCTGCAAAAGCAGTCTGGATTTAAATACAGAATATAGCAGACCTGTGCCATCATCCTGTTTGCAGTAAGCAGATCTTGAACTTTTCTCACCTTCATATTTAGTTGCTTTCTCCTCCCCGTCATCACCTGCTTCATCTATAGTCACAAAAGCCTACAACAAGACATGCAAAATATTTTGCATTAAAGTTTAAATTATCACTACAAATAAAAAAGAGCACATGTTTAAAGAGCAACTTTACCTCTGGGTTTGAGGACTCCACTGATTGATTATCTTGGCAGTCTGACACAGACGGCAGAGTGTCTTTTTCATCATCTATAGTTGACTCTTCTGTACTCTGGTCTCTGGTAAGCTGATCATCGGCTATCTCATCCTCAACAGAGTCAAGAATTTGATATGTGTCCTCTTCAACAGCTACTTTATCAGACGGATCATCTTTCAGTGGATTTCCTTTTATAGTTACTTTCTTTAGTCTTCCCCTTTTTGCTTTTTCTGTGAGCATAACAGAATCATCCGAGTCCAATATTTTATAAATATCGTCCTCCTCATGTAGGTCTCTTATGAAGTGACTTCTTCTTGTTGGCGTGCTCTCTTTTACAGGTCCTTTCTCTTTTGTCTTTGGAGTTTCCTCCTTGTTTGGCGCCAGTGAATCTCTGGCAGGTGTAGGTCTGCTTCTTGTTTGTATCTTGTCTTTTTTCAAGACTTCTTTGGTTGTTCTTGTCATGATGGTTAGTGGGCCACTAGAAGCCTTGTTCTCAGTGGAGTATAAAATCTCATACTTAGCATCCTCTTTTCCATCACGTTTGTTAAAAGGCTCTGTTAATGTCTTTTTATCATTGTTTCTTCTGACAGACCTTCTTCTACCAGAACTTTCTATAGAAGAGTCATCCTGAATCGATTTATCTTCAACAGAATCTACTATCTCATAGACCATCTCCTCAGCTGCTTTATTGACCTTCTTGACGGTGCTGTCATTTCTCTCAGTCTGGGTCTGTTTCTTTGATGATTTGCCCTTCTCTTCACCCTTAGATGTTCTGTTTTCTGGTCCACTCCTCCTTGGGGATCTATAAACTCTTTTAGCTTCATCATTTTTCTTTGTTCGTTTTACATTCTTGTCAGCTTCTAACTCTGTGTCTGTGGTCACTGGCTCATCTTCCACAGAATCAATTACCTGGAATGAATCATCCTGTTCTTCTATGGCTTCTGTTTTTGATTTAGATACTTGGTCTCTGAGAGTTTCCAGTTTCTGGTTGTCTTCTTGTATTTCAATCTGAGCCTCAATTGAATCCAAAAGCTCAAAGCCTTCTTGTTTAGTGTCATCCACTGAGGAGCCTCTGTTGTCCTGCTTTTCTAAAGTTATTTGCTCAGGATCTTTGGAAACTTTAAAAGATTCTTCTAAAATCAATTCCTCTTTTTCCCCGCTTCCATCTCCACTGGTCCTTGGAGTTTGGTTCCCACTTGAATCCAACACTTCATTTTTATCAGCTGAATCTTTATCAGAATTGTCATCTCCTGTCATTTCCTCAGACAGCTTATTTACTGTGGAACCTTCATCTTTGACCAGATGACTGTCCCCTTCAACTGTAGTTTTTTGTTCTTCTGTAACAATTTCTAACATATGGAGAGAAGCATCTGTTTCCATTTTACTGGAGCCCTCTGTGCAGACCTCATAGTTTCTCTCAAGCAGTCCATGTACTTCCACAAGTCCAACTGAGTCAGTTTCCGTGTCGTTATCTTTGTTCCTGTCTTCAATTATCTGCTTATCACTTTTCTCATTGAGTGAATCAAGGATTTGGTAATTTTCATCATCCCCCTCATCCTCTTGATGTTTGACATTATCCTTTTTCCTGTCTTCTCTTTTGTTTTTCTTCAACTCTTTTGTGTCATCCTTAAAATCGGTTAGATCAGTCTCTACTGTTGCTTCAACAGCTACTGTTGATGCCATCTTTGATGTACAGGTTTTATAATTTAAGGATGAGGAATTTAGCGTTTCTTCTGGAGATTTGAACTTAGGATATGTTTTCCGATCAGGGGAGGCAGGAAGTGGAATCGACAGTGAAGAATGGGTCTTTCTGACCCTAGAAGAAAAGGTGCTTTTCTCAGTGGTTTCAGTCGGCTCAGATAAAGAGGAAAATGAAGAGGCAGAGCTCTTAGAGTCTTTTGAGGACCTTGTTAAGGTCTGTTTTAAGGTAGATGACGCATCTGAGCTTCGCCCTTCTCGTTCCTCTCTGGAGATCTTTTTAGCTAAAGAAGAACGTTTGCGGTTGACATCTTCTTCTGCTATGTCTTCACCAATTTCATCAATAACAACAAAGTCCTCCATGTTGAAATTTTCATCATGTTGCTCTGAAGATACAATTTCATCTACAAAATCATCCTGTCAATGAAAAGAGAGCAAAGAACAAACTCTGAAGCACTAAAATGGTTGGCTTAATAATCACTGCTGAAATACTTTGTGTAACTTCAACATCCTACATCTTATATTGAAATGCAGTTTTAAAAATAAGAAACTTTGCAAATGTTTGCACTAACTTTATCCTCGCTCTGTGTACTGCTTCCTTGAATAGTTCTTGTGAAATTGTGAAATTCAACAAAGTGAGTGTCCAGGTCAGGGTTGGGTGTGTTCTCACTGAAGTCTTGTAGACACTCTTTGAGGCTCTTCAAACTGAAATTAAAATGAAATTTAAAAAAAAAGAAAATTATAGTAAAAGCTGTTTAGTTCTCAAAGAATGACTGACTATAAGATGAATTAGTGAAGCAAGAAATGCAACATCCAAGTTCTCAGCTAGTATTCCTGAACAAATAAGAGGTGCGACTTTTTTTTCTCTTTTCATTACTGATTAAATGAATCAGTTAACCTCTCCAAAAGTTGATTCTGTTGATCTGGACATAGCGTTTTCAGAGGTAGTAAAGGTTTCGTCACCCAATCTTATAACACTTTTATACCACTCAGATGAACAGAATCAACTTTTGAAGATTGACATACCTGGATGATTGAGCAGGCATCAAGAAATCATTTAACCTACTTCCAACTGTGCCAAATTATATGAAAAACAAATTTTACTAGACTTTTCTGGTGTAATGTTGTGTTGTAATGCAGTGTAGTTTTTAAAAACATTTGTCCAACCAACAAATAACTAATGGTATTTAGTTATCCACCCACAGTGGCTCAAATGTTCACTGAATACTTGATGATTCATCCTCACGTGCCTCTAACTAAATTTGAGTTGTTTTTTTGAGATGAACCAGTAATCATACTGAATACAATTTATTACTACTGCTGAGATGTTTCGGCTCCCTAAACAAAAAGACTTAAAGAGTAATTACAGGAAACAATACTCACGATTCAATGCGTCCAACTTTGCTCCTGTATAGGAGAAAAAAAGGAATGGGTTAACTCAAGAATAAGTAAAGACAAGCCCAATCTTATAGACTCTTTGAAATACCGTATTTGTATTTATCTTGCCATAACAAACATACCAAATCTTGTTCATAGCTATGTAGTCTCTTGAGAAGATATTCTCCAACACTTTTGTTACACCACTGGATTCAGCCATTTCAATGTATATCTGAGGTAGAAGAAGAGAAAGAACCAAAGGAGGAAAAATTAAAACAAGAATAAAATATATGTCTCTAGCCAAATAGGAAGGTATTACAAACACAGGTTTGCTAAAGTAGGTAGGAACATAACATTTGGCAGACAGTCCCGTATTTTTTAATTCTTTAAGAATTAAAATGGATGAATGAAATTTAAGAGCAGCAAAATTATTTTGCTCATCATGTTTTTTGTTGACACATTGTTCTTCCTCTTGCAGCATTAAAAATCAGAACTTTCAACAATCTTTCATTTTGTGCATGCTGTCACAGCATTATTACGTTGAGAAGAACTGCTGGTCTCTTATGCAGAAAAAACTGACAATTTCCTAAAGGTGCATTTGCAGAGGTGTTCAGTACCACAAAACCCTTTGCACAAATTTTTCCAAACCAAATGGATTCAAATTGGTCTCAATAAGATGCTAATAATCCTTAAGCTTACATACTTTTGCCTATCAAAAATGTGTAACAATTAATTAAAATATGATGAGGTTCTAGGTCACATTTATGCACCCTTATAATGTAGTTCGCATCACAGGTTTCACCAGCTTTACTGATTTACCTTTTTGAAAATTACATTTAGGACTTTCTGAATATTTTACAGCTGGTTTGAACAAAACACAGCAGAAAAAGATCTGCAGACACTGTCAATCGCTGTGCTCTACACTAAAATGTAAAATAAATGCTACTGTTTGAACTATCGTACCCTGTTGGCAAGCGGCAGGAATCTGACAAAAGAAGCAAAGGATGCCACCACATCCATGACCATTGTGACAAGGGACATCAGCATTTCAGTGGTCTCCACACACAGCAGTCGCTCCTCCAGAGAGTCTGAATCTGGAACGTGCTGAAAAACAACCAAGAGTTGTTGTGAAGGATGTGGGAAAAACAAAAAACTGCAGCTTTACATCAAAACAGATTTATTCAGGTGACGAGAGACTTACAGCATTGCTCCATTGCATCATGGTTCTGTACATTGTCTCCTGAGAAAAAATTAAATGACAAATGTTAAAATTTTAAAGAAAAATGTTATCGCGTATTGTTTTTAAATTCATAAATATACAACCAAACTTGTGATCAGAGTAATTTCTAAAGGGTGAAGAATAAATGTAAGATTTTGTTTCATAATTAAACCTTATTTAATGCCGATTCGTGCATTATGCATTTATTGACAATTACTGACACTTATCGACGGATTATTAAAGTTCAGTCTCTGACAAAAAAACAAAAACAAAAACTTTAATAAAAAAATAAAACAAAAAAATAAATATCTTGGTATTAAAATGTGACAAAGTATCATTTCAGTAGGATCAATTATAGTATCCAAAATTCCAAAATGTGGGTTTGCTTGGGAAAAGCAAGATGGTATCGTGTTGATCAGTTAAGCTTTCTCCAGTTTCCATACCTGACTGGTCCCAGGATGCATGTCCTGTAACACAAAATGGATGTCGAGCACCCGGCCTCCAACAGAAATTGGATTTTTAATGTGATCTTGGACAAAATCACAGCACGCATTCCAGTCACTGAAAAACACAAAAGCCTGGAGGCAATTCAAGAAGGAAAGATTAAAGACCATGACAAAGTTCTATAAATATGAAATATCTGTTTGTATCAGTCTGCAGCTGCTACTCCTTACCCTCCTCTGCAGAGGTATTACTATCAAGTTGTAGAACAGTACAGTATCCAGGAAATAATGCTGCACCAGCATGGTGACGTCCTCGTACTTGTAGTTTTCTTCTGGCAAACCAGTCAACATGATTGTGGAGAACCTGGAACCTTGAGGCTGAGCTTTCTACAAGACACAAGATTCAAAATCAAAAGAATCTTGAGGGTTAAAGGAAAATAAGAACTGTAACACCTGTACAATATACTGCCTTTGATGAACGGGTTACATTTCCACCAAGTGTGTGTTTGCACATCAGATATAATTTTGCTAACTTCCTATGCACAGTGGTTGCCAATGGTTAGTTTGGAATATTAAAAGTTACTCGCTCCAAGTTTGGGTCAACTTTAACAATTCAAGACAGTAATTTGCCATGTGAGATAGCGTGCAGGTTCTGTAATATGAGAGCCATAGCCAGCATTAACTAATATAAGCCCTGGTCTCCAGGGGAAAAAAAGTGTATTATCCATATGAGCATTGAAAGGTGTTGGCTGTTGCCACCTTGTCACAAAATAGTACTGTGTCTAAAAAGTCTGTTATTGCTTTAAACGTGAAAAAGATTTTTTTGAGATTGTTTGTAGTTTATACTAATGATGGCAACTTTTCTGCAAACACTCGCCTTTGACTAACCAAGTGGTAATGACGCTTTAAAAAGTATCATGTAAACTTTAAACAGAGACCATTCCTTTCAAAGTAAAAGTCCTGCCTTGCAACTGCAACCAACATGTTTCATAGTTTCATTATGACTACTAGTAAGGGTCAAGTGTTTGTATATACTCCACATATACTACAGGCAACTGTGGCAATTCATTACCAACAAAAGAAATCACAAGGAAGTATTTTTTATGTGGCACTTGTGAAATTGAACAAATTATTTTACCGCTACAATATAATCTACAGCATTAGCATTGCCTTAACAATATAACAGATAGCTTTAAGAGGGCCTTCAGATGTTTAAACATACAGGCAACATATTAACCTTTATTCCAGGTGCAGTTATAACTATTTGTGCAAAGTGAGTTAGAGCTATGGAAGGATTGCCTACAAGCTTACAAAACATACATGACTCAAGTTATTCATTATTATCTTTTATTCATTTATATCTTTTTTTAATTAAGCTTTGAGTAGTAGCATTTGATTAAAGCATTTATTCAATATATTCCGTATATAGATTCAGTTAGATTGTTATACATATGAGAGTGGCTTCTGTCTGGTAAAAGGTTGTGAGCTTTAGTTGGTGAGGTGAGAGGTGAGACAGAGTGCAATTGAGGTCGACACACACACACACACACACACACACACACACACACACACACACACAGTAGGTAGAATCATATTTAGGTAAGAGTTCAGATATATTTCGCTTGTAACCGCATTTTGTGCCTGCATAAGTAACACTTTGTTGCAGGACGTGGCGTGGAGACGGAGACAATGTTCTTTTCAAACTGTGTCAAAAGTCATTGACAGAACGTTTGTGGTTTTAACTTATGCATGTGTTGTATCTGCTTAACGCAAGAGGGGGCGTAATAATTAGGGCTGGGTATCGTCACTGATTTCTAGAATCGATTCAATTCCGATTCACAAGGTCCCGAATCGATTCGATCCACGATTCGATTTAATTCGATTGATTCAATTCAATTCAATTTGAATCTGGGAAATTTTGACAGTCAGAAATATTATAATTCAGATCAGTACATTTACATATTTTTGTATCAAGAAAAAGGAAGCTGACACACGCAAGACTTTATCAAAGGTGTGAGCATCACAGCAGATGCCTTTGTGTCAAAGTACCTGAGGATAAAACACAGAAAAACATGAAGGTGATTTTCCTGGCCTGGGATTTTATAAAAATTTTCTGCAGTACATCAAAAACGAAAGAAAACCATTAATCAACACATGAACATTACCTCTGAAGTTACAGCGGTTTTATTAGACACGGCTAAGCGTTTTGCATAATTTAAAAAAGTTTAAATTTGTTCAGTATTGTACGGCAGAAATTAGGTTTTCTTTTCGGAAGTATATATATATAAAAAAAACGTCGGCCGACAGCGCTGTAAACAACGGTAGACTTGTGCGTAACAAGCAAGCAAATAATGCAGAAAATAGATTTTTAGACGGGAAACTGTTCTTGAAGTACAGAGAGAGAGGGAGAGAGAGCTGTGCATCGTGATCAAAGCAAAACAGTAAAAGTAAGAGTGAATACATGACGATGTTTATGTGAAGCGTAGTTTGGATCTTCTTTTGCTGCTGGTTCAGTCAATATTGTTTGGAGAGACATCAAACTAACAGCTTTAGAATCGGCGCATAAAGGGCGTGAACACAAAGCGCCGACCCGCCGACAGATCAGAATCAGCGAGCTGTCGGCTTTCAGCCCCGACCGTGAGAAAGGCGACATCTAACTGATTCTGAACCGCGGGTTGTGCTGTGTGTTTAAGTCTATGTGCAGAAGCCGTGTACCTGCTCTCATTTATTGTCTTAGCTGTTTGGTGGTTGTTGAAATTTTGTGAGATTTCACCAGATTCTGGCATTTCGGGCAAAATAAATTTATATTAAAAAATCGATTCAGGATTTTAATGAATCGATTTTACGTTATCCAAGCCAGAATCGATTTTAATCGATAAATCGATTATAAAAACCCATCCCTAGTAATAATACCCTGATGCTATAAAACAACTGCTTGTGTATTGTTAGGAGGAGATCGACGCTGATTGTGTAAGTGTTCATCTCCCCACGTGTGTGTTCATTAAAATCATCGTTTGACCTAACCCTCCTGGACCAGTGTTGTTTTGTATCCCTCCTCAATATTTGAATCCATAACACACTGTATACTTTCCTGTGACTGATTCTACTTAGCAACTGTCTGCAACCTCCAGGAACATTGACCAACCAGTGAGGCAATACACATATTTCCTAGGGACCGATGGATACCAAGGGTTCCCTATCAGTCTTAAAGCCTGTGTGACTGAGGCCTTAGACAGGACAAGCTTCATTAACATCAGGAAGTCAGGAAAGATCAAATTTTTTATGTTGTGTTAATCCATTTAAAAAAAAAATCAAAAAGAAAAACAAGAGTTTGAGACTTGTTAAAATGTGCACATTTAATATAAAATTAAATCAAAATTGATGATATGAGAAGACAAGCTTACCTCAATGTCATTTAGTCCATTGACAGTCAAAAAATCTAGTAATGAAAAATGAATATAGTCACAGTCACTTACACACTGGATATAAATTATGTGTTTCAACCGTTTCTCTCACCTGGGATGATGAACCAAGGGGAGACGGTAGGGAACACAAAGGGATAAGTGGTCATCGTGACCCAAAATGGTGAAGTGCTGCCCTGTGGAACACCAAAATTTGCTGTTGGGACAACTGCCCCTTCAGTAACATTCTTGGTGTCTGGCAATGCTTTGGATGCCAGTCTGGGTGCTGCACAAGCAAAAATAAAGTGACTGTAAAATTATCTGAAGAATTGCAAAAACATTGGTTCACAATAGCTGTGTTTTAGTTTCCTTTGTGACAATTATGCTGCGATTATTACCATCACTTTATGGCTTTAGTTTGTTGCTGCTAATCAAATGGTTTCTTTTCCCTTAATGCTCATTATATGTAACTTCAAATTCAACTGGCAAGATACCAAAGACCAAACTCCCTCTGTTGCATCTAGAGGGAGATCCAGAGTCAATTTAGGTGACCGCACAAAAAAAAAAAGAAAAAGAAAAAAAAAGAAAAGAAAAGATAAAATGCCTTTAAGTATATTATATATTAAATATCTCAGAGTTCTGAAGTTAAAGTTATATTTCTGAATTTGAAAAGAAGTCTTGATTAACCCAATTGTTGTTTTTTTCAGCAGCCCTAATTCTCTTTTGAACTTATCAATGTGTGCACATTTATCATTGCTTTTTACTTTCAATTAGGCTTGGGTTAAAATATAACAAATTAATAATTATGAGCATTACGAATGAAAATACTTGCCCAAATGAATCACAAACACAAAATAACTGATAAAAATTTGTAAAACATTATTTTTAACAGTAAGCTAAATTTTTGCTAAACTTTATTTAACCACATGTTACCTATGTTTATTGTACTGTGCTACCTAAATTTGTTACAACTTTTGCAAAGTGCAACTTATGTGTATTTTTCTTATTGTCATAAAAAACAAATACTTACGTTGTGATGTGCTTTCAATTCGTGGTATTTTCAACCTGTACACCGTGTGGCAAAAGCCCCGTCTGAGGAGGCTGTACCAAACTCCGAGTCGATCAGCATCATAAATTGAATTAAATTCGACAAACACCTGGATAACACATAAAAATATTGGAGATAAGATGCACAGAATTCGCCTAAACATGAATGTCTAGGTAAGTGTGTGTGTGTATACCTTGTTGAGCAAAGGCAGATAGTTTTTCACAGAATCAATCTTTTTCAAAGCTTTTCTGAGATCCTTGGCTTCCCTTTGTGAGATGTTCTTGATGTAGATTATTGCTGATCCATCATCAGTCATCTCCTGCTTCGAGAAAAGGTACATTTTCAAACTAACCAGAGACACACATACATCAGTACTACTTCTCTCCAACTAAACACGACTGCTGATGGTTTCCAAAGGTTTTAGCACAAATAAAATATTTTTACGTTCCCATGATATCGTGATAGAAAGATCAAAAGTATTTCATACATTTCAAAAACTTTTAATGACAAATAAATCAAATGCATGCAAATGCATGTAAACATGTATTTATTTATTTATTTGAAAATTAAACAAATTGTATGAAAAACAAAATTTCTGCCACTTCTAAAACTTTTATCCATGGTTTTATAGATTTAATGTGATAAATTGTAAACCACCAGCAGTAATTTAAATTCACATTTAAAAAAAAGAGTAATTTAATACTATATTACTTACATAAGGCAATTTTTTCATGATAGATTTATAAAATCCAAACTGAAAGAAACAAAGGTAGATGGTGGCAATGGTAAATATCCAGCTAATGTAAAAAAACGAACAAACTTCAGATTCAGTGCATTGAAAATACAATTTTTTTAATTTATTTTGTTTTATTTCACAATTTTAAATTGTGAAATAAAACATATTACTGACATTACTTTCTATACTACTTTCTGATTGTAATATATTAATTGAAATCTATATGGCCTAAACAATGTTTTGTTTTTTTTTTATAAATGAGATGGCTGAGCTATTATCCTACGTTATCAAAGCATGACAAAAATCTTATTCTTAGGTTGATTAGGTGTCTTCTCCTGTTTTTACATTTATATCTTTTTTTAAACCAGATTTTCGGACTCTCAACTTTGCTCAGGCACTACATGAACCCAGACTGAAAAGGTCACACCTAGTTCTACTGATAGACACCATACATTTGTTAATGAAATTTGATTCTGCTCAATGCTTTGAAAAACAGATATAAAATTACTTTCAGTCTAACTTCCTTTAAATAAGAACCATAGAACCAAACCATGGGATGAAGGTCACGGATAATTTATATAAATGCTTTGTTTTAAAATTACATTTTTTAAATGTTGCAATAATAATCAGCAGTATTTTACACTTCTGCTTACTGGATTCATTGGAAGGGCGTAGCTCAAGGGCTTCAAATGAAGTGCAGACTTATTGAGAACAAAGCGGATCTTCTTTGTGGCTCTGATGATGTTTTGCATGTCTTGCACAGTAGGCATGAGCACAAAGGCCTAAAAAGAAAATTTAGAAAACACATTAATTAGTATTCTAATCAGCTACAAGCTCTGATAAAGGAACAAGGAGAGATACAGCCAAAAGAAGTGAAAGTAAAAAAGAAAGTTTCCCAAGTCCTATGAAAAACTAAGTAAACCCTTGGTGCTTTTATAGGAATTAAGAGTACAAGTAGCACTCAGGTGCTGCTAAACAAAAGTGTTCGATTAAATCATATCACTAATTGGAAGCATTTCTATAAAGTAAAAGTTTATAAAGATTTTACAGGTAGAAGTAAAGAAAAGAAAAGACGGTATTGCAATGACAGCGCCAATGCCCAGACCTTAATCGGATCGAAATGCTGTGGAGGGACTCTAAGAGAGCTGTGCATAAATGAAATTTCTATGAACAGTATTAAGGTTGTAAATAAGAGTGTGCCAAAATTCTTCCAAAACAATGTGAGAGACTGATAGTCATAGAGAAAGTAACTACTTCAGGTTATTTCTGCTAAATCATAGGGTTTACTTCATATATGAAAGGATTCCTGTGAAAACTTGTCGAATGTCTGTATATGCAGAGCATTAATAAACCTGGTGCCTACCATGCGCATCTGAGGACTAACGTAGATGTTTTCGTCCAAATATTGAAATCCGAATGGGATGAGTAGATTGGCAACCTCCTCTTCTGTGTAGCAGTCAGCATATTCATCATATTTTGGCAGGTAGGTGATTAACAACACTTTATTTGTAAACTGGAAAAAAAGTGATGGTTTGGGTGATTTTAGATTTTTAGATTTAAAAAAGTTGGCATATTAATTTTTTTTTACATTAGTACAAAAATACATAAATCCAGGTCTGTTTAAAAAAAATAATCACTCCCATTTGTAAAAGCTTTACATTACTTGTACACTCTTCATTGTTTACTGTGTTATGTTCTTATGTTGTTTTCCATCTCCGTATTGAGTAAGTAATGAAGGGATATTGTGACGTAATTATATAGACCATAAAGTTGGGGTAGGTGTAATGAGAGTAATGTGTTTGCAGTAATGAGTAGAGGATGGAAACGCTTTTAGGTTTCACGACAGAGGTAACCAGTGCTACAAAAACCATCTGCAAAGATATAATAGTGTCTCAAAGGTCAAAGGAGTGTTACTCCTGGGACCAACTTGGAATTTACCTGCGTAATGTAAGCTACATTGGTACATAAGGTAGATTGTACTGGACAAGACTGTCTATGTCAGTCTGTGAATCTAAATCTATCCCTCTAGAAGACAATGAACCTTTCATAATGCGATTGTTAAGAGGACTATAAAATATTTAAGCATAATACGAATTAAATGACACCTGTTTTCATTTAATTGGAACACAGGTGGATAAATTGACTAAAAAAAAAAGCTCAGTATTAACGTTATCTATAGTGCAACTGGCATTAATTACAGTGCTTAAGGATTGATGGTGCTGAAACATCCAGTGGCGTCAGCCTTATTGATGTATGACAATGTAGGGGTAATACATTAGACTCTAGACTTCAGCTTTTGATATTAGCAGATTGCCAGATTTTGGATAGAAAACGCCGAATTGGGTGATTGTTTGCTTTCCAATTTCTTAGGTTTTATTACTACTCTGTTAGTAGTTAGCAAATGTTTGCAAACAAGCTGCTATCTGTCATTCAAACTGCACCAATCTGCTACCTATAGGGAAATTGTAAAGAGGTTTTGAGTCAGCACACTCATTGCAGCTGATTTCACCAGGGACCACTCACAAAGTAGTAGTGGAATAAATTTCCCTTGTGAGCATGTTTTATTTATTTATTTATACTATCTGTGCTCAGTGGTTATATCATATCCAATATAGCGGACAACTCTTAGGCTGTCCAAATGATCTCATTTGAGAAACCTGATAACTCTTCTTTCAGAAGCCCATAATACCATGATAAGTCCCATAATAATGGCCCATAATAAGTTGTAAGGTCTTTAAAAACCTGTTGATAACCTGTATATTACTACACTTCACACTATTTAGGGTATTTTCTTTGAGTGTCATCTAAGAATGACGAGAGTGAATGTGATTGAACCAATGTATTAAAGAACGAGATACAACTCCTAACATATTTGTAAAATGGGAGCACATGTTTGAAACTTAGTGATGAATGTAAGTGCTTTAGAGAAAACTTACATTTGGTCTTAGTGCTTTCCTAAAACCTGAACAAGCTGAAGTGAACTTTGTGTACATTTCATCCAGCTTCTCCCCAACAGTCAGGGAGGTAACAGTGGAGTCTCCTGTATTTCCAGACTTCAGTGGTTCTGTGTCTGTTGCCTCAACATTGGCTTTGGTGAAATCCTCCTGCTGCATCATCTCATTGGATGTTAAACTTGTTGTTGCACCAACCTTGTCTTTGTCGTCAGATACCACTGCAGATTCTTGGGCTGCTGTAATCGAGCCCGTTTCTGCTTCAGAAGCCACCACTGAGCACCAGCTTAGCTGAGAGATGGTTTCTGTGACTTTGTTTGGTTCAGTAACGTTCGTGTTTGTAAATGTTTCCACCTGGCCTGACTCAGTAGGTGCAACCACAGATTCAATAGCACTGGTTTCACATTCACTGGACTCAACTGTTTTTTCAGAGCCACCATTGTGAGGCAGAACTGAACTTCTGAATGGAAGTTTTGAAGCTGCTTCTTTTGCCTCAACCAACTCCACTCGTCTTATTGCAGGCACATTACTGTTTTTTGCTGTTTTCATTTTTTTTGAAGAAAATGAGACCAACAGAGAGGTAATCCTTCCTGTGGAAGTGGATTCAGTGGTTTGAGGTGCAATAATACCAAACTTGGAAGATTCACTGTGAAGGAAACATGTAAATGGAAAAAAAATGAGACAAAAATAGAGAAATACAAGGAAATGTTTTGAATGATATGGTCAACTCTGTCAGACAGTCCTTCCTTTGTAAGGCTTTATATCCAAACATGTGATTTGCGATCAAACATTTCTGGGAATCAGCAAATAAAATAAAGTATACCTGATTTAAATTTGTTTGTTAGGTGTGTATGGACTGCTGATTTCAGATTACTAAGTGGAAGTCCCATTCAGTCCACTTGCTTTTGTGTCTGCTTCACTACTCCGGTGTTTTAAAAAGTAACAATTAAAACCTAAATTTAACTTTGGGGAAGTGTATGAAGTTGCAAGGAGCCACATCTAAAAGTCAGAGTTAACAGTAAAGAAATCCCCAACTATTGGATGGCCCCCCAATGAAAAAAACACAACAGTGGGACGGAAGAACTTCCTTTTAACAAGAAGAAACCTTCAACAGATCCAGGCTCAGTGAAGGGCAGCCATCTGGTGCTGTTAGGGCTGAGGTATGATTTGTAATTTTTAAAGACTGATAACTTTTTGATGGCACCTTCTTATACCTGCAGAGTTTATGCTAAACAAACTGTGATCTAAGTTAACAATACTGATTCCTTCCTGTGATTAAAATAAACTTTAAGCACTTTTGGACTAAATATTGATTGTAATAAGGTACAAGTTAAAAAGGAGGTACAGCAACTACAGCAAATTCTAATTATATTGAATCAAACAAATTAATTTTTTCCCCTCTCACAGAGGACACAAAATGCCACTGGTATAGATGAATATTTATAATTATTGGGGGGGGGAGTACATGTGAGGCATGTCTTACTGCTGAGGGCGCTTCTTTTGCTCTGTTGTACAAGTTAGAAGAGGTCTCTTAGAAACAGCATCCTTTTAAAAAAAAAAAAGAAGATTTATTTTGGATTACTCTGATTACTGATTGTGCATACTCTCAAATTAAAGACAAATAAAGATAGAAGAGGTTAAATACCTTTCCTTTCACAACAGCGACTTGCACTCCTTTCACACTGAGTTTCTTCATTTTTCTCAATTTTTCAGCATCTTCCTCCTTCTCAAAACACGCGACTGCCTATATATAAACATCCAAGATGATTGCTTACTACAATTATGAACATCAGCTCACAACGTATTCACTAACAAATTCCTAAATTTAAAAGGTCTTTGGAAATCTGCTTTCTTTAGTTAGAATTAGGCATTGTTACGTTTATTCACTTTCTTTCTTAAGTCTCAAGCCTTTAAAAGCCACATCCAGTGAGTTACTGAACTGCTGTTTTAGCCCTGCAACAGTAACTTGCACATGTTGATCCAGAGCAGGAAACGATATTCCAACACAGAAAATTTAACCCTTTATTGATTACCTGTAGAAGTAACTTTACGTTGAATATCAATAACGTTTTGTTTGACACATTCTGAAACAGGTTCAACAACTTCAAGATGGCTCTTAAATTCTGATTGGGATTTATACATGCAAGTCATTAACCAGCTTCATTAAGAATACTGACTGCTCAGCACGACACTCTAGACCAAACAGCAGTTCCTTGTTAATGACGTCAGTGCAAAGATGTTTAGGATAAAGATTTTATGCCAAGTAGCAAAACAAAAGCAAAGTAGAAGGGCACTCCATCATCTCCAATATCAGTATAAAAGCAAATTTATCATTTAGTGGGTTTCTTCCTCTTTCCATGCTCCGCCACTTCCCACGTAATTAAACTTTGATACCTATCACATACTTTGTTATTGCTAATGTGGAAAGATGAAATGGTACACTTTTACAGCAAAAAGACATACACACTCTTTTTACTCTAACTGTGCATACCTGCAGTTTGGCCCTCAACAATAGAACTGACTTGGTTTTTCCAAAAAACCCCACAGCAGCAACCACATCATTGTATGAAATTGAATCATAAACCCCTTCCAGCCTCACCATGGTTGGAGGTAAAGGTTTATCACACTATGAAAACAAAACAAAACAGAAAAAAGACAAAGTTACACCAAATATAGATGTGATCATGACAGGATGAATCCAGCTGTTTTTTAAATATATTATTTGTTGTAGATGAACACATCGGTGTCCAGCCTTTACAAAATCAGCAGCAACTCCTGACACATTGTTACTGATCAAGGCATTGAGCAGTGACTCACATAAACAAAATTACCATATGTTAACTGCCTGTAACCAAACAAACACACCAACCTTAGGTTTTGCAGAGAAAATTGCCCATCTCTTCTGGAAGATAGGTTTAGCTTCGGGGGTCTTGGAAGTCAATTCCCTTCTTGCTGGACGGCAGGATGACAATGAAGGGGCAGCAGTTGATAATGGCTCATCCAGTAAGACAGGAGCCAAATTTTTCACCACCATCTCCAAGTCAGGCTGTTCGGGCAAAGACTGAACATCTGCAGGGACAACGATGGCAGAAAAAACAGCCTTTCACTGTACACTACCAATATGATTAAATACAGAGCTACAAAAGCACTTTATTGAAAACAACACAAGTTATTTATTGTTATTAAGTCAATTTTAAAGAAAACACAAAAAAAAAATATCTGGTTGAGGCTGGTTTCCTCTATCTTTTACAGTATAAACTAGTAATATATTTGTGTTTAGCAAGTGTAAATTAACCACAGAATAACCAACTTGTGCACTTGGTTAACTTATAAAATACAAAATGTTTGCAATTTATCAGACCTGGAGTGTCCTGTAGCTTCATTGTACTTTTCAATTTCTTTGGTTGAGGGGATGACCTCTCCATTGATGGCTGTCTTTTAAGGCCTCTGCTAAGTTTCTCATCTCTTCTTCTCGGGTCAGACCATTGCTCATGGCTCCTCAGGTCTGACTGATGACGGTAGGAGTTGGGGTTTTTATAACGTGGTGAGCTGGAAGGACAAATCAAATTCAAAATTTCTAAAAATGACAAAACGGCTGAAAGCGATATTAGCAATATTTCTGACATGTAAAAATGCTGATATTAATGTTTGTCTCCAACTAGTGAGTACCTGTGAGTATGTCTGGAGCTGTGTGGGGATCGTGATCCACTCTTGATTTTCTCTCTTCTACCCTCAGAGCTGTGGTGGTGTTTGTGAGGGCTACGTGAATGAGAAGAATAGCTACTAGGGCTAGCCCTTCTTCCATTTGAGCCATGCCTTTGGCGTGGGCTGTGTGAGCGAGAGCGAGAACTCTCATGTCTGGTTTTCTGATGACAATGCTGGGAAGTTTCAGCAGATGTGGAGGGCATGGGATTGTTTTCTGTGCCTACATCACTAAAGGATATTAATAAAGAAATGAACGGGTAAACAAATAAAAAGGAAATGCTGCAAAGCTTCTGTGATTGGTTTTTGCCTGATGACAAATATTGTTACCTTGACAATGGTACAACACTACCATCCCACTCTGGGTACCAGTGGGATGAAAATAAAATTTAGAAAAGCTATTTCAAACAGCAACGATTAAAAACCAAAAGCAACTACAGGAGGTATCCTAAAGAATGGTTTCTGAAAGAACTGATTAACCCTTAAAGATTATCAACAATGTTTTTGGGTGGCTCATATTCTGTCAAATAAACTGCTTTAGAGGACCTAAGGTATGGAACATATAGCACACCCTAGAAGTAGTAAAATAAAATTACATCAGGAGGTTTCTGTCGAGTCTACCCCACAAGGTCTGGAAAAACTGTGATTCTCACTAATCAATCAAAAAAAAAGGACAAAGATCTTTGAAATTTGTAGTTAAAAGGAAGACAGACTGACTGTATCTGGAGGAGTTTGCAGTTTTCAGTATGAATGCTGGTATTCTGGTGTAAGATCCAATCCTAAGACACAGAAAACAAGAAGAAATGTAGTGTTATCAGTTTTAATGCCGCCAGCCTTCAGTTCAGTTACCATCTTAAAACACAAATAAACACAACTGTGGCCTCAAGTCCCTTACGGCTCAGTCATACTAAAATGCAGTAGTAAAAATAGCAGGGGAGAAAAAAAACCCCACTGCTGGCCATCCAGTGATTGCACCGATTTTAATTTTGTTTTTTTGGTCCAAGTAGTTGGTTTCCCCCATAGGTTGAGTGTGCAATATCCTAAACCTCTGTGTGGCCATCTTTAGTCACAATGTAATTACACAGGTTGCCCAATGGAAGGTAACCAGTTTACAAACAACTACAGTCTATTATGGATTGACTGACCCATGATCACAAATTGCCTGTGACTCATTTCTTTGCAATAAGGTTGGGAAACTGTTCTAGTTATAGTCCTACATAAAAGCTGTTGCCTATATGACTTGGAGTTAGGGCTGGGCTATATCACACTGTTCACGGTAATACCGGTGTAATGTTGGGCAACGATAAGAAGATGAAATATCGCGATAGAAAAGGGGTGTCAAACTCAAATACAGTGTGGGCCAAAATTCAACACTGGAACAAAGTCGCGGGCTAATGTTAATATTTATTGAAATATATTTATTCCTCTAGATATAAGAATGAATCTTTTCTTATGGACTCAAACACGTTTTGCTGAAAAACTGAATATGGAACAAGCAAAGCTTAATACTAAACAATATATATATTAGCTGTATAATACCAGTAGGCCAGCTCTAATAGTAATTTGGTATGGCTTCGTGGGCCAAATGTAATTAGGCTGCGGGCCAGAGTTTGACACCTATGCGATAGAATATGGGTAAAACGCGCATGTGCAATGCCTTTGTTTACATACGCACATGGCGGCGATGCAGAATGAAAAGAGCGAAAGCGTGCCGGCGACGGAAAATGAGGGCGAAAGCGGATCGTTGAATGAAACAGATGAACCAGAATAGGTTTGTAAAAATGCTGCAACTTCAGTGGTGTGGAACTGGTTTGGCTTTCAACCATTAGATAAACAACAAACCACTATTTTTGGTAGAGCATGCTAGCGGGCCGTCGTTATTACCGTGTTTATTGGGAAATACAGCACACTTAAAATCAATCCTTTGATTTTTCTGAAAATCGACAGTGCCCCTTATAATCCCGTGTGCCTTATGTATGAATTCTGGTTGTGTTTACAGACCTCGAAACAATTTTATGTACACGGTGCTCGAAAATCTGTCAGATGTTTCAGTATGACTTTGCTAAGCTACGAAGCCGCACCGCTTGATGGATTGTCGGAGCATTACGGCTATCGTAGGCAGGAGCCTCGCGGAGTGATACGTACTGTGCTTCAACATAATATTACAGTATTGTGTGTGTATAACTTTTTAAGTTTTGTGGATATTATACATGGTTATGCTGAGGATATGTCGGCCAATTTCCACTGGAAATGCCTTTTGGTTAAACTGTCAGCAAGGAATTTGCATTTGCACTGTAATTTTTTTTAATATAACTTTAATGCACTTAAAAAAGCTGCTTGTGTAAGTGAAAATACATTGATGTTTTCTCTTTTTTTGCACTAATAAAGTTGTGGGGTTGTAAAGTATTTTGTCTAGTGTCAATTATATCGTCAGTTATATCGTTATCGCAAATTTTCAAATGTATATCGTGATAAATATTTTTGGTCATATCGCCCTGCTCTACTTGGAGTTACATTGCCACCCTGCAGCAACTAAATCTGTTAGTGGAGGAAACTTCTGTTTCAGAATTATGAGGTTCTGGCTGAACTCTTAATGTAAATTCAGGTTTATGTACATTTCAGTTTATATAGACAGCAACAGATAAGCATTTTTCTATCATTTATCTCAGTTGATTGGCATATTACTACAATGAGATGGCATATAATTGCTAATTCGACCCCATTCACACACAAACTGGTAGCAGAAAAGTTCTGTCTTATTGCCACTTTGTTATAGTATTGATACAGCAACGTTTTGAAGACAGCAACTGGCTTAGTAATCCCCATCTTCGAAGCAACTATGTCAAAGGTAATGTAAATTCATTGTACATGGCCCAAGTAATTTGAGTCGTACCGCAGTCTCCTAACACTGTTTTGCCTAGTGTGACTGCAGCATTAGACAGTCAAATTTTGTTCATCACTATGATGCCCTGCGACATTATGCAACACTAACTTGGACGTATATCCAGGTTGTCAAGGAAACAGCACTAAGCAATAAACCTCAAAAAGCATGTCACACATTTGTATAGACAAAGACTTTGATTACATTTTGAAAAATATGATAGATGATAATCATAGAAGTAACTACAGTTCAGTCCATAAGTTTTTGGACAACTGCTAAATTTTTGTCATTTTGCCTCAGTATGCCACTAGATTTGATGTGGCTGAATTCCAATTCATTTTCAGACTTAATTAATTTATCTCAAACTTTTTCAGAAGCTCAAAAGTAACTTTACAAATGCACATAGTCTTAAAAGATAATGACTTCCTAAAGTTCTGAACCCATACGAACTCCCAAATACTGTTTCCTTCTTTGAGATGCTCTGCCTTTACTGCAGGCACCTTCAATGGCTAATTGTTTGTGTGTCTCTCTCTTTTTTCAATACCTATTTTCTTTGCCTTGAGAAATTCTTGAGTTATTTCATTATCCATTTGCACTGTGAAAACACTATCTTTGCAGTTCTGCATCATTTGGCTAAAAATTGAGCGGGGAGTACAGCACTGTACAATTAATTCATCTGCTACCTCAATCAGCAGTCACTGAGACTATTCTCCTCATTCTACCAGTAGCCACACAATTCCTCTACAATGTTTGTCAAATGTGACACTTTGGATCATGAACTGTTCCTTTCCTTATATTGTTACAAAATTTCATATTGTTTTTGCTAATGGGTACACAGCTTACAGCTTGTGGTGCACACCTTACTGGAATACTTTTGTCAATATTACTGATTCAGTGAAACAATGTTTAAAATCAACTGAAAGTACCATTTATAGATTTTTTTTTCAACAAACAGCCATCAGTTCTTCCAAATGAAAAGAAAATGAAATTGAAACTCAATCAAAATAACGTAATCTTAAAAAACTTGTCCTCCTAAACAAGGGCAAACAGAGTATACTCTTCCACCCACCTTCATATGAGCACATTGTTGTAAACACAGAGAACAGGTATGTGGAAAGATTTTTGGTGTGGCTGCAGCATAGTCTTGCTTCATGGCCCTTGTTGGGAGAGACTTTGAAAGCTCCCTGTTTGCCAAGCACTGCTTATTGGAAGATGGAATAGTTATGGTACTTCGGAGGGAAGAAAGTAGAGAAACTGGTTTTGCAGCAGCATTCATGATCTGTTTACTCTGCTTTCTTAGCTGTTGTTGTGTCCACTTATGCTGCTTCTTGTTCATCGGTTCAGCAACCTTAGAGTCTTGTTCTTGAGTTGTACTCTCTTCCTTGGTGTGAATGTAATCATTATCGGGATGCACAACACAGACCACACTGAGAGGTGGCTGAGTTTTTAAGGCTGACTGCTGATAAGTCTCTGGTTCTTTAAAGAGAACTAGCCTGGAGACCTCAGACATCTTAGGAAATCTTGAGTCTGTGTCCTTCTTCGGTGGAGAAAAAGAGCTGATGATTTCTTGAGAAGACCGGCTTGGTTGGATCTGTTGAGCTGCATTACTGCCTTGAGAAGTCACACAGACTTGGACTGAGCTCAGACTGGAAACAGTATCCTGCAGGTCAAATGGTGAAACCATCGTACTGGTTTTCCCTTCTATCATACTTTTTTGGAGTGGTTCTCTATTGTGGCTGCTACTCTCATAACAGTCCATCAACAACATACTTCTACTCCCACCATTGCTAGCTCTCTTGTCACTGCTCTTCCCAATCTCATCTACAGTATATTTGGCAGTGTGTCCAGAGTCAATCACTTTACTTGGTTGAACAGTAGGTGACATTTCATCCTGCCACATCTCTTCTCCTCTTTTTGTATTTAACCTGTCCCTTCTACTCATACTGGTGGTTGGCTGAAGATCTGGATTTGGTTCTGATTGAACTGCATTTGTACCCCTTTGATTGCGTATTTGTTGTAAGATAAAAGGCAGGTTACTAGGGGTGATCTGGTCTTCGGGGTAAGAAATCAGATATTCCAAGTCTTCTTTTTCAAGTCCAAACTGCAAAAGGATGTTAGCAGCTTCTTCTGATGTGTACTGAGGGTACCTGGACTCTGCCACAGCCACAGGTTTGTCAGGCAGTTGAGAGTCATAATCACCTAAACCTGGAATGGATTGGATATGACATTCTCCTTCACTCAGAGCAGCAAATCTACTGTCATGACTGCTTTTATTGCTATAAGAAGCCGGTGGTGCATGGAATTTAGAAGAAGAATCCTCAATTTCACTTTTGTAGTTTGGCAACCAGTCCATGCCGCTATCAACATCAGAGAGTCTTTGAGAGAGCGAAGACATCGGATTGCTTGTTTCAGTGATTGATGAATGAAACTCATCTCTAGGCGTGCTAGTAAAATGACTGTCCTGAGAGTCAGCCAGAGTCATAGACCTGTTAGGGTCCCCACTTGCATGTACATCCGATAGTCCATACTGCCCCTGGTTGGAACTTTGGTTCCCAGAGGCATGGGTGTTATCCATGGGATGGGACATGATCTTATCACCCTCCAGAAGGTTATGTAGGGCTGGGGTAGTCAGGAAGGAGGATGCTGCAGTTAGACATGGAGATGGCGTGCTGAATATTGTTGGTAAGGTGGTAGGTCAACAGGCAACTACAAGAGTGCCATTTATCTATATCAGTGCAAGGTGGACGTTCAAAAGAGTCAACTCCAAGGTAACTTCTCCTCAATCACTAGTGAGATCCCTGGAAGCTCTCAATGTTGTGGCCTTTGTAGAGGCCCTGGAGCAGAAGAAGAGATACTATCCCTCAAAAATAACAAAAAGTTGAAAAATTAAAAATGGAGTTATTGAACTGGTGTGGGCGTCAATTTCTTGGATCGATGGAATTCATCATCTGCATGGTCTTGTCCTGATTTGCTCAGTCCTGCAAGATAGAAATGATGTCACTGATATCATGTCAAGGTCTTTTCTGGGGAAAAAAAAAAAAGAAAGACAGACAAAAAGCAAAGCAGGCAAAAGCATAAAATGATAGGTGAAGAGAAGAAAGAAGATCATATGAAATAGAGAATAGGGCTGCTCGATTATGGCAAAAATGATAATCACGATTATTTTCACTGAAATTGAGATCTCGATTATTTGACGATATTTATTTAACCCTTTAAGACCTACTATAGAACCAAGTCCGCCAGAGCTTATATTATTTTTTTACATGTTGTAGTGCCATTTGTGGGAGCATTTCAAGTTGCTATACAACTGTTATAGCCCATATTTTAATAATATGTATGCATTAAGTCCATAGTAACTACATTAATTGCAAAAAAGTGCAATAAACTACAAAAAAATTGAAAATCGTTTTTGTTTTGTTTTTTTACATATATTTCTACTCGGAGAAATTTAAGAGGTTTATCCCTCAAAACTTTAAATACAAAAAAGTTGCAAAAAATAGTTTCCCACCACAGGAAATTTATTTTGAGTGTCTTCATAGTTTTATTTTGGAGATACACCAATTTTTATATACACTGCAGGAAAAACGAAAAAAAAAAACAATCCTATGATGCAAATTTGCAAAGAAAACAGCATGTGCATCAAAATAAACTATTTCCAGCAGTGCAATTCGAGTTCTAAGCATCCCAGAAACTATTCAGAAAAGTCAAACATGACCAGTATAGGCTTTTAAGGCCTACGAGTAAAAAACTACATTTCTGCGAAAATGACGTCACTTCCGGTTTCGAGCAGGAAATGGCGGACATGTGATAGTTCGCGCTGACGTCTGTTTCACTGTGGGAAGTGTTACGAACAGCTGATCGGATCGGCAAAGCGTGTTTCTGGAATATTATGTTTTTGTTCCTGCAAGAGCTTTTTATGCAATTTTTGCAAAGCTATATGTGGAAGGAAACCGTGACCGAGGACAAGCTGATGGCATAAGATGTAAGTACAACTCCTCCGGTTTCATATGCAAAACAAATTATTGCGCTAGCTTAGGCGGTTCCGGTTCTACAGGGATTTAAAAATAGTTACACAACACGGAGCGTGCTGCTCTGACCGGCTTTAAAGGGTTAACAATGACTTTAAAAAATAATATAAAATAGTGTGCAACACCACTGAAGTTTTTTTTAACCTCTCTTTTCAACCAACGGCAGTCACTCTCCAAATAACTTCTGCTTAGCTTTCCGAGCTTCCCTCGGGTGCTCTTAATCAGCGGTCTCCAACCTTTTTTGTGCCATGGACCAGTTTATGCCCGACAATATTTTCACGGACCGGCCTTTAAGGTGTCGCGGATAAATGAGGGAGGGGCTAATAATCGGCTCAGTCATTTTTAATGATCGTTGAAAGCCCAGATCGTAATCGTGATTAAAATTCGATTAATTGAGCAGCCCTAATAGAGAATACATTTATTTAGTCTTTCTTTCAATGAGACCCACCTAAGTATGTCTGACAAAGTATTTCAATTTCTATCTGTAAGAAAGAACAATGCCAATTATGATCAATTTACTAGTGGACAAACCCCTCTCTTATTCTAAAAGCTTCAACCAGCTAGCCTTGGCCTCTACCATCTCATGCTTCTCTGGCAGCTGGTTGTGGAAATCCTCAATATTGTGCAGTTGCTTTCACAGGGAAGATCTCATCTTACGACTAGACAGACTCCAACTTGACCTTTTGGACTGCAGCTAAAGAGGTATTCCCTTTCTGGGGAGATCTTGTGTTAAGTTTGAATTGCACTCAAATCAGCAGATGCAAGACCGGTTTACTTTTCTGAAGCAGAACAAGGATCAGCTGTGATCCAAAACCAAGCAACTAATTTTACTGTTCTATTCTCAATTTGTCACAAGAAAAATTGGAAATTGCATACAGATATTTATTGAATAAAATATAAACATACATGAAAATACAGAATAAGGCAAACACAGGGTTTATTTAATTGACAATATTGAGTATGACCACAGGCTGAAATGGAGTCGCAAACCACGAGAGAACCTCCGCTGTGTTTTACAGATAGCTGTAAATGACGACTGTTATACCTCTCTCCTGATCTCCTGTGGATACATTGATGACGGGCTGAACAAAAAAAATTTCAAGTTTGGATTCACCACTCCATAAGACTCACTGCAACTGACTTCCAGTCCAGTTCTTGTGTAATCTGGCATACCTCAGCCTTTCCTCCGCATTTCCCTTTCTTAAGAATGGCATCCTGACAGTCACCCTTCCCCTGAGACCATTTCTGATGAGGCTTTAGTAAGCAGTAGATAGATCAGCTGAAGTTCCAGATGTATCTCTTAGGTCCTGTGTCAGATGTGTTTTCCTAGTTTTTAGTTTGTAGGTTTCCTACTTTCCTAAATTTTTAAGGACACACTGTATGTATAAGTGTTCAGCTAAAAGCTCTTTGGGAATTACCTTATTGGTGCAAAAACACAGTTTTATATCTGGAAACAGTTTTATCTTTAGCTTTGTTAGTTTTTTCCAGATTGTAAAGAAATTATATAAGAAAATATATTTTTGTGAAAAAGTTCCTATTTTAAAATGGGTCTTTTAACCTGTCTGTTATGGGTGAATTTTTTTCATGCGTGAATAATTCATAGATCAGCCTTAAGCAGTGTTGGTCAAGTTAATTGAAAAAAGTAATCAGTAACTAATTACTGATTACTTCCCCCAAAGAGTAATCCTGTTACTTTACTGATTACTTATTAGTAATTAGTTACTTAGTTACTTTGTAAAAAACACGATTTACAACCTGAATAGGTGATAAAGCGATACATAATCCATCATACAAAATGTAATCAAATGGAAACGTCTGTTTTTAAAACTTGTTTTATTAGTTTTAGTCTTTTAACTTTATGCATCAAGCAAAAAATTAAATTATATGCAACATTCTCTGACTGGAAGAAATTTGTTTAACATTTAAACCTATTTTCTGCACATTCCAGCACATAAAATAAAATAGTTTTTTGTGTTTACACTCACTCTTTCAAATAGATGCAAGTAAAACACAGCAGAAAATAAATAAAATCAAAGACTAGCTGTCCTGTTGCTCTATTTTCACCTGTAAAGCAGGAGTGGGGTAGGCGGAGGTTTACCCTGGTGCAGGTGTGCCGCGGTCAGTTGAAGAATCCGCGAGTTTCTCTGTGAATTTCCCATTACGTCATTGCGCACTCGGTGCTTGCTTGGAAGTTTAGGGTTTTTTTTCGCTGTAAAAAGATTTTTTCTCCCACACACACCAGACACTAATGTTTTTGTCAGTTTTTATGGAATCAAACTCAAAGTAAGGTCAGTACTTCCACGCTTTAAACGCTGCACGCTCATACTCTCTCCCGCACTCGATATATTATCCATTGTTGATCTGCACACAGCTGCTGTCACGAACGTCGCACTCGCTTACGTCACTGTCATGACACATTCTCGCAAAAAAAATCATGGTTAATAATCCCTTACTTTACTCGTTACTTGAAAAAAGTAATCAGATTACAGTAACGCGTTACAGTAATGCCTTACTGCCCATCTCTGGTCTTAAGTGACTTAGCAAATGTTTAAAACACCTCTGAAAATGGTCAGGTACAAAGACTGGACTGAAAATGAGTGTGAAAGAAGCCAATGTCCAAAGCAGAACTTTGAAAGACCTTCAGAAAGTGTGGAAAACTATTGCTTAAGAGCACTTAAAAATGTTAATACAGTCTGGCTCCTTGGAAGCAAAACATAATGAAATGTGGCAAGATGAATAAAAGACATCCCATTTCACATGCCAAGAAAGGAAGTTATTTAAAAAATAAATACATTTTCCACTTGCTGCTACAAGATTACCTGAACAACCGTGACATTTTTTTCTATGTTGCCTAATCAGGATTATGCAACCCTAAATATTAATTCATTTCCTACACCAAGTGCACACATCAACATTACAACCTGACTTCTGAGATATAACAGGATCATCTCCCACAACGAGACACTCTTTAATTCCTTTAGTAGTTTCATTTCATGGGAAATAAAAATGGCTGCCAAGAAAAAGGTTTTCTGAACACGCCACCTGAACAGACCAGAGGCGCTTACACTGTTGTGGAAGTTTCTATTTAATAAAGCCTGCAGACAAATGGTGAGCAGTAGCTAATATTCTTTCATCAGAAAAGAACAAAAACCCAAGCTTGGTCAGAGAAGCCAACATTGCTGGGGCAGTTGATTGGCAGAGTCTCTGCTTGAGCCCAGAATGGCCCTGAGTTTAAATACTTCCTACAGAAACAAAAGGCAGTACGCAGCTGTTTTCACACCTTTGGTCTTCACACTCCCTTGCTATCTCTTACAGTGGTTGAAGAGACAAAAGGCTCCGCTACCTTTAGAATTGTCTGCTTTTCCTCCAACTTCCTGAGATACAATCACCCGGCTTTTCAATGGCATGAATGTGTTAGACGTTGAGATCTTTGGAGAGTGTGAATAATACATACATAAAATGCGGTGGTGCATTTTCCACAGTGACAAGCCAAAATGCCTGCTGCGGAAAAGGCTTTTAGTGAAACATACCACACTGTATTTACAGTTGAATATTGGGGTGGGGGGGGGTGGGGGTTGGGGTTATAATAGGGCTGGGCGATATATCAAGTTTTTAAAAAATATCGATAAATTTTTTATATGAGATATAAGGTGTGACAATATCCTTTATATCGATATAGTCTATGTTACGTTATAATTATACTTGTGGAGCCGCAAGTTTGCCTCTCTTTCGTCCACTTTTGTCTTTACGCAACGTTACTCGGCCTCGCCCCTCCTTCACTGAACACAGCTCCCCCCCCTCCCCCATCACTTCACCTGCAGGAAGCGACAAGATGGACACGGCAAATCTCCGTTAACGAGTTACTGCACATCGCCCCGTGCGTGGGGCTGGACGTCGTCAACGTGTTAGCTAGCTAACCACGCTAACGAGCTAACCACGCTAACGTCATGCAGCCCAGAGGCGCTGCACAGCCTAAAATCCTTGCATTTTCTCAAAAGTCGACAGCGCGCCTTATGTATGAATTCTGTTTGTGCTTGATGGCCGCGAACCGATTTTATGTGGTACACAGCACTCAGCAATCTGTCAAAAAATGTTTTAGTACGACTTTGGTAAGCTACGGTGCTGCACCGCTGATGGATTGTCAGAGCATTACGGCTACCGAGGAGCCTTCGCGGAGTGATACGTACTGTGCTTCAACGTAATATTACCCTACTGTGTATAAGGACTATAAATGGCACCTGTTAAGAGACGTGGTTACGAAGAGGATTTCAAACTCAATGCTGTCAGTCACAGAGTAGAAGTTGGGAACAGAGCAGCTGTGAAATCTGTCTCTTTGTTATTATGCTCAGCATCTGTTAGTTTACATTTTGACTGCACAATTGTGAGCTTTTTGTTATGCACAAAAAACACATTGTTTTCTTTTATTTATGGAGCATTATTATTTAATAAATGCTCATAATTTATTTTTGAGTAAATCTTATGTACATCTATGCTCTATGTTAATAAAAGTGCCTGTGTGACATCTGGGACACAGCTTTGACTAAGAACTCTCTTTTTGTTCTTACTTTATGGCTTAAAAAAAATAAATATCGAGATATATATCTTATATCACCGTCCAGGTAAAAAATATCGAGATATGAATTTTGGGTCATATCGCCCAGCCCTAGTTTATAATATGGCGGTTAATGGGGGTAAGAATACAAAATAGAAAACAGGCCTGGAATGGGAAAAAAGAATTGGGGTGCAAGGCAGGAGGGCAATCAACCCCCACCCCAAGGGCAGGGCAGGACACAACACTTACTGAGGGTGAGGGGCAGACAAAGGGCAAACGCACACTATCTTAAAAGGAGATGGGGGACAGGGTGTCAGCACCCCTGGCCACTGTACCAGTGTTTTTCCTATGTGTGTTTTACTGTAGGGGGAGGAGATCAGAGGTTATGACTTGTGTGGAATTCTTTAGATCAGCCTTTAGAATAGGACTGCAGTGTGCTGATCTCCAGATGCATCTATAAGAGTAATGGGAAATAAAAGTATTGTGTGAAACTTGGAAACATCTCTGCGTGATCTGTGATTGTCCTGCTAAACCTCAGTGCTGCGTTCGATACTGTCGACCATAATATTCTATTAGAGCGATTAGAACGTGCTGCAGGTATTACAGATTCTATTTCTCTCTCAATATCAGACTTGATTTAAACTTTGCTGATCAACTGGGCGTTTATAAAATATGCTGTGGCAAATAAATTAGCAGAAAAATAAATGGCCGAAGCCCCAAGATTATCTTAAAAACACTATTACTTAAAAACAAAGTATTGATGTTATTCCTAATTTATTTTCAACTCTTCTCATTTGAGCTCAGAGTGCATTAAGCTTTGACTGGTGAATTGAAATGATGTTAGCAAAACCTTATCTTTCTGTCTGTGTAATAGAGCAAATAGAGGCTAGAAGGGTTTTGCTTTGGTTCTATCTTACATAATGTCTCTCAGACAAAACATAATGAGTGAGCAAGAAAGAACCCAAAGCATTGTTACCTGAGCTTTTCAGTCACTCCACCAGATTTAAGAAAAAGATATAACTCACAAACATACAAAGACAGAAGTGTTAGTCTGTCAGGTGTGAAACACCTTCAAACTGCTGCTGCTTTGCTGTTGGCTTCCCCCATGTAATAGAAATTTGTTGTTCTGACGTGCCCTGATATCCTGCACTGTATGCTGAAAGCAGGGAGTGCATCAGATTCCTCTTTCAGTTTTGTTTCACGGTCAGTACACACCGTGCAGCTGCACCTAGTTCTAAAACAGCTGGGCGAAGACAGCACAGTGAGAAGTTAACAGTCTGCTACATCCTTTGCATCCCTTTAAAAGAGGTTTTCTTTGCCTGATCTGACCCCTTAAGTCAGATTGCAACCACACTCTCCTGCTACCTGCTGCTATCACACATGCAAACATGCAACCAAAGCAAACAAAACAACTCATACATTAATAGGCTGGTTCTCAGGAGGATATGTGGGGCAAACCATTAATATTTGTACATTTACAGTCAGATGACATACCAACACAGTGTTGCTCCATCACACTCTCAGAGAAAAACAGGAGGGAAGATTAGGAAGAGAGACTAGTGACATAACAGAAATACAGCTTTCTTTAATTTTTTTTATTTTATTTTGAAAAACAACATGTTTTGCTGTCATTTCTGCTCAATGGGATTAAACTGATGCAGTTCAAATAAACTGAGTTTCAGATCCCACTGATTCTTCTGAGACAGTATGTTGAGCTTAATCAAACAGAGCCTGAATCTATTTATTCTATTTATTGTTTTTTGGTAGAGTGGTTTTATTCTGGCCTTGCAAGAGAGTGGCAAATTGTCGAGGGTGAACGCTACCACTCGCCCTATGGTAGCTCTGACACTGATACTAATTTTGATGTTTACCACTGTGAGAATCCCCTCTTTTTTAACATGTTTCTCCAAAACCTATATATGCCTTTAATGACAATGGTGCCTTTCCAGATGTGCAAGCTGCCAATTCCATGGGCACTAATGCACCTCCATACTGTCAGGCTTTTGAACTGAGTGCTGATAACAAGGCAGATGGTCCTTGTCTTCTTTATTCAGAAGGACAAATTATCTATTTCAGATTTGACTCATCTGACAGCAGAACATTTTTTCCACTTTGCCTCACAGCCCATTACAAGTGGGATGACATGTTTACACATGGCTCCTTCTTTTAATGAGCATGCTTTAACCTGCATTTGAGGACTGTATGCTGTGAAGCACATATGTGTTAATGAGATTTGAAAACCATTGTATGTGTTGTTTTTAAACATTTTGTTGTTTAAATTTTTGCAGAAATCAAGGTTGTGAAAGACAGTGATAAACTGTGAAACAGCAGAAACCTTATCAGGCATTCTGGGAAAATGCCTATGAACCTAATGACAATATGTGACAGAAATGCTTACTGATTATCAATGATGCACTTACTCAAGGCCAAATTTGCCCAAAGGTTTGAACTGCCAGGAAACTCAATAGTAGACAAACCAAGCAAAAACACCCAGGCAGAAAATGACGACTGCAAAAGAAGTCCCTAACTCATGTGTCCCCTCCCAGGCCAAATTATAGAAAGACAAATCCTTTGAAAAATTGCAAGACATAAAAAGTGGGTAAAAGTCACAGTGAAAAGTGCAATGCTCGACTCTTTTCCATTGCACATCTGGATAATCCTATCGAGCAGTAAATGTAAAATATTAGGTTATTTCTGAATTATAGATTGAGGTCAATACAGCCTGTTGTCAGATGATCATAGTGTAAATCCAGCTTCCTGCTTGCTTAAAGACAGCACTTACTAAAGGCAGGGTGCCATCGTTTTTTAAAATCAGTTACATACTTAGATGTGCTCATAGATGTTTAGTGTGCTCAATATGCAAGATTTTGAATTACAACATATTCTAGCAGTCTTTACATAGCCCATCATCAGTCATCAGCTACAGACTACAAACTAACTAATTTTGTTAGTGTTCAACGTAAACATCCAAGGTAGGAGGTAATGGTTAGCAATGTTTTATAATTAGCAGTAATTAATATTGATGAAATGTTTTTTATTTGAATTTAGAAGCAGAACATTGGAGGTTATCCAAGTCTTTAAGACTTCCCTGCAGTTTAACTAATTACTGTGTGTCATCTAACTCTATGGATGGCAAAAGCTTGGGATCATCTACATGGAAATGAAAAAGTATAATATGCTGTAGAATGATATAGTTTCCTGGGGCAGGATTGTATGTTAAACAGCTAAAATAAACCATTAATGTTATAAGTTGAGAGGTTAAAACTGTCAGTCAATCACCACTACAACTGGCAAAAAAAACCTGTCCAAATAAGATCTAAAACACCAAACTCAACCATTATTACAAATTATGAGGACTTAAAACAAGAAACACTAAGTATAACATATAAATAAAGAATGATATTAAATGTACATGAGGGACAGCGTGTAAAATGTTAGCTTGAGTATACAAATCAGATGCTTAAAATGTTTATTCCAGTAGAATACTTTTGCAGCAAGACAAATCTTGCATAGACATCACACACATGGGCAGAAACGAACCATTCAGTAAAGCCCACGCTGTTTTAAAATGACTGACACAATCTCCAAAACAACCTCATATCTAACGCACTTCCAGTATTGGAGACTCCACTCATAAGACAATGCAAATGCTCATAAATAGTAAATACTGGGCTAAGATTTTCTTCATGTAGTGATGCAAGTCCTTATCCATTTTAGGGTGTGGTGGTGCCGGAGCATATTCCAGCTGGGTCAGAAGTACACCCTGTATTTGCAGCATAATGACTTGTGTTTAGGGTTGCCAACCGTCCCTTAAAATACGGAATCGTCCCGTATTTAGAAACAAAAGTACACGTCCCGTATTGAGCTAATAAGGGACGCACTTTGTCCCGTAATACAGTGAGAATCAAAAGTAGTCTATAAATGTTTATGGAATTAACGCTTTGTTTGAAAACATAATTCCCAGCCCCTCTCCTGCTTTGTGACCAATGAGCTGACAGCACACTTATGACAATTCGAGTATGACAAGTCAGATTATCGCTTATCTCATTGGTCGAGGAAAGGTCGCTTACGGAGAAAATACCGGAAGACAACAGATGACCACAACAAGAAGCATGGCCAACAGGGAAACAAACGCCGTCACTGCGGTGCAAGTCTCGGACGACAGTACATCTAAAGCTGGGCAAACACTGTGCGATTTTTTCAGTCGCGTTATTCAGCTCCTGCTCAAACTGCACGATTGACTCGCAGGGGTTAGATGTTGGTAGGTCACGATGCAGGTCTCACACTATACGGCCCGATGCTCTGATGCGACCTGAGTGCTCACACTGTGCCTCCATAACATGAAGGTTATAACAGAAAATCTGTCGCTCTCTCTCTCTGTCTCTCACTCACACAGACACACCACCACCATCAACTTTGCTAAATTGCTAATGAAAAACATGATCAGGCAGCTGTGATTGAGCAGCAGTGTAGATCCAACTATTTTCACGGTTGTTGTGGTCGTGATAATTTTGTGATGCCACATCGAAAAGGCTCGGATGAGCTTTTCAAAGTTCTACAAGTTGTGCCTCCATCGCTTGTGTCCAGATCACACGCTGCACTGCCGTGCTGCGCCGTCTTTTTCACGGCGTTTACGTGTTTGCGCGCGAGCAGTGTGAGCGGCTCACGAGCGATTGATGATCGGGAGCTGGTCGTGAGGTGTTAATCACTTCTCGTTACCCCACGTATACTACACGACGCACGATGAAGGCCAAAATCGGTCCGATCACTCAAAAATCGGCTCAAAATGGGCCTAAAACCGCACAGTGTCAGCCCAGCGTTAGAGCAGCAATGTTTGTTCCCCTCAGAGAAAGGGAAGATTGGGAAAAGGAAAACACCTGGCTGGAAAAAGTTAATATGGGCATGTGCAGTGAATATCAGCGCTATGTGGCCAGAAGTGTGATAATATAATTTATTTTGTGTAATAAACGACTGCAAGGATAGATGATTACAACAAATAGATCACTAATACATAAAAGTAATACATAGATGAATAATGATGATGAGTTATGATGCGTAATCATGGGAACAAGCGGGTTTACAAACAGGAGCAGCTGATTAGCATTAGAAAAGCTGAAATAATACCTCAGCTGAAGCCAATTGTACTAAATGCACTAAATGTGCACTGTTACAAGAATATTTTTCTTTCTATTGTTTTCTATTATTTTAAGTTAAGCAGGACAGAGTTCTTTTAAAGAAAGATTTACTTATATTCTCAAAAGTTAAGCATGACAGGCTTCTGTTTAAGAAAGAGACCTGTTTTACTGTGTTAATGTTGTCATTTTGAGCTAAAAATAAATGGCTAAATGATCATTTGTTTCACATGTGTTCATATCACAAAGAATACACATCTACTTAAATCAAATTCAAGTCAAAGGGTTAAAAACAATAATTTCACACACAAAAAAGAGCTAGAAAATTCACCACACTGGGAAGGGTGAAGACAACTGGGTCGCCCGGCCCTGGCCACGAGGTGTCCCTTATTTATTTTTCAGGGAGTTGGCAACCCTATCTGACACGTAAAGTTCAGTATTATTTAGCAACATGTTTCAGTTCACCACTAGGGTGCTTGACCCTAGTGGTGAATAGTGGCCCTCCGGAGAAGACCTAAAAACTTCTTAAAAACTCCAACAGGGGTGATACCTTATTTTTAACCTAATCATAGTTTAATATTAACGTTTCATTTGACTTTATTGATCTTTATCATGTTTAAAAAGGACCGCAAACGCCAAACTCCTGAGCCAAGTTATCAGTGGCACTGTGATAAAGTTAGCCTTACGTTTAACAACAAAACAGACGCGGAACACATTTTTCATAGTGAGTCTAAAGGCTGTAACAGACCAACAAACACCGACTGTGAGTAAAAGAATGAAACTCGGGTTGTTTATGGCATTTGTTTCCTACCTTTCGTTATGGCTTTGCTTTCCTGTTGCTTTGATGAGCGGAAACTTCCTCTGCTGTCTGTTCCGGTTTGAAAGACGAGCCTTCAAAATAAAAGCACGACCTCTGAAAGACGACGTTTCTATGACACCCCCGCCCTCCACACACACACACACACACACACACACACCGTAGACAGTAAAGATTAAAAATAGACATCGAAGAAAAGCCGAATAAAAAAAGAATGTTGAAAAGAGAGAACTAACCAAAACAATAATATTAGCACAATATGAGCTAATGAAAGAAATGAAATAAAAAGACAGGACCAAGGTGGCTGTGCAACGGGAAATCCAAATATTTTGTTAGGAATTGTATAGTTTTTGGTGAAACCGCGTGCCTACTGATCATGTCAACGATGAACTGCGATAAACAAAGCCACCTCCTGCACCTATTACTTTTCACTTGTCCAAACCAGGGTCATGAGCGGGGACTACGTCCATGAACCTTTTCTCTGATCGTTCTCTTTTCCTCCTGCCTGGCAGCGCCATTCTCAACATTTTCTTTTCATCATATCCACTATTTCTCCTCCGCACATGTCCAAAGCTTTGGATGCTTGACCTAAGGTATTTAAATTCACGTACAAAGCAGAAGTACCCATTTTTAATAATAATAATATCTAAAGTGATTTAATAATATGGCATAATTTATTGTTGGATTAATATTACGAAATCTGTAATAAATTATTAAAACAAATTAAAATAAATTGCATGGTAAATATACTAAATTAGAAGTAGCCAAAGCAACAATTACTTAATCATCTTGATTATCTAATGAAAACCTTTACACCAGGGGGCAGCCTTGTACCAGTGTTGAGACTTTTGCAACTATTCTTTTAGCAAGTCTTTTTTTCCAGCCCCGCCCCAATCCTTCCTTACAGGTGCTTGTGTATTCACACTCTTTTGATGTGTCTACATGTTTTACAGTTATTTAAATCACAAATATTTAAAATAAGTACAATTTAAGTATGTGTATTATTTTTATTTGTGTAAATATTCCCTATAATATAAAATGTAGCTTGCTTGTAATTCTTGAAATTAATAGGCTCAGATAAGTATAATATGTTTGTCTGTCTGTCTGAAGGACACAGAGGGAGTTTGGTTGTGTTCCAACCTAAGCTACCATAAATGTTTTTACATACTCCCCAAAACTTTGACTAGACTAGACTAAAACTTTGTTTGATTGTGTTGCTAAAATAATTTTTTAAATAGCTCAAACAAAGAAAGTCCTTCTGTTCCCCAATGGCTACACCCTAAAAAATGCTGGGTTAAAATAACCCAATTTGTAACCCAGTGCTGGGTCAAATATGACTGAGCCAACGCTGGGTTGTTTCAACTTAACAGGGTTGGGTTATTGGTTTGACCCAGCACACTAGGTTAGGAAAACTATCCAAAAAATTGGGTTATATTGACCAGTGTTTACAGTTGAGGTTAATAAAAAATTGGATCGAAACTCAGAACCCATCTCATACTTTCTTTGTTCTATATACAGTGATTTCTAAACAGTTTGTCAAACAGAGCAACCTCACCCTCATTTCAGATAATAATTGTAACAGATGATATCAAGCATTTTAAGTAAAAATAACTTTCTTCATCACAAGATAGCTGGTGTTATCTGTCAAAAGACCTTTAATGAGTAGGTAAAGTTCTAGAATAAACAGAATAAACAAATAAATTGCACTGCAATTGCATATCAAAAATAACTCCATGATTTTCAAACTCTTAGAATTCACTTTTTACTTACCACATTTTATTTCATAGTAGTGGAGAAGTCCAGTAATGTCTGATCTTGTCACAGTCTAGTTGAAAATGGCAGTTTGTGAAGAATAATGTGGCTTCTTCTGAGGCTTATCTTCAATCCAAACAATCGGGTAAAAGTTTGACCCAATATTTGATCAAAGCTGCCCAACCTATGACCCAACTGAATTAGTCGAGCTGTGGAGTGAATTGAAGAACCTGGCACATTACCAACCCAACTTCTGAGTGATGACTTTTGAACCAATATTTGGTCACAATAACCCAACTTACAGTGGCTTGCAAAAGTATTTGGCCCCCTTGAACTTTTCCACATTTTGTCACATTACAGCCACAAACATGAATCAATTTTATTGGAATTCTACGTGAAAGACCAACACAAAGTGGTGCACACGTGAGAAGTGGAACCAAAATCATACATGATTCCAAATATCTTTTACAAATAAATAACTGAAAAGTGCGGTGTGTGTAATTATTCAGGATCCAAGAAGAAGACCATCATTTCATGTGGCTACCACTTTGGCGCCAGCTGTGGTCTCAAGGCTGGAGCCGAACAAAAACACCCTGATAACAGACTGTGCATAGACTGTTCTTCTTATCCTACTCAAGGCCACCTGGGTTGGCTGGAGGACTGTTTACTTAGCCTGGCAGGGTGAAGGACACTGTCTCAGCTGAACTCTGGACACACGCACACAATCATACACTGATACACACTCATACCCTCTCGCTTTCCAAACGCCTTCGATGCTTGTTCCCTCCTGGTGCAGATGGTCAACTGGACCAGCGCAGACATGCTGCAGGACCCGATGCGCTGTCCACACCGGCTCTCTCTTACCCTTACCCGCCCCTGTTGCTTGTCTTGTGTTTCTATGGTGTATTGATACTCATGTGCTTTTACGCTGGGGTGGTTTTTTTTCTGTTCTCAAACTGTTCTCCCGTTAGGAGCTCAGTCTGAGTGGAGTTTTTTTTCTCCTCCTCTCACCTCATGTTATGTATTTCGTTGTTTTTTCCTATCAGCCTACCTCTCTGACATGTCTTCCCAATGTGATGTTTGTGTAACGGTCAGAAGGTTCCTTTGTAAGTGTGCATGCGCCATTAGCGTGCTGCCTGCTGTAACCCATAATTTTCTTCGGGATTAATAAAGTATTCTCATTCTGATTCAGCAGGGACAGGGAAGCTGGTCAGAGTTGATGGGAAGATGCATGGAGCCAAGTGCAATCTGTCATGGTCCTGGGTCATTGACCCAGCGTTTTGTGTTTCATTTTGGTTTCATCTTGTGTTTGGTGTTTATTCTGAATTTGTATTAGTTCTTTGGGTTTGGTTGTCGTGTTTATTATCCCTACCTGTGTCTTCCCTCTGTGCTCCGTTCGGGTCCCTGCATTTGGTGTTGTTAAACAGTCTGTGTGTTTCCGGATTTACTTTGTAGGTCTGCTTCTTGTTATGTCCATTAGTGTCAGCTGTGTCCACCCCTGTGTGTCATCTCCTCATTACCTGATGTGTATTTATAGTGTATGTTGGCCTGTGCTCCTCGTCGTGTCGTCTGTGTTCATCCTCTATGTTTCTCAGTGAATCCTCCGTGTAACTCCGTCTTTATCTGTGTCTCTCCGCGTCTCTCTGCCCAGCATTTCATCAGCTGCCATCTCTATACATCTCCCACCGTTCTTATGTTTTCAGGCTTGTTTGTTAGTTTTTCCCAGTTTAGGTTTATGTTCAGTTCTGCCCTCACCTTTGTTATTTTCACTGTAAATAAATCGCCACTCGCATCTCCACTGCCATCTGCATCTTGGATCCTCATTCACTCCACCACACGACTGCGACCCCAGCCGTGACACAATCTTGGAAGAAAACCTCTTGGAGTCTGCAAAAGACTTGAGACTGGGGCGGAGGTTCACCTTCCAGCAGGACAACAACCCTAAACATAAAGTCAGGGCAACAATGGTTTAAAACAAAACATATCCATGTGTTAGAATGACCCAGTCAAAGTCCAGATCTAAATCCAATCGAGAATCTGTGGCAAGATCTGAAAACTGCTGTTCACAAATGCTGTCCATCTAATCTGACTGAGCTGGAGCTGTTTTGCAAAGAAGAATGGTCAAGGATTTCAGTCTCTAGATGTGCAAAGCTGGTAGAGACAGACCCTAAAATGACTGGCAGCTGTAATTGCAGCAAAAGGTGGTTCTACAAAGTATTGACTCAGGGGCAATGTTCCCTCTAATTTGTCATGTGTCTGAGCGAACACACAAACTCCCTGAGCGGTCCCTTGGACCACTGTGAGCAACAGCAGACATGTACACTGTGGTCACGCCAGCATTGAATCCATCCAAGTTACATGGTTTATTAAAATAATCAAATTACAGCATTTACATTTATGTTAGACTACTTTTAATTAACTGCTTTAGCCCACTTACAATGAAAATTAAAAAAAAATATTGTTCATGACCTGTGTAGTATGTTAGCTCTGTTGGAAGCAAAAATAACTTGAACTCCAATTTTGAAAACACAACTTTTTTTTTCTATAAAGCTCTGACTTGTATTATGAGTCTGTGGTCTGGGAGAGAGTCCTGTAACTCTCTGTCTGCAAAATTCAGTATATAATGACCAATGTTGGGCAATTAATTATATAGTTACTTCTTCAAAAAGTAACTGAGTTATGAAAACAACAAAGTTTTTTGCAGCTGTTTACCTCAAAATGCAGCCAAGGCGTTTTTTAAATAAACATTTCAAACTATTTACAGAACAATCAGCTGTTCTGCATCACATCTGATGCCAAACAAATTATTTGTGCCACTCCAAAAAATCATTTCCGTCCACTATGAGATAAAGGAGAACAACAGCCTGATACCTGCAGGCCTGACAACAGGAGGTGTATCACTCCTGTAACACCTGTAACACTCAGCAGTCGCCTCATTGTTCTGACACACACAAAACTATTGACTACACTACACACTAACTACACAAGATTTGCGCTAAACGTTGCAAATCTCTCACATCTCAAAACACTGCCATCACTCCTAAAACTTCCCGCTTCCTAAGCAACTCTAAATGCCATGTTGCCATATCATTTTTTGATTGGTTGACATGGTACATTTTTCCACCATTAGGAAAGGGTGGGGTTTTTTTGTTTTTGTTTTTGCTCACAGGCTCAGAGTGCTTTCGAGCGCTTTCCTTATAAAACGCAGTTTTTACCGTTGCGTCCCGCAGTAAACATAAACAACGATAGTATTCAGGAAGAAAACCAAACATTGCATATATATATATATATATATATATATATATATATATATATATATATATATATATATATATTTGATCATAACTCTTGTTTTACGTGGCATAATTACGCACACCCCACTTTTCAGTTATTTATTTGTAAAAAATGTTTGGAATCATGTATGATTTTGGTTCCACTTCTCATGTGTACACCACTTTGTGTTGGTCTTTCACGTGGAATTCCAATAAAATTGATTCATGTTTGTGGCTGTAATGTGAAAAAATGTGGAAAAGTTCAAGGGGGTCAAATACTTTTGAAAGCCACTCGATGTAATAGAAATTTCCATACATAAAATGAACAGCGTCTTTTTTTCATGATTATAAAATAGATTTCTTGTAGCTACTTTTTCCTTGTCTTGTGTCATATCATAACTGCGTGACATGTTTATTAAATATCTTTGGGCTAAAAAACAAAAGAAAAGAAAACTAGGGCAAACAAAACAAAGTCATGTATATAGAGACAATCATAGAGTAGCGATGACAGATGGACTGCATGTATTGTCTAAGTTGGGTGTGTGCATGTGTGACGTCAAATGTACATGTGCGGGAAGAACAAAAGGGGCTTTTGGTTTTCAGACAAAAATATTTAATCATATGAGGTTAAAGTTATTCTGTTCTTTTCTTCTGTTCTAAATGCTGTGGATATGAAATTCCTTTGGTAGTTCACATGGTGCAACAGCAGCCATCACACAAACCCCAATGAAAGGGAATAGATTGAATTTATGCTTCCTGTATTGTGCTTAAGCAAACTTTTATTACTTTTGGGCTTCAGGTATGCTATGTGTACAATTTAAATTTAAATGCAACTTTTTCACCATTCATTACACAGACACTCTGAGTTTTCGTTATCGTCTGGATTCTCAATTTTTTATTTGTTTCATGGTTGTCAAGCAATCAAGACTATCCCTTGAACATCGGGTGTTCTGGAAATAAGTAAAAAGCAGTTAATTTGGGAAAACAAAGCAATTTCTTAAGAAGTAAAATAATTTTGCTGAGCTGTTTTAATAAAGTAGAGAAAAAGTGGATTTCTGCATCACCAATGGTGATGTAAATAAAACAAAAAGCAGCTCAAAAGCAGTAATGCTGAATATAAAGAAGAGAAAAAATAGTTGTTCAAAGCAACCATTTTCACATGGGGGACAGAAACGTCAGTTTCATGACTTATAAATTTTAAATTTACATACAAAACATTGGCACGGCTTCCCATGTCTCCAAGTAAATGGACTTTGGTTAGAGACCTGAAATACTGTCGTAGTGAACACAAAAAACTTACATGTGTTGAGTTTCCCTCTGTGTGTGTGTACAACACTGTAGTTTTTAATACTGAGAGCAGTGTGTCAGGATTTTTAAGATGAATCATTATCAATTTCAAACTCAAACTCAAATATCTTATTTTAATGCTTTTACTTTACAATATAAAACAACTTGAGGTGACTTGTTGTTTACAACTTATTGTAAATCGGGGCCCATATAAATAAAACTTTATTGAACTGATTTGTTTATCAAAGTTTTTGTAATTACAAAAGGAAAACGTTTTCCTCTCGTTGGGCATTCTGAAGTAAAAGGTCATTACTGACAAACATTGCTCTTGCATAAGATGGAGGGGACATTTCAAGTAGGGCATACTGTAATAACCAGAAAACTCACACTGACACCTCTAACCAACCACTGCTGAAAGAGTTTACAAAAATAAAATATTAAAATAAAATAAAAATAAAAAACGGAGACCAAAGATAATGTCTGAAGTTCCTGGCAACCGGATTAGCCCTGCCTTCACAGTACATTATTGTCAGACAGACAACCATGAAACTTTTCTCGTACTACAACATGCCCCAGCCTACTTTTGCCTAATGACTTTCTTTTGTGCAGAGACTTTATCACATTCATCATGTCGCTCTCTGCACTGGTGCTGCTGCTGCTGCTCGTCTGTGTCCAGGCTAATTTTTATGGTATAGTGGTGAACTACTACCCAAGTGGCAATAATTCAACAGGAGCTTCCACTGTAAGTACACTTTCTTAAAAAATCAAGTAAATTTACTTTGTGAGTTTTAAAATTATTTAGGTAAACATGTCTTCACTGTAAATCTGCAGGGCATTCTTTATTACAAGTTGGGCTACAGCCTCTGCTTGTACAGTGTGCCCTACTACATCAACGGTCAGCCACTTGTGCTACAAAAGGTCGATGAGCCGATAAGTGGAGAGTGGTGCCAAACTGAAGGAGTCATCTCTCAGTATTTTTCCAGCAACTCTATGTTTTCAATTCCGTGAGTGCAGCCATACATAATTACATATGCATAAATATAGTCTTTGTTGTTGATTTGTCACTGAGGGGGAATGAAATATAATACCACAACTTCTGAGAAGTCATTCATTTCTATTGCAGGGCCTCTGGCATAGACTGGATCTTTGGCATCAAAAATGGCATTGTATCATTTAAAATTCAGGCTCTGGTGGAACTGAGGATCCGCTCTGACATTGGCAAAGCCAACACATCACCACAGACCACTATCATACCAGCTATCAGGTCAGCCCTGTTTGTGGCTCCATTTCTTTTTTAGTAATTATACAAACATACATACATTCATACAATTTTATGTGTCACTTCTGGTAAATTCATTGCCTTTCAGACACGGAAAGTTTCTGTGTAGAGATGGATAAGGATAGAGAAGTCTTAAAGGGAAAAATTAACCTTTGGTCCTCCTTCATTAATGCAATTTTGAAGCTCTTGAACCATAAAACCTGAACAGTGTCCAGGCTGTGGGTGTACTGAGTAGTTTTCAAACATGAACATATAAAAATGGTGTCAGATATTTCACAGAAATGAATGAATGAATTTGATTATTTTATATTTTTTATTCATTTATTTCTATTTTAACTTTCTTTCAGAGTTCCATCAAACTGTCCAAGAAATTTGAGCCTGTTGATGTTTGATCCTGATGGAGACATAGTGAAATGCAGAAATGGAGATGCATCACTCTCAGAGTGTAGTCCCTGCACACCACCGTCTGTCCTCAGCCTTTCACCAGTAAGCAACAGCTATTACTCTTTTTGTCACACGGGACATGTTGGCATAAACATGAATCCTCGTGTACCAATCTATACTAAATCTGATTGTAATGAATTTTTTAAACTATTTTGTAATAAGGTCGCTGCCATCAGGTCTAATATTTCTCCATCATCCTCTCAGTATCACATTTGCACTTTGCTTACTTCTGATGCCTGGTCCTCTTTTGCTCCTGTTACCTTAGAGGACATTAGTGCTCTGCTTGGTCATATGAAACTGACTTTAAACCACACTGACGCACTTCCTCCATCAGTTTTTTTTAGTGTGTTTGACTCTATTGGCACCTGTATTCAGGAAATAATTCATTCTTCTCTTTATACCTGCTCAGTTCCCAACTTTTTTTAAGCAAGCTATTGTTAAACCAGTATTAAAGTTTAGGTCCATCTCTTCCAGACAGTTACAGGCCAATATCATATTATTTGTGTCAAAGAAAAATCGGTTGCAGAACAACTTAACAACCTTTTGGAGAAAACAATGTTCTAGACATTTTTCCAGTCTGGTTTCCGCAAATTGTACTCCACTGAAACGCTTCTTACTTGAAGTGTCTAGTGACATTTTAATGGCAGCAGACACTGGAGAGTACACCGTTCTGGTTATATTGGATCTAACCTCTGCTTTTGATACTGTTGATCACAGTGTCATGATAAATAGGCTTAAGGATTTGTTCGGGATTACTGGTGTTGTTTTAAAATGCTTTATGCCGTATCTATCTGATCTTTTACTGTCTTTATGAATCAAGTGTTGTCCGAAACATCAGCTTTGCCTTCTGTGGTACCTCAAGGATCTGTTTTAGGTCCGATCCTCTTTTTGCTTTATATATTCCCTCTAGGCAAAATTATCAGATGTTACAATAATATTTCTTATCATCTCTATGCAGATGACATTCAGTTATACACTTCTTTCAAAGCTTCTGAGTTATATAAATTGGCTTGTTTAGATAATTGTCAGGAATCAAACAATGGTTAAACAACAATTTCCTCCAGTTAAATACAGATAAAATAGAAACTTTGATTGTTGCTCCTGATCTTATGATTTCAGAAATTAAGCAGGATATCAGTTTTTTAGGCTCTTCCGTTCAATCAAGTTTCGGGCAAGTCTTGGACACCCAAATCAAGAGACTTGGGTCTCATATTTGGTTGTTCAATGTCTCTTGAGAAAAACTTCAAACAAACTAATTTGAAACTGTTTTTATCATCTAAGAAACATTTCTAAACTCAGCCTACTGGTGTTAAAGGCAGAACTTGAGATGATTATTCATGCTTTTATTTCTTCTTGATTGGATTATTGTAATGGTCTTTTTACTTGTTTCAACAAATCAGCTTTGGTTCGCCTTTAGACTATACAGAATGCTGCGGCAAGACTTTTAATTGGCACAAACAAGAGGTCACACATTATTCAATTTTTTGCTTCTCTTCTTTGGCTACCAGTAAATGTAAAAAAATTAGTTGTAACTTTGTGAAAAGTTCTAAATAATTAATTTTTACTTACTTACTTGCAATGATGCTTGATCATAGCATCATTTCATATCATATCTGGCAAAGTTGGTATAAAAAACAAATCAAAACCCCTGCTTTTTGTTAATTTAGATAAGTGTAAACTCTATGTGAGGTGTCTTCATGGCCCAATTTTTGTCTTCTTGCAGTCCTCTTGTACTCTGTCATTCAGCCCCACAAACAGCAGTGATGAAGGTCCGTATGCGGTACAGCTGATGATAGAGGACTTTCCCAGACAGAACATAACGTTGACTCAAACCAACGGGACACAAACAATAATAACAACCAACGATGCTATCAGCAAAATGCCAGTTCAGTTTGTCGTGAGAGGTACAAATAATTTCTCCTGGCTCCTGCTTAATGGCCCTGTTATTTTGGCCTTTTTTTCTTTTCACCCTGAAGCTAACATTACTTTATCCTTACTGCAGAAAATCCAGAATTTTTTAAGATTTAAAAAGCTTGTCTTTATGGCTGCTTATGAACTTGGAAAAAGCTTTCTCTTGGCTACCTGTAGATGAGAAAAACAATCCTGGTGGACCAGTTAGAGCAGGGATAGGGAACGGTAGTCCTCGAGAGCTGGTGTCCTGCAGGTTTTAGATCTCACCCTGGGTCACCACACCTGAATCAAATGATTAGTTCATTACCAGGCCTCTGGAGAACTTCAACACATGTTGAGGAGCTAATTTAGCCATCTAAATCAGCTATGCTGGATCAAGGACACATCTAAAACCTGCAGGACACCGGCACTTGAGGCCTGGAGTTCCCTACCCCTGAGTTAGAGTTTCTATCCTTAAAAAAAGTCTTTATTATTGTCATCACTGCTTTGTGTGTTGCTTCAGTGGATCCTGCAGTGCCATCGTGCACAGAGGGACTCTTTCTACCCATGTTCCTGCCTCCAACCCCAGCCCACAGAACCCAGCTCTACACCTACGTCAATCAGACTCTGGCTATCAGCATCAAGGCACAGACACTTAACTCCACGTAAGTAGATCTCTAAATATAGAATTAAAGGCTTTATTTGTTAAATTACCAATGATTAACACATCCTGCAGCACTGACTGTTTCTAAAATTAAGATGTAGCTTTAATGCGCAAATCAAACCTGTTTTTCATTTAATCAGATCATGAATCTTATCTTCTGAGTTGTGTAACTTTAACACTTCTAACTGCGCTTCTACAGACAGGTTTGATAAGCCAGCAACCCAACCGGTTTTATACTGATGTTAGGATGTACTAGCACTAGGTTAAGCTAAGTCAATTAAAGAGAAACAAGAATAAAATAAATAGCTTTTTAGCCAAAATTGCTTGATTTTTACAGTAAATAAAATCTAAAATAATTATTTCAAAAATTATATAAAAGTCTGATATCCGGTCAAAATTTCACTCTAATAGTTGAAGCATTTACAGCATGTCACAGGTAAACACTTTTTTCTTATTGTAGATCATAAACTTTTTAAAAACTCACTTTTTTCTTGTTTTTTTTTTTTAAAGGATCTCTGAGCTGCTGTTCAGCGCACCGCACACAGTAACAGAAAGTCAAACAGGCCCAGGACAGTTCACACTGACGTGGACGCCATCTAACTCAGTAGCTGGACAAAGCCACCCCATTTGTTTTGTTGTCCAAGCTGTTTTAGGGTCAGTATCCTGTTTCATGAATACGATCCTACACAAAAGTATATTGAAACTTTCATTAAAACAAAGTGAAATGGAGCACATGTAATTTGCACATACATTTGAGTCTACTTCTGTTCCAATGAAACTATTTAACTTTGAGGACTGACTGGCTTAGTTCATTGCCTGCACTTTTTAATTTTGCTTTTATATTCACTCCGTCCAACCTTCATTCCTGTAAATCTTTCAGACGCAGGCATTTTAATTATCGTATCAAAACAAATGGAAGGCAGACTTAGAAAAGAAACCAAATTCATTGAAGACAGTAGACATGGGTGTGTCAAATACCTTTGAGGAATTACTCCATAACAACAGAGACATACCTGAATGTGTGTGACAAGATCAACTTGATAGTTGAAAGAAGAGCAGAAACAGATAAAAACGGCAATGTTTTATAAAACAAGAACTGCCTCAGGAAGTAAAACAATGAGAAGAAAGAGAAAGAAGAGCAACACAGTGAGTCCAAACACAGTATACGGTCCAGCTGCAAACAAAGCTTTTTACTGTATTTGTGATAAGAACAGGAAGACTGGCCAAGTCAGTTTCCACATTTAAACCTGTAAATACTAAATGCAACATAGGTTAATGTGCCAACTTATAACTATAACTAACTGCAACTAACTATAATTTAATGCTAAAAACCTAAGTTTTTTCAATCTGTCCAAATTAATAAGATACCAAGTCCACAGCAACATACAAGTCTCTCCTTGTAAAGGCATACACATGTTATCTTTCCTTTCATAGCTGATTCATTATTTGGTGCACACCATTTTGTTAGTGTCTGATAAGAAAAATACTTAAAGCTTTTGTCCTTTTGAGTATAAAATCATGACTGTTGAGTGTTGAAGGGTACTGAGCCCACATTTTACCTGCTGAAATCCTGCCTCACTGGAAGAGCATTTCTAACGGTGTGTTCACACCGAACGCGATGGACGCGAATAGAGCGTCAGGTTTACATGTAAAGTCAATGGAAAGGCGCGATGACGCGCGATTGCGGGTCCCGCGAAAATTCGGAAGCAGATTTGCGTCGCGAAAACGCCAAAACGCGTGAAACGCGCGTCAGTGTAGCGCGTCAGGCGCGTTTGACGCGCGAATAAAACCACGCGCGTGAGTTTTTGTGTTGCACTTTGTGCATACGCGCGTTTCGCGTCTACCGCTCGAGTTGGAAAAATCTGAACTCCAGCGTCAAATCGCGCCGCGACAACCAATCAGGAGCCTGGTGACGTGGCTCTGACCTAGGTCAAAGGGGCAGATCCAGCCAAAGCCCTTCATTCTTCATTCAGTATGGAGGAAAAGCTGATCAGCGCCGTGGCTAACCACCCCGAGCTATATGATGCCAGCTCCTATTTCTACCGAGACAGGAATAAAAAGGACCTAGCTTGGAGACACATAAGTGAGGAGATCGGGCAACCTGGTAAGTTCATTCCTTCTTCTTTTTAATTTTCAGACTGACCCGATGAAGCCGTGCAAAAGCTAGCAAGCGCGCCTACTGTCCCGCGATTTTCCCACTGTTGTACAAATACCTTTCCGCTAACCAGATAATGCGTTTATTCAGAGGACATCTGCAGGAGAAAGTGGAAGAGCCTCAGGGACACATATAATAAGGAGAAGAGGTCAGAGAAGGAGAAGAGGAGTGGGTCTGCAGCAGGATCGGGGAGGAGATGGAAGTTCTTCGCGGTCATGGGGTTTCTGGACCCCTTCCTCACCCCGCGGGAGACCAGCGGAAATATGGTGCGGACCGTGGAGAACTTCTCCCCCGAGGACCAGGGACAGCCCGAAGAGGCAGCAGGGGAGTGTCAGTCAGAAGGTATGTTTACAATTAATTAATGTAGGCAGTTAATTTATGCGTGTTGTCATACAGGAATATATTTTGTTTATTAATAAACAGTATAAAGTAGTCCCGCTGTTCATCCGTCACTGCCTCGCCTTTTCGCTGATTTTTTTATTGCACCGTACAGCTTTCAACGATGCGCATTGCATTCTGCAGCCCAAATGACAAATCTCCTCCGTGTCGTGTCTCCTGCGCTTGCCAAACTTATCATGTTTGGTTTTGATAACCATCACTTCAAATAGAAAAAAACAGCACAAAAACACTCATAACTATGACCCTCATTCGGAAATAGACACCTGCACTGGGAGCAAAAAAGGCGCACAAAAGTGGCGCCGCAGACGGAGAAAAAGCGCGGCATAATACTTTTACGTTTTAAAATCGACAAAGGTTTGCACTTTGAGAATCAACTTGTGAGAACTGTGACTACTGTTCATGTGCTGCAATAAATGGGAGACCACTGTATATAATAATAAGTATATAATAATATAATATTCTCTATGACTATTGTCTTCAACCTGTTAACATTTAATATTGTCTTGATAGAGTCAAGTTATCATGCAGCAGAGTCCTCCCCTGTTGCTTCTCCTGACTCCCCAGTCCCTGGTCCCTCCACTCCTGCTGCTGCACCCACAGGTATGAACATCAAGCACTGATAGCTTTTTACTTGCTTGGATTCCCTTGTGATCACCTTTACTAAATATCTACAACCAATCTGTTCATATCCTGTTTTTTTTTCAATTTTGAAAATGACAATCTAGTAGCAGCCTTCTCATTTCTTTGTGGTGTTTTGTTCTGTTTTTTACAGGCCCACAGAGGAGGAGAGCTCGAAGGCGGTCGAGGGAAGGGTCCCAGGATGGTCCATCGGCGGTGGAGCTGGCTATCCTGGAGTCCCTAAAGAGGCCACGCCCGTCTGCAACAGAGTATTTCCTCCTCGGCCTTGTTCCTGCTCTGGAGAGCATGCCGCCTCAGACACGAGAATTCGTGAAATTCCAAATTCATAAATTAGTTTTTGACAACAGCACAGCTGTGCTAAATTTGGAAACATTGGACCCTAATGATCAGTAGTTTTCTGATGAGGCAGCAGCTCTCCAGGGCAGAAACAATGTTCTTATTCTTCTCCTCCTTCTCCCCTGAGGCTCTTCCACTCCAAGCTGGGTCCTTTTTATTCCTGTCTCTCTGTAAATAGTTAAATTTTATATATTTATGTTGAATCTTTTTATTACTGAATTTATATATTTTATCAAATAAACATTTATAATGACAAATGTCTCTGTTCTACTACACAGCAAATATTGGCACCCGACTTGACACAAGTAGAATTTATTTCATATTATACTAATGACAAAATATACTGATACAGTGGGATGCAAAAGTTTGGGCAACCTTGTTAATAGCCATCATTGTCCTGTACAAATCGTTATTTGTCACAATTTAAATTGTCAGTTAAATACATCATATAGGAGACACACACAGTGATATTTGAGAAGTGAAATGCAGTTCACTGGATTTACAGAAAGTGTGCAATAACTTTACACTAAATAAAGCAGGTGCATATATTGGCAACACATAAAAAGAGAAATAACATAAATATGTAGTGTATATCAATGTGTGTGTCTCCTATATGATATATGTAATTGACATTTTTTACTGTAACCGATTCATACAGGAAAATAATGACTATTAATAAGGTTGCTCAAACTTTTGCATCACACTGGTTATAGGAACATAGTGAAGACAAGTTACTTAAGAGAATAAAGAGAGGTTAGGTTATTTTGGAGTAGAGATCCATTTATTAAGAAAAGTTCCCTTGTAGTTGTGGAACATGGATCCTGAGTTGGGGGGTGCCTTCGTCTGGACGTGCTTCCCATCCAGAGCTCCACAACAGAGGGGGAAGTTCCAGCGCTCCTGGAATCCCTCTGCGATGGACCGCCAGTCTTCAGTTGAAGGCACAGCCGTGAAATCGTCCACTAGACAGTCCCAGATGGCCGTCGCTACCTGGGGGATGATCTGGCTCACCATACCTATGACACCACAGCCATGCTATCATTCAACCACTGATAACAGCATAAATCGAATTAAATTAAATCGGGACTTGATGAGACCATCTGAGTATCACTAGAAATATTATAAACAGTACCAGTTTGCTATCGGTAAACACCGAGAGCATTCACTGTTAGCATAGCACATCCATGTTAGCAGTGTATAAACGATACACTGCTAACATGGATGTGCTATGCCATCAGTAAACGCCGACAGCATTCACTGTTAGCATAGCACATCCATGTTAGCAGTGTATAAACGATAGTTTATACACGCCGACAGCATTCACTGTTATAGCACATCCATGTTAGCAGTGTATACACGATACACTGCTAACATGGATGTGCTATGCCATCAGTAAACGCCGACAGCATTCACTGTTAGCATAGCACATCCATGTTAGCAGTGTATAAACGATAGTTTATACACGCCGACAGCATTCACTGTTATAGCACATCCATGTTAGCAGTGTATACACGATACACTGCTAACATGGATGTGCTATGCCATCAGTAAACGCCGACAGCATTCACTGTTAGCATAGCACATCCATGTTAGCAGTGTATACACGATACACTGCTAACATGGATGTGCTATGCCATCAGTAAACGCCGACAGCATTCACTGTTAGCATAGCACATCCATGTTAGCAGTGTATAAACGATAGTTTATACACGCCGACAGCATTCACTGTTATAGCACATCCATGTTAGCAGTGTATACACGATACACTGCTAACATGGATGTGCTATGCCATCAGTAAACACCGACAGCATTCACTGTTAGCATAGCACATCCATGTTAGCAGTGTATAAATGGCTGGTTTAGCATATATTAGCACAGGTATCAATAAAGGACTACCGTATTGACCACTTTTACTAACCTCAGGCAGACGGACAGGCGCTCTGCAGGTGGGATTGAGCGCCTGTAATTGGTGTCTAGGCGGGCGATTCTGGGACCGACACGGGAAAGCAGGTCCTCAAACTGGCCGGGTGACAGACGATGATATCGCTGGAATCTGCCGTCATCCAGGCGCAGCTCCTGGAGCAAATGGTGAAACTCACCAAACTGCTCACGCGCCTGGAGGACCTGATGGACCCAGGTACGGCGAGGACGTCTTTTACGCTGCTGCTCTGCTCTCCACAGTACATAGAGAAGGGAGACTCTCTCTTCAAGCGCTAGCTCGATAGCTGCCATCTTGCAAAACCAGGTCTGGCACAACTCCCTCCCACATTCCTCCCACATTTCCGGTTCACGCGCGTCAAAATATGATATTTTGACGCGCGATGGATTTTTCTTGGACACGCGTTGAGACGCGAATGTACACGCGTCAAATTAGGGGCGTTTGGGGCGTTTTATTCGCGTCCATCGCGTTCGGTGTGAACACACCGTAACAAAGATAGTAACGTTTAATGGTTTGGAGACTTGATGTTGGGACTGCATTAAATAATTGTGCAACAAATAAGTTTGATTTTATTTTTTATACTTGCAGAGTTACATGTAAACTTACTGATGGTAATTTTTTTTAAAGCTATTCATAAGGCACTGCTTTTCATGTTCTTTGACTTCAATCCAAATCCATCAAACTGTACCAAACTGAAAAACATTTTTATTTAGATATGTAACTGTAAGATAAACTCTCTAAACATTAAAAAAATGTATATTAAAAATAATGTAAAATGCATTTTGATAAAGAATCTCTTGTACTGATTTATTTTCACAGGGCAGCCAAGTACCACTCTGAGCTTCGATGTGTCATTGCGACCGTTGGTGAGCAGTGTTTTAACGTCCAATACCAACAGCTACACAACTGATACAGTTCATGAGTAACCTCTGTTTCAACTTTTTACAGCATTGCCAACTACATCACCCAATACACCAGCGTGTGAGTATGAAGGCCTGGACTAAATCAAAGTTAGCCTGACTTATCAGATTTAGAGAATAAATAGAAAATAGTAGAAGAACAGAAACTAGTACTTGCATTAAAAATGAATCAAACCAAATGGAGAGTCCAAAATGAATTGTGCTGGATCATCTTAATTTCATTTTCATCTTTATCACAAAACCTCCACTAGAGGGTGGAGTGGTATGTTAAAATCTAGGGCTGGCCAGCTTAGTTAACAGTGTTGGTCAAGTTACCTGAAAATAGTAGTTAGTCACTAATTACTGATTACTTCTCCAAGAAAGTAATCCCATACTTTACTGATTCCTTATTTTCAAAAGTAAGTTACTTTATTAATTAGTTACTTTTAAAAAACATGATACACAACCTGAAAATGTAATAAAGCAATAGACATTTCAGCCCAATTCTATTTTTTCTGCATATAGAAAATCTGTTTTGTCTGTTTTTAAAACTTGTTTTATTACTTAAATTTTTTTTTAACTTTACACACATTGCATCAAGCAAAAATTAAGGAAGAAATTTGTTTAACATTTAAACCTATTTCCTGCATATTTCAGCATATAAAATAAATAAAATCAAAGCGGCACTAAGTCCTGTCGCTCTTAAATAACCTTTTTAACAGGAGTGGAGCAGGTGGAGATTTGCCCAGTGCCACAGCAGTCATGTCAATAGGGGGATCCGGGGGTTTCTCTGTGAATTCTACATTCTAGTGGCAGCGAACTAGGTGGTTGCTCAGATTTAAAGTTTAATTTTTTGCTTTAAAAGAAGCTTTTCTTCCCATGCGGGCTAATGTTTTTGTCACTTTTCACAGAATCAAACTCAAAGTAATGTCAGTATTTCCAAGCTTTAAACGCTGCATGGTCGTACTCTGTCCCGCACTCCATATTAACCATTGTTGACCTACACGCGTCTGTTCCTGACATGGACGTCACACGCTCGTGCATCATTGTCATTAGACACTCTCACAAACAAAATCACAGTTTAGTAACGCAGTAATGCAGTGTGTTTAAACAAGTAAACAGTGAATGTAACAGTAATTTAATTGCTTTTTTGAAATAGTAATCACTTACTTTACTCATTACCTGAAAATAATGTAATCAGATTACAGTAAAGCATTATTTTTAACGCACTGGCGACCATCTCTGTTAATTAACAAACTACATAAAAAAATAACAACCCAAACGTTCTTGTTGGTTTAGAGACTAACATGGTGTCTTTGTGTTTCTAGATGTTGCAGCTCTGAAAATGAAGTTGTCTTCTACAGTGGACTTGTCTCAAATCAATAGGGATCTCTTCTTAAATCAGGTTAGAATTTTTCTTATCCAGAGTTAAACTGACCCCTGTCCAAACTGACCTCCTGCAACACTAACGTTTTGGACATGTGGTGTATACTTGTATACAGCGAATAACAAATGTATTAGAACACATGTCATGAAAACCAGAAAACAAAAGTAGCTTAAAAGTCTGCAAAAGAAAACTTGCTTAAAATTCATATTGGTATTCATTAAGAAAATAACAATTTGTATTCACATTTTCAACTAAGTAAAGTAAAAGTAAAAATTTTATTTATATAGCACCTTTCAAGATAAAATCACAAAGTGCTTTACAGAGACAGAAAACAGACATTAAAATCTAAAACAAAACAAAATCAACCAAAAGCGAGTTTAAACAGATAGGTTTTTAACTGCTTTTTAAAAGACATGACTGAGTCCACAGATCTCAAACTCAAAGGGAGTGAGTTCCAGAGTCTGGGAGCCACTGATACAAACGCTCTGTCACCTTTTGTTTTTAACCTTGTATGCGGGACAACCAGCAACCCCTGGTCACAAGACCTCAGGGACCTGCTGGGGTGATAAGAAAGAAGAAGATCACTTAAGTAAGTTGGAGCTACACCGTGCAGGGCCCTATAAGTCATGATTATGATCTTATATTGGACCCTGAACTTGACAGGGAGCCAATGCAGCTGAATCAGCAGGGGAGTGGCATGGGAGTATTTGTGATGCTTTGTCAGAAGCCTAGCAGCAGCATTCTGAACACCCTGCAGTTGTTCCAGGGAGGCATTGCTTAAGCAAGTAAACAAGGAATTACAATAGTCTAAGCGAGATGAAACAAAAGCATCAATAATCATTTCCAATTCGGAACGTGACACAATGGGACTCAGCTTAGCGATATCATTCACGAATTTCAGCTGGCGCACTGGACTTCTCTGAGAAATCTCTGAGCATAATTATGCTGTGTGGCAAGAAATGTATTTTGAGTCATTTAAAAGTCTGCGCTCATGACTCACGTTATGACATATTTCAACAAATATACATTTTCCTCAACATAAAAATATTAAAACTGTTTTGCAGATGACATCTCAGATTCACTTTTCAAAGAAAAACCACACTTGAGAGAGCGGCGATGTTTTCTCACTGCTCCTTCTTTCTCCCCAGATTAAACAGAAACTGCAGTCATACGGACTGCCAGATGACATCAGTCTGCGCCTCATAAGCAGTGTGCCACAGATTGGCGTAACTGCAGCGTCCTCTAATTCTACAACATGAACCTGAAGTCCTGCATCTTCAGTCTTTCTGTACCAATTGGAAACATCTGTGTGGAAAGATAATACAAAATCTTACTTATCACACATAATTTTGCATTCAACCTGTCTGTCATAAAAATTGGTGATAAAACATTATTTGAAGTAGTGTTACATTTTTAAAGGAATCATTCAAGATTTGTAATGTGTGTAGTATAGTTCTAGATAATTCTATTTCTTATACTCTCAGTGTATATATACATGCTTTTTTGGCATCAGAAAGCGGTTCTTCCACATCTTAGCAATCAGTAGTTAGAAAAAAAATCTAACAAACAAAACAGTACGATTTTTGAAAACTATTTTTTTTCTACAAAATAAGTCAAACATTTTTCTTGTTCTCTAATACGTACAGTGGCTTGCAAAAGTATTCGGCCCCCTTGAACTTTTCCACATTTTGTCACATTACAGCCACAAACATGAATCAATTTTTTTGGAATTCTACGTGAAAGACCAACACAAAGTGGTGTACACATGAGAAGTGGAACCAAAATCATACATGATTCAGAACATTTTTTTACAAATAAATAACTGAAAGTGGGGTGTGCGCATATATATATCTATATATATATATCTATATATATATCTATATATCTATATATATATATAGATATATATATATGAATACCACTTTGAGCGCAAATTGGATCAAATCTTGGGAAGTGCACTGCGGTCGTGAGTTCTCAGAACCTGCTCTTTGAGCAGTTTGGATAACATCATAGAAAGCTCACGGCTCTCCAACAGGAGATTGAGAGACCAGTGTTGGACTGTTAGAACAGCTTTGAAATTCATATGAGTTGTTCGCACTAAAGTAAAAACCATCATCACTTCATGCGGAGACCCCTTCGGCGCCAGCTGCGTCCTCAAGGCTGGAGCTGAACAAAAACCCCTGATAACGACTGTGTTTAGACTGTTCCCCCCATTCCATGCAAGGCCACCTGGGTTGGCTGGAAGACTGTTTACTTAGCCTGGCAGGGCGAAGGACACTGTCTCAGCTGAACTCTGGACACACACACACACACATACACTGATATGCACACACTGATCCCCCCTCCCTTTCCAAACGTCTTCGATGCTTGTGCCCTACCGGCGAAGATGGCAGTCAACTGGACCAGCGCAGGACCGGATGCGCTGTCTACACCGGCTCTCTCTTACCCTTACCCGCCCCTGTTGCTTGTCTTGTGTTTCTATGGTGTATTGATAGTCATGTGCTTTTTGTGCTGAGGTGTTTTTTCTGTTATCAAACTGTTCTCCCACTAGGAGCTCAGTCTGAGTGGAGTTTTTTTTCTCCTCCTCTTACCTCATGTTATGTATTTTCGTTGTTTTTTTTCCTATCAGCCTACCTTTCTGACATGTCTCCCCAATGTGATGTTTGTGTAAAGTTGGTCAGAAGGTCCCTTTGTAAGTGTGCATGAGCCATTAGCGTGCTGCCTCCTGTAAATCTAATTTCCTTCGGGATTAATAAAGTATTCTGATTCTGATTAAGTCAACAATAACTACATAAATTGCAAAAAAAAAACCATGCAATAAACAAGAAAAAAAATTAATTCGTTTTTGTTTTTTTTAAACATATTTCTAATTAGAGAAATTCAAGAGGTTTATCCCTCAGAACTGTAAATACAAAAAAGTTGCACAAAATAGTTTCCAACAACAGGAAATTTATCCTGAGTGTCTTCATAGTGTTATTTTTAAGATACGCCATTTTTTTATATACTGCAGGAAAAACGAAAATAAATATTATAATGCAAATTTGCAAAAAGGAAAAAAAAAACCAGCATGTGCATCAAGTATTTCCAGCAGTGCAATGCAGAAACTATTTAGAAAAGCATGAAGTCAAACATGACTTTTAAAAACACCAGTGTAGGCTTAGAAGGCCCCAAAGGTAAAAAAGTAAATTTTCCGCAAAAATGACGTCACTTCCGGTTTGGGGCAGGTAATGGCAGACATGCAATAGTTTGCGCTGACATCTATTCCAACCTAGGAAGTTTTATGAACAGCTGATGTGTTTCTAGAATATTATATTTTTGTTGCTGCAAGTGCTTTCCTCGCAGTTTTTGCAAAGCTTTATGTGGAAGGAAACTGTGACTTTGGACTGGCATAATATGTAAGAACAACTCCTCCGGTTTCACATGCAAAAAAATTATCTTACGTGGTTCCAGTTCTACGGGGATTTAAAAATAGTTGCGCAAAACAGAGCGTGCCCGCTCCAGAGGGTTTTAAAGGGTTAATGTGCGCAGTGAAGGATTCCAGTTCTTGTGTTTGGGTTTTGACCCAGGTGGTAAGGCAGAGGTCTAACCGTGTGCAAATCTGATTGTGGATGAAGTTGGTTTGGTCTTCCACAGAGCTGTCTTCTCTGATTTCATCTGGATCCATGGTAAGTTTCTGGACCTTGTCGGTGAAGTCGAAGGGGTTCTTGATGTGATGTGGGGGTATTCCCCACAAGAGGTGCTAGGATGGTAGCAAGGTGTTTCGAAATGTAAGTGGCTGAGTTTATGCTGCTTACAATGGGTCTGAGTGGCACCCCTTCTTTGTGGATCTTAGGAAATCCGTACATGCAGGGTTTGGCATCCCCGGGATATAGGCGATGATATTTGGGGCGGTCAATGATTTTGTCCTTTTCAAGTTCTTGAAGGCAGGTGATAACTTTGTTTTTGTAGCTGCCTGTGGGGTCTCGCTTTAAGGCTTCGTAGGTATTGATATCACTGAAGAGAGAAGTGATCTTTGTGTGGTAATCCATTGTGTTTAGAACCACGGTGCACCTTCCTTTGTCATCTGGTAATATGATGATGTTGTGGTCTTTGCTCAGGGAAGCGATGGCCTTCTATTCTTGTATGGTGAGGTTCGATGGAGGGCTTTGGCACTGGAGATGGTGGCTGAAACTTTCATCCTTGGCTCATGTGATTAGGTAGAGGATCATTAGGGGGTCCATTGGATAGCTCAGTAGGTAGAGTGGTGGGCCCATGATCGGAAGGTCGGGGGTTCGACTCCACTGAACGGCTACCCTGAGGTACCCCTGAGCAAGGTACCGTCCCTACACACCGCTCCCCGAGCGCTGCACTGGTGGCTGCCCACTGCTTCACTGAGTGAATGGGTTAAATGCAGAGGAACTATTTCCCTATGGGGACTAACACGCACACTTTACTTTTTTTACTTTACTTTACTCTCTCGGTGGGTTACTCCCACAGGGCTTAAATCTGGGACTCTAAACCATTTGACCCTAGAACTGAGGAAGCTTCTCGGATGACAGGTGAAACGTCTTCAGGCAACTTAAAGAAGTCCAGACACTTTTCTTTCCAAGCTCCTTAGCTCCTGCTCGGTCACTAATTACCGTTACTGTACTTTTATTACAAGTATTATACTGTAAAAGCAACAGGCTGCTCTCTGCTTCAGCTTCTGTGCAGAGCTGGTTATGAAATATCTTCAAACAACAGCAAGTTTTCAGTCTCTTGCCACATCTGTAAAGACAGCAACACCAAATTAAAAAAAAGAAGCTTGTACTTCAGTAACTCCTCATTAATTAGTAACTAACAATCAAACTGTAGAACTGGAAAAAATGTAAGGGAACTTCAGATCCTGGGTGGGTGAGAGAGAGAAGTATCAGTTTTATTTTAGATTTGAAAAATAAAATTTATATTTCAGTTTGTGATGATTCAATTCAATTTCTATTCAATTCAATTTTATTTATATATGTTGCACATTTGGATTAAAATGAATTGAAACCAGTGTGGCTTTGTGAGTTCGCCTTTACTGCATCTGCAAATATATACATGGACATAGCACAACGTTACACACTTTTGCAGTCTCACACAACTCTTATAGGCGCACTGCCTTATGGGTAGTGGCTGGGCTTATTTACTCCCGCTAGAGCTGCTCATTTTAGGGGATACTCCCTCTTGTGGTGTAACGGAGGAATAACTACGCTTCCTGCACTATGTCATTTTTGGAGACTGGGGCACACATTATTTTACCACAATCAAAGAAAATACAGATTTGAACAATCAGACCATTTAACTAACTATAATATTGTAACTAAAGATTATGGGGGGTGTCCTGTTTTGTCCACAATGTCTTTCTTGTCCTTACATATAGCGCCAAATCACAACAACAGTCGGCTCAAGGCGATTTACAGGGCTTTGGAGCGTGATGTCACGGGGGTGGGTGTGGTGGATCATAAATTTGATTCGTTTTGAAGTTGTACATCTCTGTTCCTTACATTTCATGTGATGCCCTTATTAATGTTTTATTTGTTGCTTTGACTGTTTTCGAATAGAATATGCAGTGGGAATATAGAGGGAGATAAGTAGTGAAAGTTTTGCCTGGGTTGATTGTGCGTCGATCCATTGTTAATGCCTCAGGGCTCCAGTAGGTGGGTTCGCGCGCTTCCTCCTTCACTCAATACAGACGAGTGAGAGTGAGAGCTGCATGTCTGTGCCGTTCTTTCACCTCTCCTCACTATTTCCCCTGTTTAAGGTAACTGTCATGTACAAATCTGTATAAATGTGTGTTACTGTTGATTATTACATTGTTATCATTGTTCATTGTAGCGGAAGATGTGAATTGCAGACTATTTTGCTGAGAAGTTCCAGTTAATCTCTGTTGCTGCGTATGCTAGTTTTCGCTATTACTCCGCCATATTGTGTGAAGATTTTTCTGTTACTATCTGTATAAGTTAACTACTGAAAGACATGCAGTACTTAAAGTATTATTTCATTGCTGTGGAAAGTTAGTGACTGTGTCAGCTAACATGTGCGAGTTAAAAAGATGTTTTTGTCTAATGCTACAGTTCATGTTATCTAAAGTATTCTCATCAGCTAATGCCGCGAACAATAGTGACTTAGTTTGGATACAGTTGTCCTGAGACTGAGTGCATCCATAAGAACATTGTTTTAGTTGTATTGCTTCTGAAACTCAATACAGACGAGTGTCTGTGCCGTTCTTTCACCTCTCCTCACTATTTCCCCTGTTTAAGGGCACAGCATGGGCGTGGAAAGGATTTTGGCCCGATCCACCATTTTGGGGGTCTAAACAAAGCACAAGCGAAAAAGGAGCGAAGGCACACACAACAGCCATGGTTCGTTCTTGCTGTGTGCTCCGCTGCAATGTTCGATCGCACGACTGGCAAGAGAATAAGCTTGAAAAGGGTTTATCTTTTCATTCTTTCCCAACCCGGAAGCAACATGAGCAGCTCGTGTATCGATGTTACCAAACGAAGGCGTCTAGCCTGGATAGGAGCTGTGAGACGAGCTGATATCAGTTCTCTTCCATCTCCAAATATCTGTTGGTGCTCCAGACATTTTCATTCCGGTAAGTTCCAAATATGTTCATATCACTCTTTATAGCCTATTAGTTTTATTTTCTATGCGCTCTGAGCTCATAGCAAATTAGAACAAACATCCTACTGAGTGCAGAACTACCTTTTATTTATAGAGTTGCTAATTATTTGGCATTATTGCAGCAAACCAGCCTATGAAATGGATGAAACACATCATGACTGAGTTCCAGCACTACACAAGGGACCTGCTTCAAACATACCACCATGCCAATCAGATTACTTCTTCCATGTCAGGGTGAAGATGTGACCCTTCTGGATAAGATGGTGAAGGTTTGCTGCGTTTGGTGAACAGTGTGGTAGTAAAACCAGGGAAAATGAAACCTGCTCCTGTTAAATATTCTTAAGTCTTGTGCTGTATAAATAGCGGTATTTTTTCAAAAGATACAGTAAATAAAGTAATGTTAGTAGTGGGTGATATCATGTAAACACTGTCATGATTTTGTGTAAACATTTTGTCATTTGTAAACTATAAATGACATGGATTATACACTGTAACTGATGTGATGTTCTATTAAGTGGTTTTAATTAAAAAAAAAAGGCAAAAATTAGTTTGTTTCTTTATTCAACTTTTGAACAGCGGGACAAAGTCAGTACATATTCAGTAAATGCAAGTTATTTACATGGCAGTGCACTACAGGCATAAATCTAGTCCCCTGGATAAAACATTAAGCATTATAGCAGTGACAACTCCTCCACAGCAGCAGGTGGGATTTTTCTTTTTTGAGGACGACTCCTTTTACCTGTCACTACAGATGGTCTGTTTATGTTTTGATCAAGAGCCTTTTTTTGGGCAGCTGAAGAGGAGAAGTCTATCTTATGGCCAACCTCTGACTGTATCTTGGTCACATTACACAGCAAAACCCAGTATGCAGGTTCATCTGTATCAGTCCTTGTGCCACGGATCAACACTGTTGCTTCTACATTAAACAGAAGAGCAGCGACATGGCTGCAGGTCTCTGCGACTCCAGCCATACAGGTGCAGTGGGCGGCTTCAACCTTCCTTGCTCACAGTGACCCAGGGCTGCAATGCTGGTTCATTCAGTCTTTGAGTGCAGGACCTGAAACACACAGGCAAAGTTAATTTAAAGACAAGAACCATGAGCCAAGGCCGACATAAATGTGTTTTATCTACTTTATCATAAATGTAACAAAGTGTTTAGAAAGTTAGCACATACATGTAATTTTTCATTTTTTTATGCGTCCATCTATAGAGCGCTGCATGTTATAGTCTAAATCTGCCTGTTCTCTGTCAGAAACCTGCCAGCAGAAAATGAACCTAAAGTATGTAATGCAAGGATGTCATCACTTTAGAGATGGAGAAAGCATAAAGTGACAATTATGAATCACTTAATGTGATAAGGAGATTCTGCAGGTCATTAATCAATGTATAAAACTAAAATAAAATGTATTTTTAGTGACACAAGATACAAATATGGAAGCAAGATGTATAATTAGAATTATTTATAATAAATATGAGTAAATTATTGCAATTTCTTTAACCATAAAGAATAACTAAATCCTTCAGGACAATGTCACATCAATGCACTGAACTCACTATGTTATCCACCTAACAGCCTCCACATGTTCTCACTGTAATTTCCCCCTCATGAATGAATTTATGCTGCACTAATCTGAATGTTTGCAGGGAAATCAAACGCATTTCACTCACAGTACTCAAGCTGACTTACCTTTGTTTGAATGACGACTTGTACGCGTTGACTCCACAGACAAGGTACGAAAATATGTCAGGCTATGTCAATAGCGGTAGGTCTTCAGGGTTTCTACTCCACGGCCGTATTTCATACAGGTCCACATTTCCAATGCACGCTATTTTCTGCAAGTACCGCTGCTTCGCCTCTGAACGAAATCGGTCTCTATACAGTCCATTCTCTATTGAGCAGCTTTTAAGCATCTTGTAATCATCGTTCCAACACAGTGTGTTTGTTTTGATTTGTAGACCCCGAAAATGGTGCCGCGCTCCCACAATGCATTACGGCGTGACGTCAACTCCAAAGCCCTATATTGTACAGTAGATCATACAATAATATATACAGAGAAAAACCCAACAATCATATGACCCCTATGAGCAAGTACTTTGGCGTCAGTGGGAAGGAAAAACTTCCTTTTGACAGGAAGAAACCTCCGCCAGAACCAGGCTCAGAGAGGGGCGGGGCCATCTGCTGCGACCGGTTGGGGTGAGAGAAGGAATACAGGATAAAGACATGCTGTGGAAGAGAGACAGAGAATAATAACAGACATGATTAAATGCAGAGAGGTCTATTAACACATAGTGAGTAAGAAAGGTGACTGGAAAGCAAAAATTCAATGCATCATGGGAATCCCCCGGCAGCCTATGTCTATTGCAGCATAACTAAGGGAGGATTCAGGGTCACCTGGTCCAGCCCTAACTATACGCTTTAGCAAAAAGGAAAGTTTTAAGCCTAAAAAGTTTTCTTAAAAGTAGAGATAGTGTCTGTCTCCTGAATCCAAACTGGAAGCTGGTTCCAAAGAAGAGGGGCCTGAAAACTGAAGGCTCTGCCTCCCATTCTACTTTTAAATAATCTAGAAACAACAAGTAGGCCTGCAGTGCGAGAGCAAAGTGCTCTAATTGGGTCATATGGTACTACAAGGTCATTAAGATAAGATGGGGCCTGATTATTTAAGACCTTGTATGTGAGGAACAGAATTTCGAATTCAATTCCGGATTTAACAGGAAGCCAATGAAGGGAAGCCAATACAGGAGAAAAATGCTCTCTCTCTCTAGTCCCTGTCAGTACTCTTGCTGCAGCATTTTGGATTAACTGAAGGCTTTTCAGGGAGTTTTTAGGACATCCTGATAATAATGAATTACAGTAGTCCAGGCTAGAAGTAATAAATGTGTGAACTAGTTTTTCAGCGTCACTCTGAGACAGGATTCTGTTCTCTTTATAATTACAGGAGCTGTCCTCAGATTCAGACGTCAGCACCAACCAGTGATAGCAGACAGATCGTCCAATATGTTCACATGTTAACTGCAAATTGATGAAAACAATACAAAGGTTAAAGTACCAAATGTGCTGTCAGTGAAAGCTGCAGCTGTTTTAGTGATATAGTTAAAGACAAAAAGTCACCCATGTAACTGTGTCACTGTATATCTGCATTAACAGGACGTCAGTTTGGTGTTTCAGAGAGCTGCTGATCCCCTGCACAGCTTCTGTTTTAAACACTTGATGTACTCAGCTGCATGAAGAGCACAGCTGATTTTCTCTGACACAATTAAATAAACCCGATGAAGGTCATTTGTACGTCGAACTACAAACTTGTAGTTTGGCATTTTGAAGCAGCCTTCAGAATCTCATGCTGTTTTTGTTCCCAGTGAAATTTTTTTTCTCCTGGATTGAAATAGATCTGTCACGGACCCGGCTCTGGAGGACTCGGGGGTCCGTGAGCAGGATGGACCATTATTAGTATTATTAGTATTATTGGTATTATTGGTGAAGTCACCAAGTAAAGCGCTATACAAATACAGACCATTTACACCTGTTGGTGATCAGGGCTCGTCGGGGGAGCTACTTAGGAGAGTGTTGGAGCTCCCACCGGCGCGGGTTCGTTGAGTTATCCTACCAAGTTAGTGTGTGTCAGCATATGTCAGTGCTGTTCGTGTATGCCCGCCAGAGTTAGTGTTGACGGCTGCTTCTATGGTTTTCCTGCAGGAGGAAGAGTGGTCCAGAAAGGCAGCACACACGGGGTATGCGGAAACACAACAGCGGGGAGCACGAGCACAGACGTTAGAGGGAAGCACACACACGGGATTCAAGGGAACAATGGGGAGTTATTGTGTTTACAGCTTCTCACTGTAAATAAAGAGCACTGGTTGCATCGCAGAGTCTGCGTTTTGGGTCCTCATTCCCCATATCCCCCACAGTCTGCCTACAAGACCGTGACAGAATGAACCCACACCGGTGGGAGCTCCAACACTCTCCTAAGTAGCTCCCCCGACGAGCCCTGATCACCAGGCAGGAACTTCAGGTGTGGCCAGTCTTCCTGCCGGGCCACACCCATCAGGTCCGCATGTGGCTGTTCTCCATCCTCCAGCCACACATGTACATACCCACACCCTGCCTCTACATATAATGAGTGGAACACAGAACACAGCACAGTGCAGAAAGACACACATCCCCAAATAACAACAATGACAATACTAATAATACTAATAATACCAATAATACCAATAATACTAATAATACTAATAATGGTCCATCCTGCTCACGGACCCCTGAGTCCTCCAGAGCTGGGTCCGTGACAAGATCTCAGCCAAACCGATTTTTTCACGAACAAATAAAACACTGAAATAAACCAAACATTAACATTTCAAAGTTAACTAAGAGACTTATATATCATGTTTAACCTGAGTAGCGAAAGACCGCAGGTGGGAGGGGGTGGGGTTGAAAACGAAGTGACGGGAGTCCGCTGTTCTGGCCGGGCTCTAGTGATCCTCAACCTCCCGGTCTACTATGGAGCTAGTGGGTAACAGACGTTGCCAAAAACGTCGGAGCAAGGGTGTAGATTTGGTTGTGGCGTTGGTGGGGACAGATGATTCAACCACTGAACCCTGCCCCGTTTCTTATTTTTTCCCTTTTGTTTTTGCTTCTTGATAAAAGGAGAAATATACTTGCCTATATATGCTATTCTACATGCTTTTAAACCATTTAAAATTACAATTCATAGTTTTATATGTGAATTATATAATGTTAAATTACTATTAAACAAATGACTAAGTATTTTAGACTTTAGTTTACTTCAGCCATATTCATATAAATCAGGTATCATACAAAAATAAAAATGGCTTCAAATACAGTCATGACAATAAAAGAATAGGACTTTAAGTACTTAACAACATTACTTCAGTTACACCAACATCTCTGACACATTAGCACTAAGGGAACACTGACTGACCTGGTGGTTTTTGTCCTTAAAACTACTCGTCTAAGATTACCACAAAGTAAAAGATCTCTCAGCCAAATTATGCAACATTTTAGGCACTACTGCCCTCTATCAAATCAGTGAGCTGGGATGTTTTATTCTAAACATGAACTACTGTTACAGCAACAGATATGGACTACATGCCCACACAACAAACACATGCCTTCTCCTCTCATTAGCTGAAATGAACTGCTGGCATATTGGTTTTACATCTATACTGTCCAGTCTCTCCTGGTGGACATGGCATCACATTATTTATGGTTACATACAATTTTAGACTGATGTGGACCAAGCCTAGCACCTACTTGCCAACCTTGAGACCTCAGAATTAGGGAGACATTCAAAGGGGCTTTGGGGGGGGGGGGGGGGGGGGTGTATACATGTACATATATATACAAAAAACTTGAATCTTACAGTGTTTATTTATCGGATAAAATAAGTTAAATGTCAGCGTTATTATTGTCCGGCCGGAAACAGGCGGTGTCCAAATTCAGAGGCTGCGTCCACCTGAGGACCCGGCCTTTGTGGTCTAAGTGGGCCGAGTCCTCCGAAAGCTGGGTAGACCGGAAATGAGCGACTGTGAAATTGGACGGTCTACCCTTCAGAATTACGTCACCTGCCGTCTGCTCCTCGCTGTCTAAAATATAACCGGACGCTGCCGTGGATGGTCGAATAAACTGCTGTTTTCACACAGCAGTTTATTCAGCTGTGTGAGAACCCAGAGGAATCCTCCCGAGGGATTAATAAAGTTTTATTTAATCTAAATTAATCTAATAACTTTAATCTCAGCCATACCGATTTACTCACCAACAAATAAAACACAACTAACGCACTGAAAAAGACCTAGAAAGAATAATATTTAAAAGTTTTTAGCCGCGCTCCTCCGCAATTACCGCGTTTGGGTTTTGGATGAAATGCATTCTGGGATATTTAAGTGTACCAAGTCCACACAAGTCAACACTGATGCGTGCTCGATAAAATAGGCAGAGCGAGAAGCCATCTGGGAATTTTTCATGTTCTCGGCTACTTTGAATTTGAACAGTACTTGGTCTCCAACTGATGACATATCATGAGTACACGAGAATGCAAGTACGCAGAAGTATGCATATTGAGACAGGCCCCTGATTTGTACGGTCCGACTTTGCACATGCGCAGTAAGGATCGGGGAGTCCTGAGCCGTAACTATCTTTTTATTTTTCGTTTTTTGTCTACCTTATATTGAATATTTCATTATTGCAACCATTTTAAGAGATACAGTGGGGCAAAAAAGTATTTAGTCAGCCACCGATTGTGCAAGTTCCTCCACTTAAAATGATGACAGAGGTCAGTAATTTGCACCAGAGGTACACTTCAACTGTGAGAGACAGAATGTGAAAAAAAAATCCATGAATTCACATGGTAGGATTTATAAAGAATTTATTCGTAAATCAGGGTGGAAAATATGTATTTGGTCACCTCAAACATGGAAAATCTCTGGCTCTCACAGACCTGTAACGTCTTCTGTAAGACGCTTTTCTGTCCCCCACTCGTTACCTGTATGAATGGCACCTGTTTGAACTCATCATCTGTATAAAAGACACCTGTCCACAGCCTCAAACAGTCAGACTCCAAACTCCGCCATGGCCAAGACCAAAGAGCTTTCGAAGGACACCAGGAAAAGTATTGTAGACCTGCACCAGACTGGGAAGAGTGAATCTACAATAGGCAAGCAGCTTGGTGTGAAAAAAATCAACTGTGGGAGCAATCATCAGAAAATGGAAGACATACAAGACCACTGATAGTCTCCCTCGATCTGGGGCTCCACGCAAGATCTCATCCCCTGGGGTCAAAATGATCATGAGAACGGTGAGCAAAGATCCCAGAACCACACGGGGGGACCTGGTGAATGACCTGCAGAGAGCTGGGACCAAAGTAACAAAGGTCACCATCAGTAACACACTACAACGGCAGGGAATCAAATCCCGCAGTGCCAGACGTGTTCCGCTGCTGAAGCCAGTGCATGTCCAGGCCCGTCTGAAGTTTGCCAGAGAGCACATGGATGATACAGCAGAGGATTGGGAGAATGTCATGTGGTCAGATGAAACCAAAGTAGAACTTTTTGGTATAAACTCAACTCGTCGTGTTTGGAGGACGAAGAATACTGAGTTGCATCCCAAGAACACCATACCTACTGTGAAGCATGGGGGTGGAAACATCATGCTATGGGGCTGTTTTTCTGCCAAGGGGACAGGACGACTGATCCGTGTTAAGGACAGAATGAATGGGGCCATGTATCGTGAGATTTTGAGCCAAAACCTCCTTCCATCAGTGAGAACTTTGAAGATGAAACGAGGCTGGGTCTTCCAACATGACAATGATCCAAAACACACCGCCCGGGCAACAAAGGAGTGGCTCCGTAAGAAGCATTTGAAAGTCCTGGAGTGGCCTAGCCAGTCTCCAGACCTCAACCCCATAGAAAATCTGTGGCGGGAGTTGAAAGTCCGTGTTGCTCGGCGACAGCCCCAAAACATCACTGCTCTCGAGAAGATCTGCATGGAGGAATGGGCCAAAATACCAGCTACTGTGTGTGCAAACCTGGTAAAGACCTATAGTAAACGTTTGACCTCTGTTATTGCCAACAAAGGTTATGTTACAAAGTATTGAGTTGTATTTTTGTTATTGACCAAATACTTATTTTCCACCCTGATTTACGAATAAATTCTTTACAAATCCTACCATGTGGATTCATGGATTTTTTTTCCACATTCTGTCTCTCACAGTTGAAGTGTACCTCTGGTGCAAATTACTGACCTCTGTCATCATTTTAGGTGGGGGAACTTGCACAATCGGTGGCTGACTAAATACTTTTTTGCCCCACTGTACTTATTCTTAACATCTTAACAGATACTCTGACCGTAACTATCGTTAAATGCTTTTTGGCATTGATTTTTGGCTTCATTTTTGCACAGTGGGAGGAGGTGCTGCCACGTCGTCCATGTTTTCTACAGTCATTGGTTGAAACGTTTGTAGTGATGAACTATTTTTTAACACAAGCTTCAATGCTTCAGAAAGATTTGTATGGTCATCGCTAGATAGCAGTAAGGAAGCTCGGCACAGCCACACTACCTTTGCCTTAAGCCGGCTTGAAAAAAAAACAAAACATAAAGGAGCCCATGGGATACAATAAGTATGATGACTGTGGTTATACTCTTTCTTTCTTTCTTAAGCCTAGTTTCTGCTCTGTACATGCGCACTACTTCTTTTTTTTCTTGTTTGATGGGGGTTGGCAACTAACGTTTCTGGTGTATTACTGCCACCAACTGGAACAGAACAATAAAACATGTTCTACTGATACTTATTCTTATTGAAAACAAAAGTCTCATTTCCCTGTACCATTCCCTTGACCTTTTGTTTAATTACTGATTTCATTTCTTTACTCAGCTCCCCACCCACTTCAAACCAGATACTGCATAACATTTAAAATGATTTAACATTCATCAATTTATCAATGATAGCTTCATCAATTATTTCCTAAATGTACTTTCCAGGTAAATTTTTAACCCAACCATATACCCAAGGGGGATTAGCTCAAAGGGTAGAGCTCTTGCTTAGAATAGAATAGAATAGAATAGAATTCAACTTTATTGTCATTGCACATGCACAGGTACAGGGCAACGAAATGCAGTTTGCATCCATCCAGAAGTGCTTTAGTGATATAGATATATTACAATATATATTAGCAATAATATAGATATGTGAGTATATTACAGAAATGGGTCTATTATGTTATAATGTACACGGTATGAAGTATGTTGTGAATATTCTATAACTATAAGTATGTACAGGCTGTAGTGAGTACAAGCTATGTACAGGATATGAACAGGATATAAATATGAAAAACTATACAGAATATGAAATAAATAACTTTACAGAATCTGGGATATACAGCTATACAGAAATGGGAACTATGCAAGTTGTAAACAGTTGTAGGATTAAAGATTATCGAATGTACAGAATGATTATTTACACAAAGCTATACAGTAGTGCAGTTAAGATAAGTGAGGGTGTAGATAGTTTCTACAGAGGCTATATAAAGTGCTAGTGGTTGTGAGTGGTGGTTCAGTCCATGTTATTATTGTGTTTGAGGGTACAGTTGTCCATTGTGGGTGTGTGTATGTTCAGTCCATGAGTTTAACGTGGGTCAGATGTCAGGAGGCAGAGTTCAGGAGTCTGACAGCTGTGGGGAAGAAGCTGTTCCGGTACCTGGTGGTCTTAGTCCAGAGGCTCCTGTGGCGCCTCCCAGAGGGCAGGAGGGTGAAGAGTCCATGTAATGGGTGACTGGGGTCTTTGATGATTTTCCCAGCCCTTTTCAGACACCGCTTCCTGTAGATGTCTTTTATGGCAGGAAGTGGTGCTCCGGCAATGCGCTGGGCAGTTTTCACGACCCTCTGCAACGCCTTCCGGTCCGAGGCAGAGCAGTTCCCGTACCAGACTGTTATACAGTTGGTCAGGATGCTCTCGATGGTGCAGCGATAGAAGTTCACCAGGATGTCTGAGGACAGGTGGTTCTTCCTCAGAGTCCTCAAGAAGAAGAGGCGCTGGTGAGCCTTCTTGACCAGCTTGGAGCAGTTGGTCGTCCAGGTGAGATCCTCGGAGATGTGGACTCCCAGGAACTTGAAGCTGCTCACACGCTCCACAGCCGTCCCCTTAATGTGGATGGGTGGATGTGGCTCAGCATTCCTCCTGTAGTCCACGATGAGCTCCTTGGTCTTCTCGGTGTTAAGCAGCAGGTTGTTTCTGTCGCACCACTCAGCCAGACGATCCACCTCCTCCCTGTAGGCGGCCTCATCGTTGTCACTGATGAGGCCAATCACCGTGGTGTCATCTGCAAACTTAATGATGGTGTTGGAACCATCAGCAGGTCTGCAGTCGTGGGTGAAGAGGGAGTAGAGGAAAGGGCTCCTCACACAGCCTTGTGGTACACCGGTGTTCATTGTGATGGTAGATGAGCAGCGGTTATCCAGCCGGACATGTTGGGGGCGGTTGGTCAGGAAGTCCAGTAACCATTTGCAGATGAGGGAACTGATACCCAGGTCTGTCAGTTTCCTGATGAGTTGTGAGGGGTGGATTGTATTGAATGCTGAACTGAAGTCTATAAACAGCATTCTGGCGTAGGTGTTGTTGTTGTCCAGGTGTGAGAGGACAGAGTGCAGTGCGATGGAGACTGCATCCTCTGTGCTCCTGTTCCGGCGGTATGCGAATTGGTGGGGGTCCAGGGTGGGGGGGAGACAGGATTTGAAGTGTGCTAGGACCAGTCGCTCTAAGCACTTAGTGATGATGGGGGTGAGTGCTACTGGGCGGTAATCATTGAGGCAAGATGGGTTGGAGTTTTTGGGTATCGGGACGATGGAGGTGGATTTGAAGCAGGCCGGTACCACAGTGTGGGCCAAGGACAGATTGAATATGTCTGTGAGCACTCCTGCAAGCTCCCCAGAACACGCATGTGAGAAGTAGTGGGATTGTAAAAAAATCTATTTTAACATTTGCAAGTCATAACTGCAACTGCAGCTTTAGGTTTTCTGAAACTTTTTCCTCATAATAAATGCACTATTCATTTTATCTACAGAAAATTTGAATCTTCTGAATCTTTCTACACCTTCGTTATCATATGTTTCTATCAAGTAGCCATCGAATAACAAGAGCCTGTAGAGACAGGTGGATGTTCACATTGCAGCCAATTTGAGGAGAGTCGCAAGTTCTTTGGCTGATGGTTTGATACTCAAGGTGGGGCTCCTTCCATAAAACGTATGCACAATAAAGTTATTAAAAGTGGGCAAGAACTGATCCTCGTTTTTTTGCCACCACATTTGTGTGTTTTTTCCATTTGAAAAATTCGCTCTTTGATAACCTGTTTATAAACTCATAAAGAGCAATTTTTACAATCCAGTACAGAAGACTGCATATGGATCTAATCCAGCACACCTGAGGAGAGCAGAAGCAAATGTTGTTTAATGGAAAAAGGAATTAAAATGTTGTGTCTGCATGGTAAACAAGAAAACTCCAGAGCTGTGATACTTGCTCTTTCATAGGTGCATTTATTCTTTCATGTGGTACTTTGATTTTCCAAATTTTGGCAAAATTGATATTGTTCTTTTGTGTCATGCACATTGCCCATGAGAGGACCCCTGAGCTTGTACAGCTCTACAGTGACTTGACTGTCAGACACCACTGTCTTCTAAAGGCTGGTATATCATTTGGTACGAGATCTGGAAAACCCACTGTGATATAACTGGTGAGAAATGGTGAAAATAATGTACACTACAATAATGTGTTTTACCACACATGGCACATGACAATACAGTTGCAGGGGATTTGAAATGCACGTGTGGGGTTGTGTGTGGTCCTGTGATAAATGGTATAATTCCACTGTAATTATATGCAATTTCAATTCTTTTTTGAAATTGCATATAATTATATTTATCCACAAATACTTAATGGTAGGTAAACTACAACAAAGGGATTATGTTCATCTGCATGTAGCGTTTTCAGTGTGAGAATAGATAAAGGGATAGAAAGTCATTTTCTTACAGAGAACAAAGAAATTACTATACTGACATAACTTTTAAGTAATGTATAAGTAAGTTCACAGAAAATAAGAAAGATACATCATATCTTTTATATATCTAAATACTTATAGGATACACTTAATTTTACACATACTTCCCAGTTAAAATGACACAAATTGATGAAATACAATAATATTTGCAATACAACATAAAAATTACAGGTTTCATTTTCTCTTCATGCAGCTAAACCGACTCATCATTTTTAGGACAACAGAGACCATTTAAAACACATTTCACATGGGCAAGTTACAACAGAAACAGCACAGCATTTACTTCACTAATTATCTCATGATGAACAGCCAAGTAAACATCAACAGGCCTTTCAGATTGACCAAGAACGTAGTCTGTGCAGACGTTTTGCTTCTCCTTGTGATCACATGATGGTAATGTTTGGTCTGCAAGTTCACAGATGTTTGCACAGAACAGATAAAGTCAACATTTTTTGCATTATATTAACATGACAACCTTTTCCTCAATTCAATCTTTACTGAACAGTAAATTTTTATTATGTGTACATAGATTTCTAAGCCTTGCTGCATCAGTGGCCTCTTAATGACTTTAATTTAGGTTTCTAGTAAAGAGCCATTAGATTTATGAAACAACAATCAGGAGTTTCTGAAAGGACTCTGCTGCTCTTTATTAAACAGTTTGATTAAAAATTAGAACATGTAAGAAAGTAACATGAACAATTCAAAGAAAGTCTTCTTACATGCTGGATGCCAAAAGGACCCCCTGATGTCCCTCTGTGGGGGGATACTCTCACTAGGTTTATATCTGGGACTCTCCACCATTTGACCTTAGAACTGAAGAAGCTTCTCGGATGAGAGGTGAAACGTCTTCAAGTAACTTAAAGAAGTCCAGACGCTTTTCTTTGCAAGCTCCTTTGACTATGATGACCTGGATGACTGAGAACCTTCACAGACAAAAGGACATGTTCCACCACATGGAGAAACTACATACTACAGCAAGAATAAAGCTACAGCACTTTTTCTAATTGTTAACCCTCCTATCCTTCACTGCAAGCAATTCATGTTAGAATACTTACAGATTTAAGTACTGTTACAATCAATATGTACATCCTACTAAAACATTTTTTATGGCAAAGGTAAAAGTCGCAAGACCTTTTCATTCTGCCTGGTAGCTCCATCTTCATCATCCTTTGCCAAGTGTCCTTTGACCACTGTTACACCTGTCTCCCTCTCATTTACACACATGTATTCTTTCTTGCCTCTGATGACAATTATTAAAGCTGAATTCTGTGAAGCCTGATCTCAAACTTTCGAAGTTTGACCTAGCATTCAGCAGATTTGTTCAGATCCTCTGTGCTTCTCACCGCCTCCAAAAGGACACACAGTATGGGTTTGCTGATCCTTAATACGTTTGTGTTATGGATAAAAGACTTTCCATACTCCTCATATTTCAGCGGTTTAATAGTTGGTGAGATTGGGATTTTTCTTTTAGATGACAAAACCTAGCAAAAGAATGTCAACACTATGCACAATGACAGTGTTTAACTCCAGCATAGATAAGCTTATGCAAATTTAAGAATCTAATCTGAGTAAAACTTTCTACACTGATGACAAACACTTTAATTCCATTATGAATAATCTGATGCTTTTTAAATATATTGACACAAGTAAAAACCTTTCAGCACTGACAATATAAAAACTATTTAACTTCAGTGTGGATTAGTTCATGATGTTTTAAAGTATCTATGCGACCGAAAGCCTTTCCACACTGACCACAGACAAATGGTTTAGTACCAGTGTGAATGAGTTTATGTTTTTTTAAAACCCAAATGTCAGGAAAAGCCTTTCCACAAAGATCACAGACAAATGGTTTAACACCAGTGTGGACGAGCTGATGAGTTTTTAAAACCCTCATGTAAGTAAAAGCCTTTCCACATTGACCACAGACAAATAGTTTAGTGCCATTGTGGACGAGCTGATGTTCTTTCAAGGAACTCCTGTGACTAAAAGAATTCCCACACTGATCACAGTTGAATGGTTTAACTCCAGTGTGGATGAGCTGATGTCTTTTTAAGCTGCCATTCTGAGAAAAACACTTTCCACACTGATCACAGCTGAATGCTTTGACTCTAGTGTGGGTGAGCTGATGTTTTTTTAAGTTGCCATTCTGATTAAAACACTTTCCACACTGATCACAACTGAATGCTTTAAATCCAGTGTGGATGAGCTGATGTTTTTTTAAGCTGCCATCCTGAGTAAAAAACTTTCCACACAGATCACAGCGAAATGCTTTAAATCCAGTGTGGGTGAGCTGATGTTTTTTTAAGCTGCCATTAACAGTAAAAGCCATTCCACACTGATCACAACAAAATGGTTTAAATCCAGTGTGGATGAGCTGATGTTGTTTTAAGCTGCCATTATGAGAAAAAGCCTTTCCACACTGATCACAGCTGAATGGTTTAATGCCAGTGTGGGTGAGCTGATGTTGTTTTAAGCTGCTATTACGAGTAAAAGCCATTCCACACTGATCACAGACAAATGACTTAATTCCAGCATGGATGAGTCGATGACGTTTTAAACTCTCCTTATGAGCAAAAGCGTTTCCACACTGATCACAGATAAATGGTTTAGCACCAGTGTGGATGAGGCCATGAGTTTTTAAACTATCCACGTGAGCAAAAGTCTTGCCACACTGATCACAGACAAATGGTTTAGCACCAGTGTGAATGTGCTGATGTTTTTTTAAGGCACACTTATAAGTAAAAGCCTTTTCACAATGATCACAGACAAATTGTTTAATGCCAGTGTGGATGAGTTGATGACGTTTCAAACCCTTCATGTAAGTAAAAGACTTTCCACACTGATCACAGCTGAATGCTTTAACTCCAGTGTGGATGAGCTGATGTTTTTTTAAGCTGTTTTTCTGAGTAAAAGACTTTTCACAGTGATCACAGGTAAACCTGTCCCCAGTGTCAGTGCGCCGGCATCTTCTGGGTAGCTTCATAGTAGTAAAAGTCTTTTCCATGGGGATCACAACTGGCCCATCTGTATTAGCTGGTGTTGGGTGATTTTTGTTGAGGTCATCAATGTGCCGAGGTTTCACCATGCTTTCCCCCTTTTGTATAATGACAAAGAACCAAAACATTACGTTAACATAACAACAACGTTATGAAACTACGAAACCTACAAAAAGTACAGATGATACATTGTGTAATTCAGATCATGCGCATCCCCATGAGTAAAAAAAACAAAAAAAATATTATGTATATACATATATACACACACACACACACACACACACACACACTCAAAAGTACAGTTTTTAAATTTAATGTTGCTGAAACAACAAAGTAATAAAACAGAGGGTTGTGCGGTCAGCTGAGCGCACCATCCGCTCCGAGCTCCCTGACCTGCACTCAATCTACAGCAGGCGGTGCTGGACCAAGGCCAGGAAGATCGTGAAGGACCTCAGCCATCCCAACAACAGACTGTTCTCTCTGTTGAGGTCAGGAAAGCGATTCCGCTCCCTGAAGACCAACACAGAGAGACTGAGGAGGAGCTTCTTCCCGCAGGCGATACGGTCTCTCAATCACACCACCACACAGTACTGACCCACACATACAGTTCTTACACACACACACTGGACTTTCTGGACTTTGTTTTTGCACAACACTGGTCACTATATTCTTCATTTCCAGTTAATACTTGTACAGCTGCTGTTATTGTGTATATATTTATTTATATTTAGATTTCTTCATACATTCTTATATGTATTGTGTATTTTGTTGTACAGTTATTTTATTTTCAACTTTAATTTATATAGTTATCTTTATCTTATTCTTCCCAGTTAAATTTACCCTTCATTCTAATTTGTGTTGTACAGTTATTTCATTTTTAACCTTAATTTATATTTTATTCCTTCCTAGTTAAATTTACCCTTTTTAATTTTTCATATTTATTTCCAATCTTATTCATAGCCTTTTCCTTTTTTGTTTTCTTTAGGTCACGAGCAGTTGTCCAAGCATTTCACTACATATCGTACTGTGTATGACTGTGTACGTGACAAATTTGAATTTGAATTATTTAATAAAAAATAAATCTATCTGATCGAGAAATCACTCATCTTTGGAAAAGAGAGTTTATTACAGAGAAATGGCTCTTTCCAAAATAAAAGCTATACTATACGCTTCTTCTGGGCTATATTCTCAGCAGCATATTAAACATATCAGGTCCCCATAAGGAGAATCATGTGCTAACGGCTGTCTAAATGACTCAGGTAAAGTTTGTAGCATGCATGCCTGTTGTTTTTGTCTGCTTCCACTTGTCTTTGCACTAGGATGATGTCGGCGTAAATGTGCAGTCATATTCGTTGTGTTCCCACTAGTGCTGTCAGCGTTAATCTCATTGAAATGACCTTAACGCCACAACACGGCAAATCTCCGTTAACGAGCTACCGCGGATCGCCCCGTGCGTGGGGCTGGACGGCCAACATGTTAACGAGCTAACTGCGCTAACACACTAGCTCCCACCAATGTAATTGAGCATTGCGTGGCACATCCAACATACTGTTTTACTTTTGTCCATGATGCGCTTACCTTCAGGGTCATACGTCACATAAAAACCAAAATAGTTCCAAACGCCAGATCTGAATGAGGGTGGGGGACATTTGCAACATCTCCTTGCAACATTTGCCATCTTTCAAGGAGAGCTTAACTTCTGTCTCGCTAGCTTGCCCTGTGCTCAGTGAATCTGCGTTCGACTACTGAGCCTAGGCTGCACTGTCAATCGCAGATCCACTGAGCGCTCAACACAGACAGCATCGTCAGAAGAAAAGTTGATGAAATAAATTAAAATGTTTGTATTGTTCGATACATATGCGTACGGAACCAAAAGCGCTGTATCGAACGGTTCAATATCAATACAAGTATTGTTGCACCCCTAATAAATACACACACACACACACACACACACACACACACAATATGTCACATATTGACAGTGTTTTTTTTTGCTTTCACTTTGCAATCGCGCGAACTGTGTATAGAGAGCGACAGCACTGATCTGTGTGATGATAATTTGTGCACCAATTTCTCTGACATCGTCTTATTAATTGGTAGCTTACTATGCAAACATGACAAGTGAAATCTCCCGCAGCAAGCTTAAACATGTGAGAGGTTGATCGCGCAGAGAATCGCTGAGCTTATGTGAGTGCGTGTGTAAAAGCAGCAGGATATATATTTGACTACGATGACCTTCACAGACATATATATTTTAGTTCTGCTGAGCCAAATAAGACAGGTCAGGGTGAAGAAGTGACAGCCAAAGAAAAGCTTACCACAAAACGGAAAAGTTATGACAAATCAGACTATAAGGCAAAAAGAAAGTGCAGCTTTATGGTTTCATGGACAAAATAATTTCTGTGGCTGCAATATGACGAGCTAAATAACCAGGGGTGCACATAAGTGGTCCGCAGGTGCGCATTCGCTGTCAAAATAAAAAACACGCACAAGGGTTAGGGTTAAATTTAAAAACTGTACTTTTGAGTTAAAATATATATTTATAATTTTAATAAATGACAAATTAAAAAGGCATGAACATTTTATTTTGTATCGAAAAAATATCGAACCGTGAATTTTGTGTATCGTTGATGCTTGGCTACAAGTTGAACAGCCACAAGGGGCAGTACCCTCCATGGAGAAGGAGGCTAGAGGGCAAGATCAAAGTAGCACGGAGGGAGGTTAGCCAACTAACGGAGTTGCAGAAAGGTGCGACAAATAAGGTGCCTAAGAAATACAGCAAGCTGTCCATACCTGAGGCCTTGGAAACTGCCAAGCAAAGACTCACAGCCTTGGCCAGCCGCTTGAGGAGGTACACCAGAGAGATAGAAGGCAAGAGAATGAACCACCTGTTCTCCACAGAACCAGCAAAGGTGTACTCTCAGTGGCAAGGGAACAATAATAATAAGAGAACAGCACCACCAAGGCTGGAGACGGAGCAATACTGGAAGAGCATATGGGAGAAGGACGCAACCCATAACGGCAATGCTCAGTGGCTAGTGGATCTGAGGGCAGACCATAGCGACCTCCCTGAACAGGGTCCAGTAACCATCACAGTGGCAGATATCCAAGAAAGGGTCTCCAGTATGAAGAGTTGGACAGCACCAGGAACCGACATGGTTCACGCCTACTGGCTAAAGAAGCTGACTGCACTCCACGAGCGTCTGGCAGCACAAATGAACCAGCTGCTAGTTGACGAGAGACACCCGGAATGGCTAACCGAAGGTCGGACGGTCCTGATCCCCAAGGACCCCAAGAAGGGACCGGTCCCCTCCAACTACCGACCAATAACCTGCCTCAGTACTACATGGAAGCTCCTGTCAGGCATCATATCGGCTAAGATGAACAGGCACATGGGTCAATACATGAGCGGGACACAGAAAGGAATTGGCAAAAATACCAGAGGCGCAAAACACCAGCTACTGGTAGACAGAACAGTCAGCCGAGACTGCAAGACCAGACTGACCAACCTGTGCACTGCCTGGATTGATTACAAGAAGGCCTATGACTCAATGCCCCACAGCTGGATACTGGAATGCCTAGAATTGTACAAGATCAATGGGACCCTAAGAGCCTTCATCAGGAACTCAATGGGGATGTGGCGTACAACACTAGAGGCAAACTCCAAGCCCATAGCACAAGTCACCATCAAGTGCGGGATCTACCAAGGAGATGCTCTGTCCCCACTGCTGTTCTGCATAGGCCTGAACCCCCTCAGTGAGATCATTAACAAGACTGGCTACGGATACAGACTACGGAACGGAGCAGTTGTCAGCCACCTCCTGTACATGGATGACATCAAGCTGTATGCCAAGAGTGAACGAGACATCGATTCACTGATCCACACTACCAGGCTATACAGCAATGACATTGGAATGTCGTTCGGACTGGAGAAGTGTAGTCGGATGGTAACAAAGAGAGGGAAGGTAGTCAGAACTGAGGGGATTGAACTACCAGAAGGCAACATTGCAGACATAGAGGACAGTTACAAGTACCTGGGGATCCCGCAGGCAAATGGGAACCATGAAGAGGCCGCTAGAAAGGCTGCAACCACCAAGTACCTGCAGAGGGTCAGGCAAGTCCTGAGGAGTCAGCTGAATGGTAAGAACAAGATCCGGGCCATCAACACGTACGCCCTGCCCGTGATCAGGTACCCTGCTGGGGTAATAGGCTGGCCAAAGGAGGAGATAGAAGCCACTGACATAAAGACAAGAAAGCTCCTTACCATGCATGGAGGGTTTCACCCCAAGTCCAGCACCCTGAGGCTGTACGCTAAGCGGAAGGAAGGGGGCCGGGGACTGGTGAGTGTCAGCACCACAGTCCAGCATGAGACAATGAACATCCAAGAATACATTGGGAAGATGGCCCCAACTGACCGAGTGCTCAGTGAATACCTCAGGCAGCAGAAACCCAAGAAAGAGGAGGGAGACGAGGAACCATCATGGAAGGACAGGCCCCTGCACGGTATGTACCACCGGGAGACAGAGAAGGTGGCTGATATCCAGAAATCCTACCAGTGGCTGGACAAAGCTGGACTGAAAGACAGCACAGAGGCACTAATCATGGCAGCACAAGAACAAGCTCTGAGCACAAGATCCATAGAGGCTGGGGTCTATCACACCAGGCAAGACCCCAGGTGCAGGCTGTGTAAAGATGCCCCAGAGACAATCCAGCACATAACAGCAGGGTGCAAGATGCTAGCAGGCAAGGCATACATGGAACGCCATAACCAAGTGGCCGGCATAGTGTACAGGGACATCTGTGCCGAGTATAACCTGGAAGTCCCGAGGTCAAAATGGGAGATGCCCCCAAGGGTGGTGGAGAATGACCGAGCTAAGATCCTGTGGGACTTCCAGATACAGACGGACAAAATGGTGGTGGCTAACCAACCGGACATAGTGGTGGTAGATAAACAGAAGAAGACGGCCGTAGTGATCGATGTAGCGGTTCCGAATGACAGCAATATCAGGAAGAAGGAACACGAGAAGCTGGAGAAATACCAAGGGCTCAGAGAAGAGCTCGAGAGGATGTGGAGGGTGAAGGTAACGGTGGTCCCCGTGGTAATCGGAGCACTAGGTGCGGTGACTCCCAAGCTAGGCGAGTGGCTCCAGCAGATCCCGGGAACAACATCGGAGATCTCTGTCCAGAAGAGCGCAGTCCTGGGAACAGCTAAGATACTGCGCAGGACCCTCAAGCTCCCAGGCCTCTGGTAGAGGACCCGAGCTTGAAGGATAAACCGCCCGCAGGGGCGTGCTGGGTGTTTTTTTTTTTATATATATATACACGTGTGTGTGTGTGTGTGTGTGTGTGTGTGTGTGTATTTTCGCCCTTTGGATTAATGAACAGTGTTTCAGACTCTAGTGAATGACGTGCTATGGGACTTCTTAAATCACTTTGCTGGACGATATATTCGTTTTCTCTAAGTCACTAGAGGAGCATCAGACCCATATACGGGCAGTGCTGCAGAGCCTCCTCGAGAATATGTTTTTGTAAAGGCAGAAAAGTGTGAGTTTCATGCTAAAACTATTGCTTTTCTGGGGTATGTGTTATTAGGAGTGCAGTTGAAGACGGACCCTGCAAAAGTGAGAGCAGTCACGGAATGGCCTGTTCCAAGTAGAGCAGGGCGATATGACCAAAAATATTTATCACGATATACATTTGAAAATTTGCGATAACGATATAACTGATGATATAATTGACACAAGACAAAATACTTTTGTCTTTACAGACTGAACCTGACTGGGAACTGGGCCACCTGTTCCTGAGGCCGCCCGGTCCAAGGTGCCAGACCTCCTTCCCCCCGCCCGGCTGATTGAGCACCTGAATCAAGGACCTTGTACTTCCTGTGTCTACACCTCGCCCGCGAACAGTAAGGCAAACGACTGTCATGCTTTTCCCGGACATTTTCCCCAAGCTTTATCACTAAAACCACTCTCCTCTTGTTGCAGCGTGCAGAGACTCCCAGTGCATTTCCCGCAGCCTGTGCCTTTCCTCTATGCTCACGAGAATGGACTTTCTATGAAGATTTAAGTTTTCCAATTATTCATTAGAAAGCTAGTCATTGTTTCAAGTTTGGTTCCCAAGCAGACAGGAAAACCTTAGTCCATTATTTCGTGACTCATATCTACACGTTTTTGCTTTTTGAAAATGAAATAAAGTTTTGTTTGTTTTTTCCCGTTTACGGGGTGTATGTGTGGGTCCCACATTTGAGTCCTCCAGTTAACTGGCCTGGGCCGTGACAACAGAAATGTGAGATGGTTGAGAATTTACACCTGTGTACTGTTATACTTTAGATAGCAAGGAGCAGAAAGCTGAGTTTATTCAACTCCCCGGACAAAGCTTGTGTTGCAAAACTGAAGCCTAAACCCTCCAATTTCACAGCCGTTCGCTTCACCTACACACAGCTGGACTCGCCCCACTTAAAACACGAAGGCCAGGTCCTCAGGAGGATGCAGTCTCTGACTTTAAGCATGCCTGTGTCAAGTGTTCAGGAACCAGAACGCACTCATGAGAAGTATGTTTCTTAGAACAAGAAGGACAAGGGATGAGAACAGGAGACTGTTGGAATGCTACTGTGCAAGTAATCCTGGTAGAAGGGGTATCATGAAGAGGCTGTGGGACCTATGGAGTCTTCTGACACCAAACATTTAGACCAGAGGTTACAAACAGGTCGGCCGCAGTGGACCTGGACTGGACTGCTAGAGCAGAAAGTTATGTTTTAATACATGACAGGGCTCTTCTGGATAGAGACCCTGGTCAGGAGTCAAAGTCCCAATCTGAAATACCAAAGGAATCTTTTTTTCCACTTTCTTAAAATTTCTGATATATACCTTTACATACATTACCATTCAAATGTTTTTGTGATTGATTGCAATTCAAGTCTTTCAAGTCCAATGATTAGCTTAAAATTGTACAAAGGTAAGTGTTGAACTGCTAGAGGTTTAAAATAATAATAGGGCTGGGTATCGTCACTAATTTCTATAGCTGACTCGATTCTGATTTACAAGCTCCCTATTCAGCTTTTATTTATTTTATTTTATTTAACACAGTAGCTTGCAAAAGTATTCGGCCCCCCTCTGCACATCACTCTGAACACACCAAACTGTCAAATATGGTGAATCATGCTCTGGACATCAGCGGGGACAGGGAAGCTGGTCAGAGTTGATGGGAAGATGGATGGAGCGAAATACAGGGCAATCTTGGAAGAAAACCTCTTGGAGTCTGCAAAAGACTTGAGACTGGGGCAGAGGTTCACCTTCCAGCAGGACAACGACCCTAAACATAAAGCCAGGGCAACAATGAAATGGTTTAAAACAAAACATATCCATGTGTTAGAATGACCCAGTCAAAGTCCAGATCTAAATCCAATCGAGAATCTGTGGCAAGATCTGAAAACTGCTGTTCACAAACGCTGTCCATCTAATCTGACTGAGCAAAGAAGAATGGGCAAGAATTTCAGTCTCTAGATGTGCAAAGCTGGTAGAGACATACCCTAAAAGACTGGCAGCTGTAATTGCAGCAAAAGGTGGTTCTGGCAAGTATTGACTCAGGGGGCTGATTAATTATGCAAACCCCACTTTTCAGTTATGTATTTGTAAAAAAATGTTTGGAATCATGTATGATTTTTGTTCCACTTCTCAGGTGTACACCACTTTGTGTTGGTCTTTCACGTGGAATTCCAATAACATTGATTCATGTTTGTGGCTGTAATGAGACAAAATGTGGAAAAGTTCAAGAGGGCCAAATACTTTTGCAAGCCACTGTATCTATTATACGTTCAGCCCCAGTTTAAGTTTCATGCTTTCCGCCCCCCCCCGTTTCAGACTTTATAATGTGTGTGTATGGGACGGAATGTTGGAGGTTAGAGTGAGACAGCTCAACTACTAGAGTGGGAAAAGGGGGAAATTTTATGTTAAAATCTTCTCTTTAAACTGCGTGTCCGCAGTGTCTGTACAATAGTGGTGGTGATTTTATTTTTGCCACCTTTTATGAAGTACCGATGTTTCTCACTGCACTGGCTGAGCTGCTCCTCCATTAGACTCCATTCCCAGTTGCCTGTGACAGCAAACATCTTCATTTTTCTATTCAGTGAGATTTATTGTAGGGCATTGTTTTTCAACCGTTTTTGAGTCGCGGCACATTTTATAGGTTAAAAATATCCAGTGGCACACCACCTACCAAACTTGCTCCAAAATGACACATTGTACCTTCATACAGTACATATAATGGCAAGTTAGTCTCTCAGTTTGTTTATACTCACTCAGTGTGAAACCTGGGCTAGTCTAGATGAACATAAAGATGATATTCTGGCAGGAATTGAAGAAAAGCATACATGAAGTTCTTCCTTAACAGTTCTTAATCTCTCTCTGTTTTTAGTTTTTATAGCAGCCATGCTCGAAAAGCTTTGCTCACATAGATATGTTGTAGAAAATGGGAGCAATGTCAAAATGGCTCTGTTTGCAAGAATGGGGAACTCCTGGGCAGCAGTCAACCAAAAACTGTCCAAAGATAGATCAGCAAAGCTCAGCTTTAAACCACGGTGTTGTCTCAGTTCAGTTAATTCCTCCTGCTCCTGCAAAGTCATATCCTTTCTGAAAACTGCTGCTGAGCTATATGGGCCCCTTACCCAGTCAAGGCATTCAGTGGAGACTGAGGGGAAATAATTGGACAAAAATTCAAACGTACTGCTCTGCTGTCACTTCCAACATAAATGAAGACAGAAAACTAAACAGCAGTGACGTTTGTAGGGTTACTGAAGTTGGGCTAGGTGGTATATAATGACGTGCTACGTGATCGCTAGCGACACGGCTATGTTAGCATAACATAAACAGTGAAGCTCCAGGATGAAAGCTACCATTTTTCCACTCAATAAAAGTTAACGTGAAGGTTCCTGATGGTTAGAGACAAATGCAATCGCACGGACCAAACTTCAGTCAGGAGAACAACTGACATAATCCATCCACAATATGAGATTAGGGTTATTAATATACTGCAACAACATGGGAATAGAGCAGCTGTGATAGAATACAGCATTAATGAATCAATGGTACAGAAGTGGAGGAAGCAAGAAGAATGAGTTGAGTAGTTTGATTTATCTGACTGCTTTGTTTAGCTTAATGTGTCTTATAGCTAATCCCGTGCACCTTATGTTCAGAAAAATACATATTTGACTTTTTTTATTTGGCACACTGCAGTTTAATGTTGCAAAGCACCTCTTTTAACTTCAGTGGATATTATACATGGTTATGCTCAGGATATGTCAGCCCATTTCTACTGGAAATGCCTTTTGGTTAAACTTTCAGCAAGGAATTTGCATTTGCACTGTTACATTTTTATATAGCTTTATAGCACATAAAAAAAACAGCTTCTTGCTTAAGTGAAAATGAATGGATGGGTTTTTTTTGCGCTAGTAAAGTTGTGGAGTTGTATTTTGTCTCGCATCAATTGTATTGTCAATTATATTGTTATCGCAAATTTTCAAATATATATCGTGATAAATATTTTTGGCCATATCGCCCTGCTCTACTTGTAGTAATTATTAAATTGTATTTTTGGACCAATTGTGTGCCGCGGCACAGTGGTTAGGAAACACTGTTGTAGAGCACTGCTGCAGAGCGTTGTATTGTATGGCATTATTGTGCCTCATAGAGTCAGTAACAACTAGGACTGGGCCATATCATACCGTTCATACGGCACACTTAAAATCAATCCTTTGATTTTTCTGATAATCGACAGTGCCCCTTATAATACTGTGTGCCTTATGTATGAATTCTGGTTGTGTTTACTGACCTCAAAATGATTTTATGTGGTACACAGCGCTCGAAAATCTGTCAAATGTTTTAGTATGACTTTGCTAAGCTACGAACCCGCACCGCTTGATGGATTGTCGGAGCATTACGGCTATCGTAGGCAGGAGCCTCGCAGAGTGATACATACTGTGCTTCAACATAATATTACCGTATTGTGTGTGTATAACCTCTTTTTAAGTAAAAATAAAAAACCAAACGTACAGCTTATTGCACCAGCATGCATCTGCTCTTATATAATTATCATTAGTTTACAGCTTTAAGTGTTTAAGGTATGTGCTAACTAAAAATAAAGACAAGATAATATAAATTTTAATGAAATTTGCAGATTGTTTTGGTGAAGTTGAATAAACTCTGTCGTCTGCTCCTTGCTATTTAAAATATAACAGGACACCGGAGTATATTCTTGAGCATCTCAAACTTAAGATAATCAGTTGTCTGCTTGATGTTTATTCAGCTGTGTAAAAACGATAACTTTAATCTCAGCCAAACCGATTTACTCAGAAACAAATAAAATACTGAAAAAAAGCCAAACAAAACTGAAAGAATAATAAGAGTAATATTAAAACTAACTAGCTGCCGCCATTGTTGAAAATTGAGTACGGCCGCGCTATGAATTCTGGGACACAGCTTCTTCTTCTTCTGGGTTTAACGGCAGCTGACATCCTTGTGCATGCAGTGCTGCCATCTTCTGTTTCAGTCCGTTATTACACTCTTAAATCCTACTACTTATTCCTGCGAGGTAGTGATGGCCAAATGAAGCTTTCCGAAGCACTGAAGCTTGTATTGAAAAACGGTTCATTACTCGAAGCTTTTCAACACAGTCCTCTCCGGTGACATCTGGTGGTGAAAATTTTGAAGAGCAGCTTGAATCTGCAAAATAAAACGGACTGCTCAATTATCACTGCTCACTCAAGAGTGGAGTTCTCTCTGATATTGGGCCACCGTTCCGTTGCTTTGAACATGTAATTGGTTTTGTCTTCTCGATTGGGGGGCTGAAAAAAATGTAATGCGTATTTGCGTAATACATTTTGATCAATAAACTTTCCCTATTTAAACATGCACTATGGTGTGGCCTTTCTTTGCTCATAACTCCTTGATGTTGGTAAATACAATAAGTGAGCAATATATATAATATACATATGAGAATGCACAGCACATTATGGAGTATGCCCCTGCTGTGAAGTCCTGCCTCCATCTACTTGTCGTTTAATCACTGGACAGCTGGACAGGTTCATACAAAATATTAGATTAGGCCAATTGTCCTATACATATTTTTGACCTAGGGGTGGGATTGATTGTGAACTGGAAAGGGAAAATGCTTAGGAAGCTGAGTACGGCTGCATCGTCACTGATTTGTAGAATCATTTTGATTCGATACAGGATCCGATTCAATTTGATTGGAATCTGGAAAGTTTTGCCTCAGTCAGAAATATTACAAGTCTGATCATTTAACAGTATATATCCATAATTTCGTATCTATTAAAAGAAAGCTGACACATGTGAGACTTAATTAGAGATGTAAACAGAGAGTTATGAAACCTGCAGCTGCAGAAGCCAGCGGGAAAAAAAAGAGGCAAACACAGCGCGGACCTGACGACACATCAAAATCTGACTCTGACGCGTCGGGTCCGCGCTCTGTGTTCACGTTTGTATGCAGAATCCGTAAACCTGCTCCCAGTTACTGTTTTAGCTGCATGGTGTTTGACGACATGTTGTGAGGTTTAACCTGAGATGCTGGCGTTTCAGGCATAATAACGTTAATTTACAAATCGACACGGGATTTTAATGAATCAATATCACTTTATTCAATTTAGCATGGATTGTAATCAGAAAGGCGATAATCAAAACCCACCCCTAATCAAGAACTTGCAAAGTAAAAACATGATCAATGTAAGGTAGCCCTTTTGTTATTTACAGTTAACAAGAGGATTAGTGTTACTGTGCGCTGGCTGAGTCTGTTTCTTTTCTTAGAAATAGTTTCTCCTGCCCTGGAGAAAATCCACTTGCATGGAACAGAAGAGGCTGTGGAGTGCAGGAACTACACTGCAAGCTGGTAGATATGCAGGTATTCCTGGGTCCTGCAGACTATCACCTAAAAACAATAAACAAAATGATTTTCTAAACTGTGTAGCAATGTAATGTACGTATAGTGTCAAATACATTTTTGTAGTCTTCATCAGCTTTAATTCACATGGAAGTGTTCCTAAAGTCATATGCTGTAATGATATTTACATTATGAAAACATGATTTTGGACATTTCAAGTTTTTCACTTCGGCAGATAAAATGAATTGAGCAAAATCAACTCAAAATATTCCCACACGCCAGAACGTCCTCTCTTCCTCGCTGGCTCCATATCTGTCAGTGGAATGATCACCTCTTCGCTCTCTGTCACCATCAACACACTCCACGAATCCCGTGGATGATTCACTTCCTTATATCCGTTTGAATCAGGTACCGACGCAGTTACGTGCGTAATGAAGCTTCGGACGTCACTGGTCACGTGACTTTTGCCAAACGAAGCAAGCCTCGACACAGTGCTTCTGAACCAGTGTGTTGTTTTTTTCGACACACGCTCCGGAGCGTCAGCTTCAAGCGGGCCATCACTACTGCGAGGCGTCGACTATTAAATTGGATTAGTCCACGATCATGACTAGTCGACTAATCTTGGCAGCCCTACTTCATATGAAGGAAAACAAATAGGTGAACACAAATGATTAAAATAAATAAGGTGCTGAATTGCTGGAAACTCCAGTCAGACAAAATGACAGGGGCCGAACAGAACATACAGACGAAAACAAAATTAGCTAAGAGAGAGAAACCCTGTAGACAGTTATAGAGTTAGGCAACCAATATAATTATAATGTACTCACCCTCGATCCCCTCTGATTCAAACTAAAGATCCACGCGCGGAGAAGGAGGCAAGCGGGGCTTTGCAGTTGGACTAGGACTGGTAGAGACAGTGGGCTCACTGACCTCCACTCCCCAGCATGTTACTCCCGTCAATCACCACGAGGGCAAGTTATTTGTTTACAGGTGATTTATTCCAAACTGACCGACAGGATGACTTGGCGTTGTCACCGAGAGGCCAAGCTGCGTGAGCTACGAGAGCGTATATCTTTCCAATCAAGCATCAGAAACAGAAACTTGATCTGCCGGAGACCAGAGGGCGAGCAGTAAGGAAGCTCAGCACAGCCACACGATCTTTGCTTTAGCCGACTTGAAAAAAATATAAAAGTCCCCGTGGAAGATAAAAGTACGATCCACCGTGTTCTAAGCCCACTTTCTGCTCTGTGGACGATTACTTCTTCTTTATGTGTGATGGCGGTTGGCAAACAACGTTTCTGGTGCATTACCGCCACCAACTGGAACAGAACAATGAAACATGTTTTACTGTCTCGTTGAAAACAAAAGTCTAATTTCCCTGCACCATGGCTGTGTCCCACTCCAGCTATGGCGTTATTTTTGTGCCATTATTCTGAGCGCATGTTAAAAAAAATTGCAGGTGCAAGTGTTGCATTTTGAGAAGAAATTTATTTTGAGTGAAGAAAAACCTAAATTTGAGTGAACTAAATTCATTGCTGCGTGCAAAAAATGTATTTCAGTGTTTGCTATTATCCATATACACACACAATAGCAGCCCCTCTCGCTCAGTTTTTGCATTTGCACTCGCTCGCAATGTGTTGCTCGCGCTCTCAACATTTCTGCCCGTGCACGCTCAACTTTTTCCTTTTTCCTGCAGGTTAATACTGGCAGTGTCACCATGCCAGCTGACAGTATTTCATCATCAGCCAGTGTTGTTCTTTATCAATATTACCAAAGTTTACCACAAGGCAGCATAGAAAGTATTTACTTCCTTTCAGGTTTTATTCAAATGTTAGTCTTTTCAGTTGTTTCCCCATTTTTTTCCAGTTTCAAAATCAAACACCAGTTTGTGAGAAGATTATCTTCTTTTTTTTAACAGGCATTGGTTTTGCATTGGCATTGGCTAATTTGCCAATTGTATGTTAAAAATGTTCGTATTTTAATATTCAAAAATGTTTTTGCCCAAAACATATGTGCACTACATGTCAGTAAAAATACTATGCAAATATTGATGTCCTTGACTGCTGAATAAACACTGACTGATTGTATCTCTTGTACTTTATCAACGCAGTATCTAAAAACTTTGCACCATAGTGGTTAAAATCTCATTCTAATAAGAGTTAAAAGCGCATTCGGTTATTAGTAGTGATGGCCCGCTTGAAGCTGACGCTCCGGAGCGTGTGTCGAAAAAAACAACACACTGGTTCAGAAGCACTGTGTCGAGGCTTGCTTCGTTTGGCAAAAGTCACGTGACCAGTGACGTCCGAAGCTTCATTACGCACGTAACTGCTTCGGTACCTGATTCAAACGGATATAAGGAAGTGAATCATCCACGGGATTCGTGGAGTGTGTTGATGGTGACAGATAGCGACGAGGTGATCATTCCACTGACAGATATGGAGCCAGCGAGGAAGAGAGGACATTCTGGCGTGTGGGAATATTTTGAGTTGATTTTGCTCAATTCATTTTATCTGCCGAAGTGAAAAACTTGAAATGTCCAAAATCATGTTTTCATAATGTAAATATCATTACAGCATATGACTTTAGGAACACTTCCATGTGAATTAAAGCTGATGAAGACTACAAAAATGTATTTGACACTATACGTACATTACATTGCTACACAGTTTAGAAAATCATTTTGTTTATTGTTTTTAGGTGATAGTCTGCAGGACCCAGGAATACCTGCATATCTACCAGCTTGCAGTGTAGTTCCTGCACTCCACAGCCTCTTCTGTTCCATGCAAGTGGATTTTCTCCAGGGCAGGAGAAACTATTTCTAAGAAAAGAAACAGACTCAGCCAGCGCACAGTAACACTAATCCTCTTGTTAACTGTAAATAACAAAAGGGCTACCTTACATAGATCATGTTTTTACTTTGCAAGTTCTTGATTAGGGGTGGGTTTTGATTATCGCCTTTCTGATTACAATCCATGCTAAATTGAATAAAGTGATATTGATTCATTAAAATCCCGTGTCGATTTGTAAATTAACGTTATTATGCCTGAAACGCCAGCATCTCAGGTTAAACCTCACAACATGTCGTCAAACACCATGCAGCTAAAACAGTAACTGGGAGCAGGTTTACGGATTCTGCATACAAACGTGAACACAGAGCGCGGACCCGACGCGTCAGAGTCAGATTTTGGTGTGTCGTCAGGTCCGCGCTGTGTTTGCCTCTTTTTTTTTCCCGCTGGCTTCTGCAGCTGCAGGTTTCATAACTCTCTGTTTACATCTCTAATTAAGTCTCACATGTGTCAGCTTTCTTTTAATAGATACGAAATTATGGATATATACTGTTAAATGATCAGACTTGTAATATTTCTGACTGAGGCAAAACTTTCCAGATTCCAATCAAATTGAATCGGATCCTGTATCGAATCAAAATGATTCTACAAATCAGTGACGATGCAGCCGTACTCAGCTTCCTAAGCATTTTCCCTTTCCAGTTCACAATCAATCCCACCCCTAGGTCAAAAATATGTATAGGACAATTGGCCTCATCTAATATTTTGTATGAACCTGTCCAGCTGTCCAGTGATTAAACGACAAGTAGATGGAGGCAGGACTCCACAGCAGGGGCATACTCCATAATGTGCTGTGTGTTATCATATGTATAATGTATATATTGCTCACTTATTGTATTTACCAACATCAAGGAGTTATGAGCAAAGAAAGGCCACACCATAGTGCATGTTTAAATAGGGAAAGTTTATTGATCAAAATGTATTACGCAAATACGCATTACATTTTTTTCAGCCCCCCAATCGAGAAAACAAAACCAATTACATGTTCAAAGCAACGGAACGGTGGCCCAATATCAGAGAGAACTCCACTCTTGAGTGAGCAGTGATAATTGAGCAGTCCGTTTTATTTTGCAGATTCAAGCTGCTCTTCAAAATTTTCACCACCAGATGTCACCGGAGAGGACTGTGTTGAAAAGCTTCGAGTAATGAACCGTTTTTCAATACAAGCTTCAGTGCTTCGGAAAGCTTCATTTGGCCATCACTAGTTATTAGGTTTATAGGGTTATTGAATTATGGTTAACGGTTGGTAGAATTGTTTTTAACATTATCTGCCATTTACATCTGCTACCCTTCTCCAAATCTGTGCCTCTACCTGGCCCCCCCAACAAAAATTTTCTAGACACGCCACTGCTTGGCAGCTGCACGCTTGACTTTTCTCAGTTCATGGGCAGTTATTTTGCGCCTTGGTTTTTCCACCTGCTTCTTGCGACCCTGTTGACTATTTTGAATGAAACGCTTGATTGTTCGATGATCACGCTTCAGAAGCTTTGCAATTTTGAGACTGCTGCATCCCTCTGCAAGAGATCTCACTATTTTTGACTTTTCTGAGCCTGTCAAGTCCTTCTTTTGACCCATTTTGCCAAAGGAAAGGACGTTGCCTAATAATTATGCACACCTGATATAGGGTGTTGATGTCATTAGACCACACCCCTTCTCATTACAGAGATGCACATCACCTAATATGCTAAATTGGTAGTAGGCTTTTGAGCCTATACAGCTTGGAGTAAGACAACATGCATGAAGAGGATGATGTGGACAAAATACTCATTTGCCTAATAATTCTGCACTCCCTGTATAGTTATTATATTAATCATTCTTAGTTATTATAGCAGTGAGTTTGAACTGGCCAATATTATATGTATTGTCAGATTATTATGATATATATATATAAACACCCAGCACGCCCCTGCGGGCGGTTTATCCTTCAAGCTCGGGTCCTCTACCAGAGGCCTGGGAGCTTGAGGGTCCTGCGCAGTATCTTAGCTGTTCCCAGGACTGCGCTCTTCTGGACAGAGATCTCCGATGTTGTTCCCGGGATCTGCTGGAGCCACTCGCCTAGCTTGGGAGTCACCGCACCTAGTGCTCCGATTACCACGGGGACCACCATTACCTTTACACGTTACTGACATTTTTGTAGTAATTTGCACCTAAAACTTTTTTCATTTGATGAGTAACACTATAAAAGAGTTAATATTAAATTTAATTCTAGTTATGAGTTAAATTTTACTCTATATGGTAGTAGAAATTTTACTCCATGAGAGTTTAGTTTTAACTCCTATAAAGAGTTGAAAAATCAACTCCCGGAAAAGAGTTACTCTAACTCGGCACTAGAGTTCATTCGATGGTCACGCATGTACACTCAAATGTAGTTAATCTGAACTCCCAGAGAGTTTATTCCAAAGACCAGAATTTGCTGTGTAGGAGCTATTTGTTCTTATTTTTTATTATTTTGAAATTAGTTAAAGTTTGTTGTTAGTTTACTTGTATTTTGGGGTTTATTTACAAGTTTATTTGTAGGTTAATATTTGTTTCAATGTTTTGTTTGTTTGATGTTACCTTGTTAAATTAGTCAGTAAGAGCTGTAGGGCCATTTTGTTTCTATAAATAAAGAGACTGGTATAGGACCTGAGACCTAGCTAGTTAAGATGAGCACTCGGCTGTCAGGGTTCGTTTAGCTAATCTGTGCAGGTGAATGAATTTACCCGACTAAAGAAATCAAGAGAAACGCTCTGGGCTACTCAGTCACTAATTACTGTTACTGTACTTTTATTACAAGTATGATACTGTAAAAGCAACAGGCTGCACCCTGCCTCAGCTCCTGTGCAGAGCTGATTATTAAATATGTGCAAACAATAGCATGTTTTCAGTCTCTTGCCACATCTGTAAAGACAGAAACATTTTTTTTTTTTAAAAAGCTTGTACTTCAGTAACTCCTCATTAATCGGGAAGTATGGATTAAAGTACAGTAGTGTACTGTAATACTGAAAAAAGAAGAGAAGAACTTCAGATCCTGAGTGTGTGAGGACAGAAGAATCAGCTTTATTTCAATTTTGAGGGATACAATTTACATTTGAGTTTGTGATGATTCTGTTGTCTTTGTGACTACAGGGGCTGCCCTCAGATTCAGACCTCAGCACCACCCAGTGACAGCAGACAGATCATCCAACATGTTCACATGTTAACTGCAAAATGAACTGATGAAAACAGTACAAAGGTTAAAGTACCACATGTGCTGTGGTGAAAGCTGCAGCTTTATTGATACAGTTAAAGACAAAAAACAAAAGGATTAATCACTCATGTAACTGTGTCACTATATATCAGCATTAACAGGACCTCAGTTTGGTGTTTCACTTAGCTGCTGATCTCAGACCTGCACAGCTTCCATTTTAAACACTTTATGTACTCAGCTGCATGAAGAGCACGTTTGAGTTTCTCTGACACAATTAAATAAAACCTGATGAAGGTCAAAGGTCGTCACTTGTATGTTGAACTACAAACTTGTGATCTGGAATTCTTTCACAGTTTTTTGCAGATACTGTGTTATTTACCACAAAGTGATTCAAAGTTATTCATACCAGAGTAACCAGAGAGGATCATATGTTTTTAAATATATAAGTTTCTACAGGACTGAATATAATATCTTTATGTAAAAGTCCGGAGCCTCTGGGGAGTATCCGAGTATTTATAACATTACACAAACCAAAGGTCTCCATCACAGTGTTCATGAAATGCTGGGTTTATCCATCTCCTGGGGCGGGCCTACGGGGGAGCTCTGAAGATTTCCCTGTGAGGGAGCTGTTGGTGAAGGTCATGAGTCCTGCTTGATCAATGCGATGAGCTTCAGTGTTCCTGTTGTTTCTTAAATGATGCCTCTCTCAGTGGGTCAACAGAACATCTGGCACAGGACAGCTGTGATGAAAGAAAGGGAAGAAGTTTCTCCAAACCTTTGGACCCAGGAAACCCAGGTCTCCCTCACTAGTTTCTGTCCAGGGTGAATGTAGCCATTGATATAATATGGACTCTATTATTAAATGAAAAAAACAAATTACACTACACTACTGAAACATTCTGCTGATGTTTTTAAAGTTTCCATGTCACCAGGCTGTAGAGGGCTCTGAAGATTTAAACCGTTTTAGATCCATTACACTCACAGTCTTATGTTAAAATCTCAAAGGACAGCATTATATTTTTGATATTAACAGTAACTCTGAGCCTCTGTAGAGTGTGCAGATGATCTCATCGCTGTCTAAAAATGGATAAAAAAAAAACCCTAAGAAGTGCTGAATCATTCAATAACACAGACTATTAGAGTAACAGGTGTGTAGCATTTCTAACTAGCAACAAGCCTCCAACACAGTGCGTATGCTAGCGGCTAATCTAGCTAACGAATTAACAACAGAGTGATTTTAGAACTATAAAATGATAAGCTGTGTTTCTTTTTTTTATAACAGTGACATGGTTGTATTTACCTTAATTAAATGAGTCGTCAGTCGCGGTAAACCAGCAAAAAACTCGATAACAGACACCAGGCCCATTATAGCACCATTGAAAAAGAGGCTCTTGCCTTACTCCTTGCGTTACAGCATTTTGAGGTCTATGTCGGGTCAAGTGTGCTGCCTGTGCAGGTGTTTACCGATCACAACCCACTGGTGTTTCTTTCCCAAATGCGCAACTCCAATCAAAGACTTATGTGCTGGTCGTTGTTATTGCAAGATTTTAACTTGGAGATCAATTACAAGAAAGGGAAAGAGAACGTGTTGGCTGATGCCCTGTCTAGAGCACTTTCTCCTTGAATTAAACATTTTGGGGGTAATGTTAATTCTTGGGAAAGGGGGTGTTATGACTGTGATCGTAATCATGTGTGAATTTGAGTGTCCAGGTGCTCCTCCGGGATTGGTGCATCCAGGGTGGATGGCTCACACCGATTGGCTGAGGACTGGGAGGCAGCGGATAAGAAGAGACCGCCAGGGATTGCCAATTCATTCATCCTCGGCCCAACCCAACCGGCAGACCGTTCACTGTGTCAAAATATTATGTTAATGTAAGAGCATGTAGGGGTGGACCGCCTTTTTGTTTGATCAGTTTTCTCCTGTTTTTGTTAGGCAAGGAGGAAAGTGATTGTCATTTGGTTTAGTTCTTTTGAGTAGGTAAGTTGTGTTTATTCCTGAGATAGGTTACCTTTTGTTTGTTGTTTTGGCCTTGGGTTCACCCTGAAGTTATGATATGCTCCCTTCCTTTGTTTAACTGCACTTATTGTAAATAAATCACTGTCACAAAATATTAAGTGTGTGACGTGCTGCTTGGGGTTGGACGGGGATGGATCACCCTTTATGTTGTGGTCTGGCCGCGCCTAGACGGGCCATAACACTGGGCTACGTAAAAAGTGTAGAGGGACATGTTTGCGGTCATGTCCAGCGGGTGTATGGGCGGGAGCGTTACACAGTCGGTCCACCTCAAGTCACTACTGCGCAGACTCTGGCTCCAAATTTGCAAGATGGCAGCCTCCACAAGTGGGATATTTCGGCTTCATTTTTGCACAATGGGAGGAGGCGGTGTCGCGTCATCCATCTTTTTTACAGTCATTGGTATGCACTAACACTTAGGACCATATAATAATAAATATGTCCGTGATGAAAGTTGGGCAGCACGCTAACGTCCTTACTCCACTCTGTATGCTCGTATGGGTCAGACCCTTTAACTCCTTTGATTTTTTCCTCGTACTGTTTTTTGCCTTATTGTCAAGTCTGTCTTCATACGGACCTGCCGTGTTCTCCGTCGTTTTGTACATAACTGTTTTTGGGGCAAATAAAATGGAAGTAGGGATTAAAACCGCAGAATTAATGATTACCGGTGCTGGAAATACTAGCGCTTGGTGCAGTGTTTTGATTTTGTTGCCACTCGTACTTGACATGCAATGCGTGAAAGTCACGTGGTCTGTCAATCTCTATTTGTGCCACAAAACCAGCCAATCACAGACTTGAATGTAAAAAAAATCTGATTGGCTGTTTCGGTCTCCAATCACCTCGAAATGACAAAATGCAATATCAGACCATCATACCAGAATCCATTTCGTCCAAAATGCAAATGAGGCAGTGGCGAAGGGAGACAGAGTGGCGGATTTTGAAATATTAGTGTATGACATCTCATGAAAAAGAAAAAAAAAATAAAGCACTGAAACGAGCTCTGCTCTAAGGCGCCGTCTGGACACAGTGGAGGTGGTGAGTGACAGGAGAATGGTGGCTTAGCTGTCATCCCTGTTGGACATCCAGGAGACTCTGATAGCACTGAGCAGCTCCTTCAATGACAGGCTGCGGCATCCATGGTGTGGGACGGAGAGATATTGCAGGTTTTTCCCTCCAACTGCTGTCAGACTCTGAAAACTTGTCTCTGCAGATTACCACACATGTGCAGACAGACAGACAGACACACACACACACTTGTAACCGTCACCCCGATTTCCTACTATGAAATCAAACAAAACAGATTTCATTTAATATTTTATTCCGTTTTATTCCATTAATATTATTCTTTTAACATTTTTCAGTTTTATCTACACAGTGCCAAATTGCAACAACAGTCACCCAATTGGGTAGCATACAGTGTTCAGGAGTAATGGAATATATGTACGACCATTACATATTTAAAACAAAAAATATGAGTAACTGTATTCCATTACAGTTACCGTTTAAAAAAGGTGGTATTCAGAATAAAGTTGTTTTATTGAAATAAAGGAATTACACTGCGGTATTTTCCTGTTTCATATGTTGAGCTATGCTCTCTCTATTTTTTTGGTAATTCCACACTGGTGGAAACCCAAACAAAACACGCATTAAGAGGCGCAAATGCCTGTGTCTCAATCTCACATCTCATAATGATGTAAAGAAATATTTTTTAAAATGATTTCATATAAAGCCAAAAGGCAGAGTGTTACAGGTATCACCTTAAAGAATGTAGCCTCATGGGCAGTGTAGTTCGTGCTGCAGGGAGAATGGACTGCTATACCCGTGTCTGTGAGCACCAGGGAGGGAGAAAAAGGAGAGTGTAAAAGTACGAGCTGTCACCGACCAGAAACAGGAGCTGGAACCATGTAAATATAATAACAACCACTGCAGCCAAAAAGAATGCCTGATGAGCCCAGTTGTAAGTATGCTATTAAGACTGGACGGTACACTTTTTTGTGTTTTCCTCTGAAACAATAAGTTCTGTTGGAGCAGCCTTTCAACGTCTCTCTCGTAATCCAACATTGTGGACCTCATACTGTACTGTACTTACTTACAGAGCAATTCAGGATGACAGTTTCAGCCACCCTGTCCAGTACCAAAGTCCCTCTGTATGCGAGTGAATGTTAGACAGAAGCACTAAAAACCTTAGATAAAGTGCTTGTGTGAATGGGTATGATTGGGTGAATGCATGAGTTTTATAAAGCGCTTTGAGTGCTTATTGTCAAGGCTGTGTGCAGGCAGGCAGGATAAAGAACCCAATATGCAGACTCATGGAGGCGGAATTCAAAGTCCTCTGCTTTATCGTAGGCCAAGTTAAAAAAAAAACAAAAACGGAACAAAACTTAAACTGAGCCACGAACACTGAGAACAGAAACAGCCATGCCAGTCTGAGGGTACAACATGACACTTACAGAAAGGAACACGGGGCTTAAATACACTGAGGGAGTCATCAAGGAATTACAGACAGAAGGGGAACACAGCTGGGAGGAATGAGACCTAATGAGACAGGGGAGTGACGCTAGCAACACTGACATAAGACATAACCCTTCAAAATTAAACAGGAAACTACTCACGAAGACACAGACTTGACACAGAACTAAACCTACAGTCGTGGCCAAAAGTTTTGAGAATTACATAAATATTGGAAAAGTTGCTGCTTAAGTTTTCATAATAGCAATTTGCATATGCTCCAGAATGTTATGAAGAGTGATCAGATGAATTGCATAGTCCTTCTTTGCTATGAAAATTAACTTAATCCCAAAAAAAAACTTTTCCACTGCATTTCATTGCTGTCATTAAAGGACCTGCTGAGATCATTTCAGTAATTGTCTTGTTAACTCAGGTGAGAATGTTGACGAGCACAAGGCTGGAGATCATTATGTAAGGCTAATTGGGTTAGAATGGCTGACCTGACATGTTAAAAGGAGGGCGATGCTTGAAATTGAAATCATTGTTGTTCCATTGTTAACTATGGTGAACTGCAAAGAAACACGTGCAGCCATCATTGCGTTGCATAAAAATGGCTTCACAGGCAAGGATATTGTGGCTACTAAGACTGCATCTTAACTCATTCACTGCCAGCCATTGGCAGTGAATGAGTTAAACCCATTGACTCATTCACTGCCATTGACGGCTATAGACGTCAATGGCAGTGAATGAGTTAATCAACAATTTATAGGATCATCAAGAACTTCAAGGAAAGAGGTTCAATTCTTGTTAAGAAGGCTTTCAGGGCATCCAAGAAAGTCTCCTAAAGAGGATTCAGCTGCGGGATCGGAGTGCCACCAGTGCAGAGCTTGCTCAGGAATGGCAGCAGGCAGGTGTGAGCGCATCTGCACGCACAGTAAGGTGAAGACTTTTAGAAGATGGCCTGGTGTCAAGAAGGGCAGCAAAGAAGCCACTTCTCTCCAAAAAAAAAACAACCCATGAGGGACAGATTGATCTTCTGCAGAAAGTATAGTGAATGAACTGCTGAGGACTGGGGCGAAGTCATATTCTCCGATGAAGCATCTTTCCGATTGTTTGGGGCATCTGGAAAAAAGCTTGTCCAGAGAAGAAAAGGTGAGCACTACCATCAGTCCAGTGTCATGCCAACAGTAAAGCATCCTGAGAGCATTCATATCTGGGGTTGCTTCTCATCCAAGGGAGTGGGCTCACTCACAATTTTGCCCAAAAACACAGCCATGAATAAAGAATTGTACCAAAACACCCTCAAACAGCAACTTCTTCCAACAATCCAACAACAATTTGGTGAAGAACAATGCATTTTCGAGCACGATGGAGCACCGTACTATAAGGCAAAAGTGATAACTAAGAGGCTTGGGAAACAAAATGTTGAAATTTTGGGTCCATGGCCTGGAAACTCCCCAGATCTTAATCCAATTGAGAACATTGTGGTCAATCAAAAACCCACAAATTCTGACAAAGTCAGTGAAGTGATTATGACAGAATGGGTTGCTATCAGTCAGCATTTGGCCCAGAGGTTGATTGAGAGCATGCCCCATCGAATTGCAGAGGTCCTGAAAAAGAAGGGCCAACACTGCAAATACTGACTCTTATCATAAATGTCATGTAATTGTCAATAAAGGCCTTTGAAATGTATGAAGTGCTTGTCATAATATTTCAGTGCATCACAGAAACAACTGAGACAAAGATCTAAAAGCAGTTTAGCAGCAAACTTTGTGAAAACTAATATTTGTGTCATTCTCAAAACTTTTGGCCACGACTGTACACTAAGGCACAAGACACATACAAGACACAAAACCTAAGAACAAAACCTGAATAAACTGTAACATGGAATTATACTAATAAACAACAAAGCATAACAAAAACATCAGATTACAAACCATAATACAAAGGAATATAAGAAACTGAAAATGCTGGGTTAAAATGACCCAGAACCGTGACACATTGAGAGTAGAAAAGCGCTATTTAAGAACCAGTCCATTAACCATTTATACCCAGGGAATGCCATACCCTGCATTTACAGATCCACAAAGAAGGTGTTCCACTCAGACCCATTGTTAGCAGCATAAACTCAGCCACTTACAACATCTCGAAACACCTTGCTACCATCCTAGCACCTCTTGTGGAGAACACCCACAAGAACTCCACCAACTTCACCGACAAGGTCCAGAAACTTACCCTGGATCCAGATGAAACTATGGTGTCCTTTGATGTAGTCGCTCTCTTCAATTGCATAGCTACTACGGAGGCAGTGGAGACTGTCAGAAAACGACTACAAGAAGACAGCACCTTGGAAGACACAACCAAATTCACCTTGCCAATCAGATTTGCACATTGTTGGACCTCTGCCTTACCACCACATATTTCAAATACAACAAGGGTTTCTACAGTCAAAAACTTGGATGTGCCATGTACTCCCCGGTGTCACCTATTGTAGCCAACCTTTATATGGAGAAGGTGGAAAGAAAGGCTCTTGGCTCGTTTAGAGGGAGAGTACCTTAATCAAAACCCAAGCAGTGGAATCCTTCACTGCTCACATTAATGCCGCGGATAAAAACATCAAGTTCACCAGAGAACACACAAAGGATAACTGTTTGCCATTCCTGGACTGTGCCATGCGCATTGAAGAGAATGGAAACCTCAAAATTTAAGTTTACCGGAAGCCCACACACACGGACCAGTACCTCCTCTCTGACTGACACCACCCCATGGAACACAAACTCGGAGTAATCAGGACTTTACAACACCATGCAGGAAATTTTCTGCTCTAAGCCTGAAGGGAAAAAGAAGGAACACACACACAAGGAAGCTCTTAAAACATGTGGTTATCCTAATTGGGCTTTCATCAAGTCAGTAAAGATGCACAGAAAAGAAGATGAGACATTAGCTAGGCAGGATAAGAAAGACAAAGGCAACAACATTGACATCCCCTATGTAGCTGGTGTATCAGACAAAACTCCTAAACACAAACTTAACAATGTAGTGTTGGTATTAAAAAATTTGCATTGCCTCAATAAAGCTATGCTTTTTTATTAATAAGTGTTAAAAAGTTATACAGTGTAGTATTAAGTAGACACAGCCCTGAAAATAAAGGCATTAGACTATGTGTCCTTGGGGAGTAGAAAGCTGTAGACTTTCGCCCACGCTTGCCTGGGAAAATGTAGATAAGAGGGGACCATCTCTAGTGGACAGTTACTGAGACACAGGGTGGGCCATTTGTATTGTATTTGTATGCCATGGATCTCAAAATGGTGGTGTGCCCCTAACACTTTTATTACAGAAGCTTTCTCATTCTACAAGGTGGGCCATTTATATGGATACACCGTAATAACATGGGAATGGTTGGTGATATTAAAGTCCTGTTTGTGGCACATTAGTATATGTGAGGGGTAAATGCAACCCTCTTCTCCCACTCTTCACACACTGATAGCAACACCGCAGGAGAAATGCCAGCACAGGCATCCAGCATCCATAGTTTCAGGTGCTGCACATCTCGTATCTTCACACCATAGACAATTGCCTTCAGATGACCCCAAAGATAAAAGTCTAAGGGGGTCCGATCGGGAGACCTTGGGGGCCATTCAACTGGCCCACGATGACCAATCCACTTTCCAGGAAACTGTTCATCTAGGAATGAACGGACCTGGCACCCATAAAGTGGTGGTGCACCATCTTGCTGGAAAAACTCAGGGAACGTGCCAGCTTCAGTGCACAAAGAGGGAAACACATCATCATGTAGCAAATTCAAATAACCAGTGGCCTTGAGGTTTCTATTGATGAAGAATGGACCCACTATAGTTGTACCCCATATACCACACCAAACCATCACTTTTGTTGTTCCAACAGTTCTTGGAGGGATCCATCCAATGTGGGTTCGTTTTGTTTGTTAACTTCACCATTCACATAAAAGTTTGCCTCATCACTGAACAAAATCTTCTGTGTGAACTGAGGGTCATGTTCCAATTTTTGTTTTGCCCATTCTGCAAATTCTGTGCGCCGATCTGGGTCATCCTCGTTGACATGCTGCAGTAGCTGGAGTTTGTAAGGGTGCCATTTGTGGGTAGCTAATATCCGCCGAAGGGGTGTTCGACTAATGCCACTCTCCAGTGACATGCGGCGAGTCCTACGCTGTGGGCTCTTGCTGAATGAAGCTAGGGCAGCCACTGATGTTTCTTCATTAGTGACAGTTTTCTTGCGTCCACATTTTGGCAAATCCAACACTGAACCAGTTTCACGAAACTTAGCAATCAGTTTGCTAACTGTAGCATGGGAGATGGGTGGTCTCGTAGGGTGTCTTGCATTGAAATCTGCTGCAATGACCTGGTTTCTGCGTTCACCAGATATCAACACAATTTTGATCCACTCCTCACGTGTTAACCTCTTCGACATGTCAATGGCTGTGAACAAAGAGAAACTTGTAAATAACTCATGAAAGAATAAAGTTACGTTGAAACCAAGCACACCATTGTTTTTCTTGTGACATTACCAATAAGTTTGATGTGTCACATGGCCCTCTTCCTATTGAAAAAACAAAAGTTGTATCCATGATGGCCGACTTCTAAATGGCCACCATGGTCACCACCCATCTTGAGGAGTTTGCCCCCTCACACATACTAATGTGCCACAAACAGGACTTTAATATCACCAACCATTCCCATGTTATTACGGTGTATCCATATAAATGGCCCACCTTGTAGAATGAGAAAGCTTCTGTAATAAAAGTGTTAGGGGCACACCACCATTTTGAGATCCGTGGCAACGTGTCATGCAGGACGCATATCCCTTATAGAAGTAATAAAGTGTTAAATGGCCTATTGAGCAGTGTTTTATCTTCCATTGGATGCCTCTGAGGAATCAAAAGAACTCAGCGAAGTGTTGATATTTACAATAGTGTAGAGCTGGGCGATAGAACGATAACGATATGTATCGCGATATAACTTTTACTCGATAGAGAAATTAAGCTATCGCGATAGACCTCGCCGCTCTTGTCCTCTTTAAAAATAAAAAAAAAATTAAAAAAAAAGGTCAGCCGATCCAAATTCAGTAGCGCAGAGCCGAACCAATAACAGCCGCAGCGTCACGTCGCGTGACTTGTTACGTACAGCACAAGTGCCAAGCCGCACGTGTGTTTGTTTGGGAAGCAGCCAGCGGGTAATGGAGGAAATGAGTGTGCCGACTAGAAAAATCAACCGAAGAGAAAACAGATGATGGTTCCAATGCCGGAGAGATTGTCGAACGGAAGAGCCATAGAAGTTCCGTAGTGTGAAGGTATTTCGGCTATTTCAAGTCTGACAAAAAACAGAGTAGCGTGCACTGTAAATTGTGCTGAAAGCAAGTCTGGAAATACAATAAACTGGTGCATGCATCACACTGTGCGCCACGTTATTGTTTCGGTGAAATGAATTTCTACAATACTGTTACTGTTAATTCTACTCTCTGCAGTGTTTAAATGCTTACATATACACACAGTTACTGTCCGTCCACACATACGACTCGGTTCTGCTTCTATGCCCCAGCTTTGTTTACTTTTTCCCACCGAGGCTTCTAGACTTCTGATTGGCCAACATTTCTGCACGGTTAGGAATCTAGCGCCACCTGCTGCTTTGGCATGTTCATAGCAGCGTTTTCCTTCATTTCTGCCTTTATGTGTGGACGGGATTATTTTTTAAAACGAAAACGGAAAATCTCCGTTTTCAAAAATGCCCGTGTACGTGTGGACGTAGCCTCAGTCTCTGACTGGAAGCGCTAATTCGTCATTCGGCTTTTGTCAGACTAAAGTAACTGTTAAAACTGTTTGAAAAGCTAAGCTATACAACAAGGAGAGATTGAGAATTTCCTTTTAGTTCTCAGTTTATTTGATATTGACAAAAGTTAGTCAGTTTTGTCCGTTCTTCTGTAAAACAAACTAAGATTTATTTTTAGAATTAATACTTTGTTTCTAAGTGGAATTGACAATTTAGTCTGTTTCATTTGTTCTATTTTGAAACTTAAACGCTTTAGCGGCTGCCTTTTGTGTAGTTTGCAATATTTGCCTTTATTTATCTGAAAAAGTCTCATGTTCCTTAAGTACATCTACCCTGTTGAACTTATTATGGGAAATAAATATTTAAAAACAAGCTGCTGATAATTTCACATTTTACTTGTGAGCAACGGCACATTTAAATCTTACAAATATAGTTATTTGGCTTATATCGTGATAGATATCGTTATCGCCTGAAATGAAAAAAACATATCGTGATATGAAAAAATCTCATATCGCCCAGCTCTACAATAGTGTATGCAGTAGTGTAGCGAGGAATTCCCAGACCTCTACATTGGATAGACCAAACAACCACTTCATAAATGCATGGCACAACATAGAAGAGCCACCTCAATGGAACAAGATTAGGCTGTCCATCTGCATCTAAAGGACAAAGGTCACTCGAGGATGCCAATGTTCACATTTTGGACAGAGAAGACAGATGGTTTGAAAGAGGAGTGAAAGAAGCCACCTACGTCCACTGTGAATAATTATCTTTGAACAGAAGAGATGGTTTACGACACCAACTGTCTGCCATTTCTAATCCAATTTTGAGATCCCTTGCCAGACGCCTTAACAACCACGGTCAGAATACGGTCCTCTCAAGTTAGTATTGTCATGATGGTACTGAGTGACAGACAGAAGAAAGGCCTCACAGACAGGGAAATAAACGCAAAGAGGCAGATTTATTGTTGTAGCAAAAAAATACTCTCAAACACCAAAACATACAAAAATACTAATAAACAAAACCACACACATACACAACCCAAGAACTGGAGGTTTCATTAGGAACATAATAATGATGAAACAAGAATAGGTATGTCCCAACTGCTGAACACAGAAACTAAAACTAAGAAACTAAGCTGGGAAAAGGGCAAACTGGGAAGACAGAAGAGCAACACCAAACGCAGTTCAGACACAAGCATTTCATTGCATATCGTAGTTTGTATGACTGTGCATGTGGCGAATAAAATTAAAACTTGAAAGTAAAACAAACTTGGAGAAAAGGTTGATAAAACAATGTGAAAAAGAGGGTGTCAGGTTTATATTGTTGATTGTCATTTATGCTTAGAAATATTTACTCATATATGCTTAAGAGTTTATAGTCGATGTCATATTGATAGGGGTCTGATCCTTAGTAGTCTACAAGGCTTTGTGTGCATTCCAGAGTGTTCTGGCATTCACACCCACATCCTGGGAGCATGGGAGAGGTCGTACCTTCTTTTATTGTTTCATGGTAGGATAAACACATCTATATCTGTTTTAGTATAAGTGCCTTATGTTTAGATGGACTGCTGGACTTCCAGACCAGCAGGTTTAGGGAAGTCGTTTATGGGGTCACATTCTGACCCCACACACACACATACTTACACACACACACACACAGACAGTACTCTTTGTTCACATATATACCTACGTAAGACGTCATGTGTTAATGAGCCTATGCATATTCATGTAACCTCAATAAAAGAGCAGTGTTACGAGGGAGCAGACGAGAGCAACTGGAGTCGGGCGAAGGAATGGCGCTTGTCCAGTTCTCTCCCGTGCACAAGAATCATAAAGAACTTTACCTGCTTGTGTCTTGAACGTTCCAGCAAATAGGTTTATGCTACAAACCTATCAGAGGGAAGATATGATAACAGAACCTAAAGACTAGAAATTACAAATATTACATAAAGCAGAAGAACAAATACAAGAACAGAAATAGAAATAAACACTAAATATTACAATATTCAATAAAACTGAAGCTAGAAACCGCCAATGCCCCAAAGCACAAAACACTGGGTCAAGACCCAGTACTATGACAGTTATAGGAGTCTGCAATCTTAAACTTAACCTCCTAGGACATGGCATCCACATATGTGGACATCACATTTTGGGTTATTTAGACCAAAATACTAAATTTTGCTTTACAAGGGCCTGATATCCACTTACGAGGACATTATACTGCTACTGTTCTATCAAAATTGTAAATGAATATCCTCATATGTGGCTCTTATTTTTCTTAAAAACAAAAATAAGGTAAAAAAAGAAAAAAAAATCTGGTAATTCTTTCTTTTGATGTTCTTGGGCCCCAATATGCCCAAATATCAAAGAGAAATTAAAAATGCATGCCGTGGAAGAGTTCGGGTCTTAGGAGGTTAAGATGATTGACCAGGACGTCCAAAAGAACTTTGTCAGAGCAATGTCACATTGGCCTGCCAGTTTTGTCATAGCACGACATATAGTGTGGATTTTCTGATGACTCAATAATATTTGTTATAAATGAAAGACTTTCCACAAATTTCACAATTACCATAATTCAACACACACTATAATTGCAGTGTGAACGATCAGATTTTTTTTGAATGTGTACATAGAAGTAACAGCCTTTTAGCACTGACTGCTTAAAAATGAATTAACTCCAGTGTGGATTAGTTGATGATTTCTTAAAGTATCCATGCGACCAAAACCCTTTCCACACTGACAACAGACAAATGGTTTAATGCCAGTGTGGATGGCCTGATGTTCTTTTAAGGTTGTATGCAGAGTAAAAGATTTTCCACACTGATCACAGATGAATGGTTTCAATCCAGTGTGGATGAGCTGATGTTTTTTTAAGCTGCCACTCTGAGTGAAAGCCCTGTCACATTGATCACAGCTGAATGGTTTAAATCCAGTGTGAGCGAGCCGATGTTGTTTTAAGTTGCCATTCTCAGTGAAGGTCTTTCCACACTGATCACAACTAAATGCTTTCAATCCAGTGTGGATGAGCTGATGTCTTTTTAAGCTTCCACTTTGAGTGAAAGCCCTGCCACACTGATCACATCTGAATGGTTTAAATCCAGTGTGGATGAGCTGATGTTTTTTTAAACTGCCACTGAGTGAAAGCCCTGTCACATTGATCACAGCTGAATGGTTTAAATCCAGTGTGAGCGAGCTGATGTTGTTTTAAATTGCCATTTACAGTAAAAGACATTCCACACTGATCACAGCTGAATGCTTTTAATCCAGTGTGGATGAGCTGATGTTTTTTTAACTTGCTATTATGAGTGAAAGCCTGTCCACACTGATCGCAACTGAATGGTTTAATGCCAGTGTGAACGAGTTGATGTCTTTTTAATTTGCCATTGTCAGAAAAAGACATTCCACACAGATCACAGCTGAATGGTTTAAATCCAGTGTGGATGAGCTGATGTTTTTTTAAGCTGCTACTCTGAGTGAAAGCCCTTCCACACTGATCACAGCTGAATGGTTTAATGCCAGTGTGGACGAGCTGATGTATTTTTAAACTGCTATTACGAGTAAAAGCCTTTCCACACTGATCGCATGTAAGGCTTCTGTTCCCACTGTCAATGCGCTGTCGTCTTCTGGCCTGCTTCATAGTGGTAGAAGTCTTCTCCACAGGGATCACAACAGGTTCATCTTTACTTGCAGGAACTGGTTGGGTTATGTTGCAATCATCAATGGACCGAGGTTTTGACATGCTTTCCATTCTTTCGCCTACAATGACAAAGAACCAAAACAGTCACATGCAGTTATGGAACGACCAAACCTACAAAGTGTACATATGACGCCACATTGCATTCTTAGAACCTTACTTCAAATTAAGACCATACTTCCAAGAAAGAAAATCCACATATGCATTTACGCATCTATATACATCTACATACTTATATACAGACGTGGACAAAATAGAATAGAATAGAATAGAATAGAATTCAACTTTATTGTCATTGCACATGCACAGGTACAGGGCAACGAAAATTGTTGGTACCCTTTGGTCAATGTAAGAAAAACTCACAATGGTCAAAAATAACTTTAATCTGACAAAAGTAATAATAAAGTTTTTTTTTTATAAATCTTAACCAGTGAAAGTCAGCTGAATTACTTTAAAAAATAAATGCATGAAACAGGCCTGGACAAAAATAATGGTACCCTTAGAAAAAAATGAAAATAATGTGACCAAAGGGACATGTTAATCCATGGTGTGTCCAATCTTGTAATCAGTCAGTGGGCCTATATATAGGACTCAGTGTGTTGATTGATGACATGGTGTGTATCCCACTCACCATGGACCAGAGGAAGCAAAGGAAAGAGTTGTCTCAGGAGATTAGAAAGAAAATCATAGACAGGCATGTTAAAGGTAAAGCCTATAAGACAACCTCCAAGCAGCTAGATGTTCCTGTGACTACACTTGCACCTATTATTCAGAAATTGCAGATCCATTGTACCGTAGCAAACCTCCCTGGACATGGCCGCAGGAGGAAAATTGATGACAGATCAAAGAGACGGATAATCTCAATGGTAACAAAAGAGCCAAGAAAGGCTTCTAAAGAGATCCAAGCTAAAATTCATACTCAAGGAACATCAGTGTCAGGTCACACCACCTGTCATTGTTTGAGCCAAATTGGGCTACATGGGAGACAACCAAAGAGGACTCCATTGTTGAAAACAAATTATAAAAAAGCCAGACTGGAATATATCAAACTACATGTTGACAAGCAACAAAGCTTCTGGGAGAATGTCCTCTGGACAGATGAGACAAAAATTGAACTTTTTGTCAAGGCACATCAGCTCGATGTTCACTGACAGAAAAATGAAGCATATCAAGAAAAGAACACTGTCCCAACTGTGAAACATGGGGGAGGCTCGGTTATGTTCTGGGGCTGCTTTGCTGCATCTGGCACAGGGTATCTTGAATCTGTGCAGGGTACAATGAAATCTCAAGAATATCAAGGGATTCTGGAGAGAAATGTGCTGGCCAGTGTCAGAAGGCTTGGTCTCAGTCGCAGGTCATTTGTCTTACAGTAGGACAATGACCCAAAACACACAAACACCCAAGAATGGCAAAGAAGGAAACATTGGACTATTTTGAAGTGGACTTCTATGAGCCCTGACCTCAATCCTATTGAGCATCTTTGGAAGGAGCTGAAACATGCAGTCTGGAAACGGCGCCCTTCAAGTGGGCCAAAATACCTGCTGAGAGGTGCAGAAGTCTCATTGACAGTTACAGGAATCGTTTGATTGCAGTGATTGAGTCAAAAGGTTGTGCTGCAAAATATTAAGTTGTGGGTACCATCATTTTTGTCTTGGCCTGTTTCATGAATTTATTTTTTAAATAATTCAGTTGAAGCATAGTTGAAAAGCAATATCTGACTTTCATTGGTTAAGATTTATAGAATTTTTATTTATTATTACTTTTGTCAGATTAAAGTTATTTCTGTGACCATTGTGAGATTTTCTTTCATTGACCAAAGGGTACCAACAATTTTTTCCATGTCTGTATACCAGATGCTGATGTTTACTTTCCTTTTGTCATTTATGTTGGAAGTGATAACAGAGCTGTTAATTTGGTTCACAAATCCCTCAGTCAGAACATTTATTATATTTAGATGGAAGCAAGCGAGTTAACTCCTTGGTAACTTCTAACTTAGTTAAATGTCATAAATTCCGTGTTCATGGATGTTAAACTTAATTGTTACACCTGGTAGAACAGCCACACTCATCTTTTTATTGATGGTGAAAGAATTTAGACAGTTTTTCAGCTCTCAGTAAGGCTGCAGTGGTCATTTGACTTTGGGACCTGCACCAGAGTTTGGGCCCAGACATGGCTAATGACATCAGACATAAAGACTGGATAGTGCTGGTCTACCAAGTCATAACCAGGTCACTAATAGGCAAGTTAATTAATACAGTTGATACACTTTAAAAAACAAAACAGGTTAGCTGAACGAAAGCACTTATACTGCGGACAACCAATACATGTCATCGTCCCAAAAAACATGGCCGCTCCAACGGCTTCAAAATAGTTTTAAACAACAAAGATTTAATGAATAACAAAAAAATAAATAAATTGTAGTTATTCTCAAGTATGTTTTTTGTGTAGTGGAGATAATTTGTAACATATTTTGAGTAACTTGTCATAATAGTCGGGTTTCCTTTTAATGAAAGCAGGTTGAGAACCTGACCTGGTAAACTAACTGAATAATGACCTCATTGAATTGAGCTGTTTCTGTGGAATGACTCGTTCTGAAAACTGATGAGTACATACCATAAATATACATTTTTAAATATAAACAATGTTTTACAAGTATTTCACAGACAAATGAACAATTACAAACAAGTCATTAATAGCGATGGGTATCAAAACCCAGTTCTTGTTGAGAACTGGTTACCACTGTTTCAATTCCTTGGAATTGTTTGCCATTTTTGCAAACGATTCCATTATTGATTCCAGTCGCCCCGAATGACGTCACCATGTTGCGGAGCGTCATTTACCTGGCAGGAATCACCGCGCCTAAGCGGCTCAAATGCTCAAAAGTTTGGTTATACTTTACGAGAACGGATGACAACAGGGCAACTTGCAATACTTGCAAAGTAGATATTTCATTTAGAAATAGTTAGCTAGTTTAGTGTTTTCTGTTAATTTATGTTGTAAATTTATGTTGCATGTAGCACCTTGGTTCCTGGAGGAACGTTGTTTCGCCTCACTGTGTACTGTTAAACTGTATATGGTTGAAGTGACAATAAAGCCAACTTGACTTGACTTGAGGAGGAAACACTACGAATATGCAAAAGCATTTGCTCACAAAACACGCGATGACCTTAAATCAGGGCTGCCCAATCCCGGTCCTCGAGAGCTACTATCCTGCAGATTTTAGATGCATCCCTACTCCAACACAGCTGAATCACATGGTTTGATTACCTCTTCAGCATGCCATCGTGTTTGGCAAAGGCCTGATAACAAGCCATTCATTTGATTCGGGTGTGTGGGAACAAGGATGCATCTAAAAGCTGCAGGACGGTAGCTCTCGAGGACCGGGATTGGGCACCCCTGTCTTAAATGAATGTCGTGGTTTTAATTCTGCTCCAGACTCGTGAATCTCAACCCAGCAGCGGTAAAGTTTGCACGTCCTCTCCCGTTAATACGGCAGGTAAATAATCAACTAACAGTGCATATTATGTTAGCGCGATCTGCCTTATTACAAAACCTGCCATTACTGTGCATTTAGGTGACCATGATGAGAGAGACAGACAGAGTCTGGCTCAGATGCTGGCAGTTCTCACTGCAGTCTACCGGTAGCGTCTCCTTTCAGGCCAGGATAGACGAATGTCACCGAGCTGTGACTAAGTTTGTGGTAAAAGGCTTGAACCCATTTGCCACAGCAGATGCCCCCAATTTTCGGTATGTGAATGTGTTTAATTGTAGGCAGGGACATTACTGGATATTCTTGTGTAATTGCTACAGAAGAATATTTATTTTATTATTTTACATTTACAATTTTTTTTCCTGGGGACCCTGTGCCCATTGAAAAGCCGTAGGCTGTGGATCTCTTATCTCACTGTTGGGTTTGTAAGGCCGTGTTACTCCTAAATTTCTATCTTGTTCAAAGAGAAGATATAAAACAAAGTTCTAAGCTAATCGACCTTAGTGTTCTCCTTTTTTAAAAAGAATCGATAAGAGAATCGATAAAGAATCGAATCGTTAAACAGAATCGAAAATGGAATCGGAATCGTGAAAATCTTATCAATACCCATCCCTAGTCATTAAGATATTCTAGTTGCTTTACGAAATTTTTCTTCAGCAGTGATCTGTCTCTCATTTGGGAAAGACAGGCAAAATGTCAGTGTGTACAGAATTAGATATTATTATTATTAATAATAATCAAAATAATTACAGATTAATGTCTGTAGAATAATGTTGGTGATTTTTCTTTGTCACCTTTGATGAAGAACCAATGTTTCTGACTACAGGTGCTGAGATGCTGCTCCAGCAGACTCTTCGCCTCCTGCCAGTCACCTGCGACAGCAAAAAGATTTTTATTTTTTAATCCAGTTAAAATTATTGTAGGGCACTACTGCAGACCATTGTATTGTGTAGCATTATTGTGCCTCGTAGGTTCAGCACCAACATCAGAATCAGAAAAACCTTATTAATCCCAGAGGGAAACTAAGTTGTCATAGCAGGAAATATACAACAAACAACATGCACTCACTGAGCTTACGAAGACAGGGAGCTGCTACAACAGCCTGCCGCTAGAACAGCGTCATCTTAAAAGACACATTACTGGTTGGTGATTCTGTTATTAAATGTTGAGTCTGTTGTATTCTATCCACCTCATCAAATCATAATACTCAGTACAACATCTTCATTTGAAGGAAAACAAATAGCTGAACACAAACGATTAAAAAAAAACAAGGTCCTGCTGGAAGCTCCAAGCAGACAAAATGACAGGGGCTGAACGGAACGTACAGCCGAAAACAAAATTAGCTAAGAGAGAGAAACCCTGTAGACAGTTATCGAGTGAGGCAACTAATATGATTATAATGTACTCACCCTCGACCCCCTCTCAGAATAACCCGAACTAAAGATACCCCAGCGGAGAAGGCCGGCTTTGTAGTTGGACTAGGACTAGTAAAGACAGCTGGCTCACTCTCCTCCCATGTTAATGGCTACCTTGCAAAGAGACCAAGCTGTCCGAGCTACGAGAGCGTATATGTTTCCAATTACGCATGAGAAACAGAAACGTGATCTGCCGGAGACCAGAGGGGCAGCAGTAAGGAAGCTCAGTACAGCCCACACAATATTTGCCTCAGTCGGCTTGAAAAAAACCTCAAACTCCTTGATAACAAGTATGATGACTGTGGTTACACTCTTTCTTCTGAAGGCCTACTTTGTGCTCTGGGCGGGCACGCGCACTACGTCTTCTTCGTCTTTGTGGTTTGTCGGCGGTTGGCAACAAACGTTGGCAAACAAGGATGTGGTGCAATACCGCCACCAACTGGTTTGGAGTTTGTTCATGATTCGCTCATACCAAATAATAACACTAATAAAAAAAATAAAAATAAAAATAAATAGATGAATACTACCGCATATATACATCCTCGTATCCTTCCATACAAATCAGCCTGTTTTAGAAACAGGCTAATAAAGCCCCCAAAAACTTTCACATCTGGATTTCCTTTTCAAAAATCCTTTATATCTTGCTTAATCTTGTTTTCCCCCTGGTTTTAAATTATATAACTTCTTTCTTCCTGATCTATTTCAGAGTGCAACAGAACATGTTCTATGTTTGTCATTTATTCCACAGCGACTACATTTCCCCCCTTGATGTATCCCTGTAATGAATAGTTTACAGTTTAACCCAGTGTGTCCAAAAATGAATCTCCTCTCTCCTGGTGCTCTCTGTACTTCTTATGTGTCCTGTTTTCCTTTGAATAGAATAAAACCACCCCCTTGTCCTCTCCTCCTCCCACCGCTACCATCTTTTCCTCATTTTCTGTGAATTATCATGCTCTCCATTTCTGCTTTGCTAATACTGATATTTAAATGTATCTGATCTCCTTTAACAGTATGTTTTGCAATTTTATCTGCCAATTTTATCAGCTTTGTTATTATTTTTATAATTATGTATTATACTGACAATTTCATTCACACAGCATTCTATATAAAACAGCAAGTATATGTAAACTATCAATTCCTTTCTGCTTAGGCGATTGTGGCTCAAGAGTTGGGAGTTTGTCTTGTAATCAGAAGGTTGCGGGTTCGAGCCCCGGCTTGGACAGTCTCGGTCGTTGTGTCCTTGGGCAAGACACTTCACCCGTTGCCTATGGTGGTGGTCAGAGGGCCCGGTGGCGCCAGTGTCTGGCAGCCTTGCCTCTGTCAGTGCGCCCCAGGGCAGCTGTGGCTATAATATAGCTTGCTATCGCCAGTGTGTGAATGTGTGTGTGAATGGGTGAATGACTGAATGTAGTGTAAAGTGCTTTGGGGTCCTATGGACTAGAAAAGCGCTATACAAATGCAGGTCATTTACCATTTACCATCAGATGATATCAGCTCAGCACATAAGCAAATCACAGAAGAATGGGGCATAACTGAGAAGGTGATTGCAGTTGTCACAGACAATGGTGCAAATATAGCTGCTGCAGTTCATAAAGCTGGATGGAGGCATCATACATGTTTTGCACACACACTGAATTTAGTTGTAAAAGACAGTGTCAAAGCTGTCCCAGAAGTGGTGCAGGTGCTGGAAAAATGCAGTCGTGTCCTTTTTTCACCACAGCACAAAGAAGCTCAAGGATATTCAGCAGTTGAAAATTTCAGAACACAAGCTAATTCAGTCAGTAGATACCTGCTGGAACTCTGTCTTTTACATGTTGGAGTGGATCTGTGTGCAAAATAAAGCCGTGACCACAGCCTAGCTTTTAGGGAAGAATGCATTGTGCTTAAATGTGGGAAAATTATCCCTGATTAAGGAAACAGTTGATGAAGAAGTAACACAGGAAGTTTAATCTGAAAAACATGTTTAAGTCTCCAAAATTATTCCACTTGTGTCACTCTCATGCTCCCACTCTTAACTGTAAGCTCAACACCTACTGTTGGTTCTGTCTCAGGGCCTTCTACTTCAGGGTCTATCCCGAGTCCTCCACCCGAAGGTCCTGCTGCAACAAAAGGACAGATTTTGACATGCAGGTTGTGTCAAGCCAACATCACCTGTCAGCTTTCAGTGATGTACTAATTAAAATACGCCGGTACTCAGAGGAAAACCTAATTCCCTGAAATAAAGATCCATTGGTTTGGTGGCAAGAGCATGAACAAGCCTTCCCATCCCTAAGCAGACTTGCAGTGAGATACCTAGGAATTGTTGCTTCTTCTGTACCTAAAGAGAGAATCTTTTCAAAAGCAGGAGAGGATGTGAGCAAAAAACGGAGCAGATTTAAAGGGAAAACTGTAAATATGCTTTTGTTCCTAAACAAAAACCTGTGAATAAGGGAATGTGTTACTGTCAAATGTTTTTGCTGAAATGTAAAGCCAAGATAAACGTTAAATGACATGTTTAATTATTTTGAAGGGGAGAATCTTTGGTTGCCAGTCTTGAAGAACACCAGCGCATATCCACACATGAAAGATGGAGGGTCCAGATACTTATTTTACACTTAATGGAGCACTGTGGGGAGTATTTCTTGTATATAAACTATATCAGCTATAAGGTTGTTCGTGGTTTGTGTGTGTTGTACGCACACATGCACACACATACACACACTCTTCATTTTCATGACTATTTACATTGTAAATGCTCACTAACTGAAAAACATAGAAGTAGGCATTAAAATTTACTGCCTAATTTACTGACCTCTACATTGGAGAGACCAAACAGCCACTTCACAAGCGCATGGCACAACATAGAAGAGCCACCTCCACAGGACAAGACTCAGCAGTCCATCTGCATCTTAAGGATAAAGGACACTCTTTCGAGGATGCCAATGTTCACATTTTGGACAGAGAGGACAGATGGTTTGAAAGAGGAGTGAAAGAAGCCATCTATGTCCACTGTGAGCGACCATCTTTGAACAGAGGCAGGGGTTTACGACACCAACTCTCGGCCATCTATAATCCAGTTTTGAGATCCCTTCCCAGACGCCTTAACGCCCACTCACATCCTGGGCCATCTGATCTCAGGAATTCGCATGATAAGGTGGGGCCAGGTTTCACAATGAACTCACCCGAAACTCTGGCGGATTGGGTCCCACACCCAGTTTCACACCTTGTCTCAGGCGATTAGAGGATCATCAGGGGGTCCTTTTGTCCCTCTGTGGGGGGTTCCTCCCACTAGGTTTATATCTGGGACTCTCCACCATTTGACCTTAGAACTGAAGAAGCTTCTCGGATGAGAGGTGAAACGTCTTCAAGTAACTTAAAGAAGTCCAGACGCTTTTCTTTGCAAGCTCCTTCGACTTTCTAGCAGTCCTTCACAAACAAGGAACAGTCTGACTGTTCTCTCCATCTGTCAGCTGCTGCTGGCTCTTCCTCCTCCTCTTCCCCACACTGCTGAGCCCGGGGTCTTTTGGAGTGTAATTTGTTTCATAGTTAGATACCTGACTGCCAACTAGGGATGGGTACCGGTATCATGGCACCGGTTCTGTCATAAACGGTAGTAACCAGACCGAAAAGCAGCGCACATTTCGGTGCTTTATTTTTTCCTGAGCTGTGATACACTTTAGATTCTAGCCAATCATTTTACGTTTCCGAGGATAGTAGGCGGGTCCAGGTACGTACGTTCTTTTAGAGCAGAGCTACAGCAGAGGCGGAGCCAGATATTTGAAACACCCGGGGCTTAGCCCAAAAGGGTAGTATGCATGTGGGATTTTTTTTTTTTGTTTGGGGGGGGCAGAAATGACTGAAAGATTAATAGGCTCTGTTTTGAGTTTTGTTCAAAAAAGAATGACTTGATATAGGGAAAAATATATATCACATATGCAGGACACCTTAAACTAGTTTTTTAATTAAGCAGCAAAGCAGAACAAAATCGGGGCTGTATCAAGACACGAGGACTAAACCCCAATTCAACCAGACCCAGAACTGATCCGGAATTAAGACAGGATTACAACAGTTCAAAATCAGGACTACTGAGGACTTAACCAAGACAGAACCAGAATCAGAACTAGATGATAGTAGCACTAAAATCATCATAGACCTGCACTACACTTGTTTTTTAATTCTACCAAAGTCCACTATTTAGACTAAGAAAAGTTTATATAATTATTTAGCCTTGTTGTGCAAACAAGCTGCATAATGTAATAAATGTAGAATTTGAAAAATAACAAACCTAAAAAGAAACACTAGGTACAAGATACAGTGGGGCAAAAAAGTATTTAGTCAGCCACCGATTGTGCAAGTTCCCCCACCTAAAATGATGACAGAGGTCAGTAATTTGCACCAGAGGTACACTTCAACTGTGAGAGACAGAATGTGAAAAAAAAAAATCCATGAATTCACATGGTAGGATTTGTAAAGAATTTATTCGTAAATTAGGGTGGAAAATAAGTATTTGGTCACCTCAAACAAGGAAAATCTCTGGCTCTCACAGACCTGTAACGTCTTCTGTAAGAAGCTTTTCTGTCCCCCACTCGTTACCTGTATGAATGGCACCTGTTTGAACTCATCATCTGTATAAAAGACACCTGTCCACAGCCTCAAACAGTCAGACTCCAAACTCCGCCATGGCCAAGACCAAAGAGCTTTCGAAGGACACCAGGAAAAGTATTGTAGACCTGCACCAGACTGGGAAGACTGAATCTACAATAGGCAAGCAGCTTGGTGTGAAAAAATCAACTGTGGGAGCAATCATCAGAAAATGGAAGACATACAAGACCACTGATAATCTCCCTCGATCTGGGGCTCCACGCAAGATCTCATCCCGTGGGGTCAAAATGATCATGAGAACGGTGAGCAAAGATCCCAGAACCACACGGGGGGACCTGGTGAATGACCTGCAGAGAGCTGGGACCAAAGTAACAAAGGTCACCATCAGTAACACACTACAACGGCAGGGAATCAAATCCCGCAGTGCCAGACGTGTTCCGCTGCTGAAGCCAGTGCATGTCCAGGCCCGTCTGAAGTTTGCCAGAGAGCACATGGATGATACAGCAGAGGATTGGGAGAATGTCATGTGGTCAGATGAAACCAAAGTAGAACTTTTTGGTATAAACTCAACTCGTTGTGTTTGGAGGAAGAAGAATACTGAGTTGCATCCCAAGAACACCATACCTACTGTGAAGCATGGGGGTGGAAACATCATGCTATGGGGCTGTTTTTCTGCCAAGGGGACAGGACGACTGATCCGTGTTAAGGACAGAATGAATGGGGCCATGTATCGTGAGATTTTGAGCCAAAACCTCCTTCCATCAGTGAGAACTTTGAAGATGAAACGAGGCTGGGTCTTCCAACATGACAATGATCCAAAACACACCGCCCGGGCAACAAAGGAGTGGCTCCGTAAGAAGCATTTGAAAGTCCTGGAGTGGCCTAGCCAGTCTCCAGACCTCAACCCCATAGAAAATCTGTGGCGGGAGTTGAAAGTCCGTGTTGCTCGGCGACAGCCCCAAAACATCACTGCTCTCGAGAAGATCTGCATGGAGGAATGGGCCAAAATACCAGCTACTGTGTGTGCAAACCTGGTAAAGACCTATAGTAAACGTTTGACCTCTGTTATTGCCAACAAAGGTTATGTTACAAAGTATTGAGTTGTATTTTTGTTATTGACCAAATACTTATTTTCCACCCTGATTTACGAATAAATTCTTTACAAATCCTACCATGTGGATTCATGGATTTTTTTTTTTTTCACATTCTGTCTCTCACAGTTGAAGTGTACCTCTGGTGCAAATTACTGACCTCTGTCATCATTTTAAGTGGGGGAACTTGCACAATCGGTGGCTGACTAAATACTTTTTTGCCCCACTGTACATGAGGACCTATGATACGGTGATACTTTTGGTAAACAACCATTTGAACAACAGGTGTGTCTCACCTGCTCATATTCATCTCTGTTCTGTCCTCTCTCTCCCTCTCTGTTCCTCTCTCTCCCTCTTTGTGCTGACAATCATCAAATATACAGTTGAAACCAGATATTTACTCTTCAGATAAAAACACTTTTTTTAATTGTAACATCAAATCAGACTAAATGTTTATTTTTTTAGATTGATAAATATAAAAAACATATTTGTTAACTTTAAGAGTAAAGAGAGAAACTGTCTGTATTTCTTAATTGTAAATGGCACCAAATTGTATTCAAAATTGAGCCACACTTATGGAGCTCCACAGTTCTTTTCCTGGTGTTTTGGTTGACATCTCTTGATGTTCCCATGTCACAGAAACAGGCTCTGTGTTTTGCCTTATATGCATCCACAGCTGTGCCACTAATTTACTCACATGGACTCTACTAACCTGTCAGAAGCTTCTTCAGCTCAGAATGGAATCGTCTGGAGTTTTCTTATTAATTAACAATAAACTTAGTGTACATGTACTCCTACATTTGATGAAAGTGATGATAAATAGACAGCTCTGTCTCTCTTTATTCTGACATTTAACTCATTCAAAAGATGTTTCAATATTTATCTAAAACAAAAGTTTACTCTAAATTGATGTTGTACAGTAAAAATGTTTTATGTTTTCCCCCTAAAGTGTAAATATCTGGTTACAAATGTGAATATCCTGCTGCGTACTGAAATCCCTCTTGTTTTGCATAGAAATATACTGAACAACATACAAAGCATAATATATAAAATAACATTTACCTGAGTTTTTTCTTTGAAAGAAGCCTCTAATGTCCATTCTTATATTTCAGTGCATAACTGAAACCGATTTAGTCGGGGAGGGTAAGAACTGAAAATATGAAATAAACACACATGTAAGCTAAGACTCTCTAAAGAAACAGCATTGTTGTTGTTCGGCTTTTCATTTCGCCATTTGTTGATTCACTTGAAGAGCAAGTAACGTAATATTGGTCAAGTGATCAGTTTGATATCAATCTTTCGTGATACACCGTCATATTTACATTATTTGTACAGTAAGAATGATTTGCTTTGGTACCTGCTCAAACTTAAGCTCTCCTTAGTATGGCTGGCTCCGTTTCTCCAACAGTGCACTCACAGGCAGCAGCTGCCCCGCCCCCTCGCTCAGTCGCTTAGTGCCTGAGCTCGGATCATACCAATATCAGGGGGGATTCACGCACAGTCGTAAATTCCCACAGTGCACTATGTGCTTCGAATATTGTGTGTAGTAGTGATGGTAAATTTGATTCTTTTTACTGAATCGAGTTTTAATGAGTCACTCACCAAAGTGAATCGGCTGTTTTGAGTCATTTGATTCACTGAGTCAGTTGACCAGAGAGTGCAAAAAAATTTACATTTTCACCCAAACTTAATTTGTTTCTCTTTTCATGTAAATCCCACTGCTAAGATGAATGATTCTAAAAAAAAACCACAAAAAAACCCCAACTATTTTATAGAGCAAAAAAAGAGCAAAAACATTTCTAAAATTAAGCAATTTCCTATCAAAATTGCTTAATAAACATTTATTTTTGTTTATTTTTATTTTATTAGTATTTTCCTTAAATGTGTTAAATATATATTTTCTCATCTAAATGTCGACTGAGCTGTGAGCCAGGGGGCGGTAATGCGCCTTAACATTGGTTGCCAACCAAGAAGAAGAAGAAGCTGCGAGCCAGGAGGGAGGGGGTGAGTGAGTGATTCGTTCGCTCGTTCTATGATTCAGGACAGGAGGGAGGGGGTGAGCGGGTCCTGAGTGATTCGCTTAAGCTTACGATTCAGCACAGGAGGGAGGGGGTTACTGAGTTCTGAGTGATTTGCTTAGGCTTACGATTCAACACAGGAAGGGAGGGGGTGAGTAGCTCAAATGTGTTGTTAGCATGTTAGCAGAGCGATGCTACTCTGAACCGAGGAGTTATTTTCTTGATGTGAACTTCTACTCAGGGTTTTTTCTTCCAGTTCAGAGCAGAAATGCTTTTGTTAAGAAACTGGCTGTTGTTTCCCCCCCGCAATTTTAATTATAAGCTAGATATATTTCTACTAATGGAATTAGTTTGCTAACAGCAACAGGGATGTCAGTGAGTCAGTTGGGCTTGTGAATCATGATTCACGAGTCAGTAAAGTGATTCTCGAGTATTGAACGATTCGTTCACGAATCGAACATCACTAGTGTGTGTGTATTTTTGTCCTAGATTGTCTGACGCAGCAGTTAGGGGGCAAACTCTATGTCCAAGTTTGTCTTTGCACAAGCAGTGCAGAAATGGCTCCGATACGCCCCAGATCGTTTGGGTGGTGCAGGACGCACATCATGCATCCCCATCCCAGAGTAAAAAATTACAAACTTCTGTGAAACATATAAATGTAAATCGGAAACTGTCTTTTAATAAAGTATTTAGCAAACGAAACATACCTATTGACCTTTTTTGTTTATTATTTATTGCGGATCATCTATACGGATGTGGCGGTTAACTGAACCGTGTTTCCCCAGGTAAATAGCTACTTCTTCATCGAGGTCGCTGTTAGTTAGCCCTTTTATGATTACTGCGTTTGGGATTTTAATTGCCTCTTTAAGTACTACGTCCATTTTGTCAAACTAGGTTTTGATTGTTTCTTATCGTTGTAATACTTAATAAGATGAGTTTCATGCAGTTTCAAATCAAATCACTTTTATTGTCACATCACATGTGCAGGCACACTGGCACAGCACATGTGAGTGAAATTCTTGTGTGCGAGCCCCACAAGCAACAGAGATGTGCAAACACAACAACACAAACGGGCAAAATACAAGAATGGCCAACCTGAAACTAATAAATATATGTACAATATATAATAGTGTATGCATTTCTGGATGTGTATACTAAATAATTTCCTACGTGTGTGTGTGTGTGTGTGTGTATACACATTTTTACAAATTAAATAGTAAAAAAAAAATAAAAAAAAATAAAAAAAAAAAATAATAATAATAATAATAATAAAATATATAAAATATACAGAGTTGAATATGTGCAAAACAAGTGGCATTTATATACAGTGTGGAGTGCATAATGTTGAAGTTCCAGTAGTGAAGCTGAGGTGTCTATGACGTGTTCAGCAGTCTGATGGCCTGATGGAAAAAGCTGTCTCTCAGTCTGCTGGTACGGGACCGGATGCTGCAGAACCTCCTTCCTGATGGAAGCAGTCTGAACAGTTTATGGCTGGGGTGACTGGAGTCCTTGATGATCCTCCCCGCTTTCCTCAGGCAGCGCTTCCTGTAGATGTCTTGGAGGGAGGGAAGCTCACCTCCAATTATCCGTTCAGAGCACCGCACTACTCTCTGGAGAGCTTTGCAGTTGTAGGCGGTGCTGTTGCCATACCAGGTGGTGATGCATCCAGTGAGGATGCTCTCAATGGCACAGTGATAGAAGGTCCTGAGGATGCGGGGGCTCATGCCGAATCTTTTCAGTCTCCTGAGAAAGAAGAGGCGCTGCTGCGCCTTCTTCACTGTTTTGTTTGTGTGTACTGACCACGTAAGATCCTCAGCCAGATGTACTCCAAGGAACCGGAAGCTACTCACTCTCTCCACAGCAGCGCCGTTGATGGTGATGGGGGTGTGTACTTCTCTGCACCTCCGGAAGTCCACTATCAACTCCTTTGTCTTTGCGACGTTGAGGGTGAGATGGTTGTCTTGACACCAGTGGGTCAGGGCGCTGACCTCCTCCCTGTAAGCCGTCTCATCACCGTTGGTGATAAGACCCACCACTGTAGTGTCGTCCGCAAACTTCACAATGATGTTGGAGCTGTTAGTGGCTGTGCAGTCGTAGGTGTAGAGTGAGTACAGGAGAGGGCTCAGTACACACCCTTGTGGAGCACCAGTGTTCAGTGTGATGGGGGATGAGGTGATGCTGCCCAGTCTGACCACCTGGCGTCTGTCAGACAGGAAGCTAAGGATCCAGCTGCAGAGGGAGCTGCTCAGTCCTAGATCCTGCAGTTTCCTGTCCAGCTTCGAGGGAACGATGGTATTGAATGCTGAGCTGTAATCTACAAACAGCATTCTCACATACGTGTCTCTCTTCTCCAGGTGTGACAGGGCAGTGTGTAGTGTCAGGGCTATGGCATCATCAGTGGTCCTGTTGTGGCGGTATGCAAACTATAGAGGGTCCAGTGAGTCGGGTAGTGCAGAGCAGATGAAGTCCCTGACCAGCTTCTCAAAGCATTTGCTTACGATGGGGGTCAGGGCTACAGGTCGCCAGTCGTTCAATGAGGAGATGGTGGAGGATTTCACAATAACTCCTGGCTGGCTCGCTAACTTGTAACACTGATGTGCGTGTTTCGAATACTCCCAGATCAAAAAAAAGAGTATGTCACCCAAATTTGACACCAAAGAGCTCAAAAATTTGGCCCAGTAGGTTCGGCTATGTACAGGAGAGGCGAACTGAATGAGACTCAGAAAACCGCGAGTTTTGAAAAATAATCAGAATACTTTATTAATCCCTAAGGAAATAATGTGGATTACAGTTATTCTAGGAGAAATTCTAAAAATAGCAACAGTGACAGACTAAACTCCAAACAATACATTGTTAGAGATTTTACACATTTAGGAAATAGCACTAATATATAAAGATCAATCAATTATAAATATCAAGGATTAACAGAAGGGATAATAAATAAATATCAAGAAAATTGACAAGAATATTACAGAGTAGAAAAGAGCTTATGTAAAAAGGGTGTAACTTTTGCAGTGTTTACAGTGTGTTGGATGGAGGAGTTGTACAGGGAGATGGCCACAGGCAGGAATGACTTCCTGTGTTGTTTGTTTTTTTCTGTTAATCTCAAGCTGTGTCCCAAAACGTTGGCTGCATCCTTCGGAGGACCCAGCCTTCGCGGTCTACGTGGGCTGGGTCCTTCAAAGACCGAGAAGGCCAGAAGTGCGAGGCTGTGAAATGGGATGGTCTAGCCTTCAGATTTGCGTCACCACTGTCTTGGTGGAGTTTAATAAACTCGGCCGTCTGCTCCTTGCTATCTAAAATATAACAGGACACTGAGGTAAATTCTCAACCGTCTCACACTTCTGTTTAATCAGTTTTCTGTTTAACATTTATTCAGCTGTGTGAAAATCCCAGAGGAACCCACTCGATGGATTAATAAAGTTTTATTTAATCTAATAATCTAATAACTTTGATCGCAGCCAAACCGATTTACTCCAGAACAAATAAAACACCCAAAAAAGGCAAAAAATTACATTTTTAAGTTATCTGAGTGACTTATATCATGTTTAACCTGAGTAGCAAAAGAGCGTGGGTCTGAAAACGATAAAGCCGGGAGTCCGCTGCTCTTGCCGGCTGGAGTGACCATTGAACCCCCCGGCTTGCTATCGAGCTGGTGGGTAACAGACATCTCCGAAAACGTCGGCACACTTTTGCAAATATGTAATGTCTTGATAAACCAACCAGATATTTGTAAATTACACAGCTACTTTCTCGCCTTAAAACATGTTAAAAGTTTATTTTGTGGCCCAGAAAGATTAATAAGAGTAATTTTCAAACTTAGTAGCGGCCGCCATTATTGTCAGCTGAAATTTGACTGGGCCGCGCTATGAATTCTGGGTTATGGTTTGCCACGAAGCACACATCCGACCCATCCTTCAAATTCGGGGAAATGAAAGACGCATTTGTCAGCTGCATTTGAAGGAGTCGACGAATTGGGACAGCCTTCGTCGCCTGGCTGTGATGTAATCGGCCTTCAAATGCGGCCTCCGGAGGATGCTGCCGACGTTTTGGGACACAGCTTCAGTCTCTCACTGAAAGTGCTCCTGTGACTAGCTGGTATGTCATGGAGTGGGTGGGAAGTATTATCCATGACTGTCTTTATCTTGAACAACATCTGCCTTCAGACACCACCCTAACGGAGTCCAACATTACTGGCCTTGTGGATCAGTTTATTTAGTCTGTTGGCATCTGTGACCCTCAACCTGCTGCCCCAGCTTGCAACAGCATAGAGCGGTGGTCCCCAACCTTTTTTGCGCCACGCACCAGTTTATGGTAAATGGTAAATGGCCTGTATTTTATATAGCGCTTTACTAGTCCCTAAGGACCCCAAAGCGCTTTACACATCCAGTCATCCACCCATTCACACATACATTCACACACTGGTGATGGCAAGCTACATTGTAGCCACAGCCACCCTGGGGCGCACTGACAGAGGCGAGGCTGCCGGACACTGGCGCCACCGGGCCCTCTGACCACCACCAGTAGGCAACGGGTGAAGTGTCTTGCCCAAGGACACAACGACCAAGACTGTCCAAGCCGGGGCTCGAACCAGCAACCTTCCGATTACAAGGCGAACTCCCAACTCTTGAGCCACCATCGACTGCCCGACAATATTTTCACGGACCGGCCTTTAAGGTGTTGCGGATAAATACAACAAAATAAAACTAGTGCCGGTATTGAAAAACAGAAGATTTATTCATAACACACGTGGAAAGACCCAGGAAAACCGAGTTAACGATAAGAAAATAACGCTAAAAACCCTGAAAACCATACATTTCACACCTGAGCCTCAACTCTTGCGACCCGGTACCAAACGACTCACGGACCGGTACCGGTCCGAGGCCCGGGGGTTGGGAACCTCTGGCATAGAAGATAGCACTGACCTTATGCAATCTTGGACTTTGTTGTCATTGTCGGTTGTTGATTTGTCCTATTCTCATTGTCTGATGGATTATAATGGCTGTTTGTACAAAATTTGAAAACTATGCATACTCTCTCTCTTCATGGATAGATAGATGCGTGTGTTTGTGTTTATCTGGCTAAATTCGATATGGTTCCAGCAACAGTTTTTACAGTAAGATATGTTTTATATGCATGTACAATCTTTAATATACATATATACACATGAAAACATACATATATGTTATCTGTGGGTGTGGGGCAGAGAGGGTGTTCGCCCAGGGCACCAAACAGGCTAGGACTGCCACTGCTGACAAAACACAGAATGTGAAAAAGAGGGGAGGCATGATAACAGAACCTAAAGACTAGAAATGACAAATATTAGATCAAGCAGAAAAACAATTAAAAGAACATAAATAGAAATAAACATCAAATATTACAATATACAATACAATACGAAAGAAATTCCACAAATTCAATACACGCTACAATTGCAGTGTGAACAATCTGATTTTTTAAAATGTTTACATAGAATTGGCCGCATTTCAGCACTGACCAATAAAAAATTAATTAACTCCAGTGTGGATTAGTTGATGATTTTTTAAAGTATCCATGCGACGAAAACCCTTTCCACACTGACAACAGACAAATGGTTTAATGCCAGTGTGGATGGCCTGATGTTCTTTCAAGGAACTCATGCAGCTAAAAGATTTTCCACACTGATCACAGCTGAATGGTTTCAATCCAATGTGGAGGAGATGATGTTTTCTTAAGTTTCTACGCCGAGTAAATGATTTTCCACACTGATCACAGCTGAATGGTTTAATTCCAGTGTGGATGAGCTGATGTTGTTTTAAATTTGTAATATGAGTAAAAGCCTTTCCACACTGACCACAGACAAATGATTTAATTCCAGTGTGGATGAGAAGATGATCTTTTAAGCTTTTACTATGAGTAAAAGACTTTCCACACAGATCACAGGTGAATGGTTTATCTGTAGTATGGATGAGCTGATGTTCTTTTAAACAGTTACTATGAGTAAAAAACTTTCCACACTGATCGCAGCTGAATGGTTTAAATCCAGTGTGGATGAGTTGATGTTTTTTTAAGCTGCCACTCTGAGTGAAAGTCTTTCCACACTGATCGCAGCTGAATGGTTTAATGCCAGTGTGGACGAGCTGATGTTGTTTTAAGTTGCCATTTTCAGTAAAAGCCTTTCCACACTGATCACAGCTAAATGGTTTTAATCCAGTGTGGATGAGTTGATGTTTTTTTAAGCTGCTATTCTGAGTGAAAGTCTTTCCACACTGATCGCAGCTGAATGGTTTAATGCCAGTGTGGATGAGTTGATGTTTTTTTAAGCTGCTATTCTGAGTGAAAGTCTTTCCACACTGATCGCAGCTGAATGGTTTAATGCCAGTGTGGACGAGCTGATGTTGTTTTAAGTTGCCATTTTCAGTAAAAGCCTTTCCACACTGATCACAGCTAAATGGTTTAAATCCAGTGTGGAGAAGCTGGTGTTTTTTTAACTTGCTATTTTGGTTGAAAGCCTGTCCACACTGCTCGCAGCTGAATGGTTTAATGCCAGTGTGGACGAGCTGATGTCTTTTTAAGTTGCCATTCTCAGTGAAAGTCTTTCCACACTGATTGCACATGAAGCTTCTGTCTCCACTGTCAATGCGCTGGCGTCTTCTGGCCTTCTTCATAGTGATGAAAGTCTTCTCCACAGGGATCACAACTCATTCATCTTTACTTGCGGGCATTGGTTGGTTTTTGTTGAGGTCATAAATTTGGAGAGGTTTCAGCACACTTCCCCTTCTTTTGCCTATGATGACAAAGAACTAAAACAGTGACATGCACTTCACAAAACCTATTTAGTGTACATATACATACATATATCTATACTAGGGCTGCCACAAACGATTATTTTGATAGTCGACTAGTCACCGATTATTTATGCGATTAGTCGACTAATCAGATCATCATCCACTGGACGTAAAACGTACAGCTTATTGCACCAGCAGCATCTGCTCTTATATAACTATCATTAGCTTACAGCTTTAAGCTTTTAAGGTGCTAACTAAAAATAAAGACAAGATGATAGTTTATTCAGTTTTAATGAAATTTGCAGATTGTTTCGGTAAAGTTTAATAAACTCCTTGCTATCTAAAATATAACAGGACACCGGAGTATATTCTCCAGCATCTCACACTTCTGATAATCAGCTGTCTGCTTGACGTTCATTCAGCTGTGTAAAAACTATAACTTTAATCTCAGCCAATCCGATTTACTCAGGAACAAATAAAATACAAAAAAAAAAAAAAAAAAAAAAAAAAGCCAAACAACAACATTTTTAATTTATCTAAGTGACTCATATATATTTAACCTGAGTAGCGAAAGATGGCGGTGGGTTTGAAAACAATTTGCCGGGAGTCCGGTGTTCTAACGGCGCTAGTGACCTAGCCCCCGGCTAGCTATCGAGCTAGTGGGTAAAAGACGTCTCCGAAAACGTCGGAGCGCTTTTGAAAATATGTGATGTCCTGATAAACTGAGCCGATATTTGAGGTTTACACAGCTACATTCTCGCCTGAAAATATGTTAAACGTTTATTTTGTGACCCAGAAAGAATAATAAAAGTAATATTAAAACTAACTAGCTACCGCCATTGTTGGAAACTAAGCTGGGCCGCGCTATGAATTCTGGGACACAGCTGCTTCTTCTTCTTCTTTGGGGTTTAACGGCAGCTGGCATCCTTGTACATGCAGTGCTGCCATCTTCTGTTTCAGTCCGTTATTACACTCTTAAATCCTGCTACTTATTCCTGCGTCTTTTGTGATCTTACAAAGCTTCAAACGACGCGTCGACTATTAAATCAGTCGTCGACGATTTTGATAGTCGACGTAATCGTGACTAGTCGACAAATCGTGGCAGCCCTAATCTATACACACACACACACACACACACACACACACACACACAGTGTGAAAAATAGTAATCAATACAAGGGATGGCTATTTTAAAGAATCTAACATTTTTAAGAATCTAAAATCTGAGTATGTTTTGAGTTATTTAACATTTTTGTGTCTCCTAATTCCATATGTGTTCATTTGGAGTTTTGATGGTTTCAATTAGAATCTATAATGTAAAAAGTCATTATAAAACAGAAAAATCATGAGAAGGTATGTCTAACCATTAGACCTGTGGCTTAGTCAGCCTGGCTACAGAGCTGTTCCTGTTTTCCTCATTTACTAAGATTTCATAACTTTATAGAGGGCTTTTTCTTGTTCAGGTCAAAAGAAGCATGAATTAGTCTTCAGTGTAGGTGTACTTATAAGTTCTTCCAGGGAGTCAAACTTCTCTGGTTTGTTGCCTTCTTTTTCAGAGCAGCCAAAGTGTGCAGAGGATGTAATACTATTTACAAAATACGCTATCAGAGATTATCAGAGGAAATAAAGCACAACTGTGTATCAGCTGTGAAAAATGTATCATGTGCAACACTAGAACATATTAATAGATACTTTATTATACAACATGTAGAGTGTGTAAAGGTTAAAAAAAAATACAGGACCAAAAACTGATCCTTGAGAAGCTTATTTTCGGGAGGGTTAAAAACGGCTAATTTCATCCATCCATTGATTTAATGTAAGCAGGTTGAGAACATTATTTTTCTTCAGCAGTGATTTGTCTCTCATTTGGGATAAACAGGCAAAATGTCACTGTGTACAGAATTAGATGTTATTATTATTATTAAAATAACAACCAATTAATGTCTGTAGAATAATGTTGGCGATTTTTCTTTGTCACCTTCAGTGAAGAACCAATGTTTCTGACTACAGGTGCTGAGATGCTCCTCCTGCAGACTCTTCGCCTGCTGCCAGTCGCCTGTGACAGCAAAAAGATTTTTATATTTAAGCCAGTTAAATTTATTGTATTATTATAAGGCACTACTGCAGACCATTGTATTGTGTAGCATTATTGTGCCTCGTACTAACATCACAAACATCAGAATCAGAAAAGCCTTATTAATCCCAGAGGAAAACTAAGTTTTCATAGCAGGAAATATACAACAAACAACATGCACTCACTGAGTGTAGAAACAAGAGTTATGATGGATAAATACTGGATAGTAGGAACAAAAAGAAGGGGGGGGAGGGGGGCGCTTATGAAGACAGCTGCTACAACAGCCTGTGTTCCAGATCTACTGGCGTTTAGATCAACTGGCGTTGGTCGAACAGATGTGTGACAGTCTTGCGTTTCAGGAGCTGCTACCGACAAACCAGCAAAAGAAAAAAAAAAAAAAAAAAAAAAAAAAAAAAAAAGCCAAATGTCTTGATGTTGTTGAACAACAAAATGTTTAAAAATGTGGCGAGTTTACCTGGTGATATCCTCATGTGCGACGCGATAGCGAAAACAGCAAACAAGTAATACCACGCCGATGTTGTTTACGGGACAGCAAGAGTAAACGATCGGGAGACTCTTGTCGTCGTTATCGTTCCCCTTGTACGGTTTATTTCTCCGGTTTCAGCGTTTTTGCTCCACAACTACAGCGAGCAGTTTACTTTATGCACTAACATGGAGTCGAGTCAACCAGCGCCACCTCTGGCCAAGTGCCACAGCCTACAGCCAGATCAACTTGTGACACACATCTGCACCACGTCTGAATTCGTTTCATGCACAACACATTTGTACTAGGGCTGCCACGATTGGTCGACTAGTCACGATTACGTCGACTATCAAACTCGTCGACGACTAATTTAATAGTTGACGCGTCGTTTGAAGCTTTGTAAGATCCTGAAAGACGCAGGAATAAGTAGTAGGATTTAAGAGTGTAATAACGGACTGAAACAGAAGATGGCAGCACTGCATGTACAAGGATGCCAGCTGCCGTTAAACGCCGAAGAAGAAGAAACTGTCCCAGAATTCATAGCGCGGCCCTGCTCAGTTTCCAACAATGGCGGCACCTAGTTCGTTTTAATATTACTCTTATTATTCTTTCTGGGTCACAAAATAGACGTTTAACATATTTTCAGACGAGAATGTAGCTGTGTAAACCTCAAATATCTGCTCAGTTTATCAAGACACCACATATTTTCAAAAGCGCTCCGACGTTTTCGGAGACGTCTGTTACCCACTAGCTCGATAGCGAGCCGGGGGCTAGGCTAACTAGAGCCATGAGAACACCGGACTTCCGGCAAATCGTTTTCAAACCCACCGCCGTCTTTCGCTACTCAGGTTAAACATGATATACAAGTCACTTAGAGAACTTAAAAATGTTATTGTTTGGCTTTTTTCAGTATTTTATTTGTTCCTGAGTAAATCGGATTGGCTGAGATTAAAGTTATAGTTTTTACACAGCTGAATAAACGTCAAGCAGACAGCTGATTATCAGAAGTGTGAGATGCTCGAGAATTTACTCCGGTGTCCTGTTATATTTTAGATAGCAAGGAGTTTATTAAACTTCACTGAAACAATCTGCAAATTTCATTCAAATTTAATAAACTATCATCTTGTCTTTATTTTTAGTTAGCACATACCTTAAACACTTAAAGCTGTAAGCTAATGATAGTTATATAAGAGCAGATGCTGCTGGTGCAATAAGCTGTACGTTTTACGTCCAATGGATGCATAATCTGATTAGTCGACTAATCGCAAAAATAATCGGTGACTAGTCGACTATCAAAATAATCGTTTGTGGCAGCCCTAATTTGTACCCTTCAATTGTGTCTGTTTGTGCGTCATGCAAATAAACCTTTGAAATGAATGAAATGACCCTAATATTTCACTATTGTTGTAACATCACATGTCGTTAGCGTAGTCTGTCTGCGTCTTTTCTCTGCGAGCAAACATTTTAGAGTTGGTTGTTATATACAGTCTGTATAAGTGTGGTTAATCTAATAAACATTTGTAAGGAGATGGCAGTTACTGTGAATGTACAGCAGGTGATCAGTAATAAACAGTCAGACAATGACTCTGACAATCTCATTCAATCTTGCAGACTGAATGCACCTTCTGTGGAAAGTGGTACCACACAGTGTGTGTGGACTTCCCCTGTGCAGAAGGAGACTACAAATGTTGTGGGTGCTAAATAAACAGAAAAAAGTGATCCCTGTTGTCTTTGCTTACTGATTGTTTTTAGTGTTGACAATCCACATTGCTGGGATTGCATCTTTCAACATGTTTGTGGGTAGATTTGGATGTACCAGGGGTTAGTGCAGCCACTCAGCCTCTACTCAATGTGATCATAGCAGCAGGTGCAGATGTGTCACAAGTTAATCTAGTAGTAGGCTGTGGCACTTGGCCACAGGTGGCAGTAGTGGACTGACCTCCATTTGAAACTGGTCCAGCTGCTGTGTGATAGTGGATCTGCTACAAATTGAAGATCATAAGCAAGTTTTGGAAATGAACCCTTGTATTATGTTGAAAAACAAAAAAATGACATTGATTTTGTTGCGGGTCACTTGGTGTTCGCTTGCTCTGCGGTAGAGTATCACTTCCTGTTCCTGCTCAAACACAGTGGTGTTTCTGAGTAGCTTATTTGCCTAGCAATTTAATTAACAACTTTTAAATACATTCTTCTTTCATAGTATAATCTTCACGTGCTTCATCCGAAGCACACTTTCTGTGTACTCACTACCTAATTTATAGCCAAAGTATTCACTCACTGTCTCTGTACTGTCTCGCTAGCTTAGCTTAGCTCGTAGCTGACTCATTAGCACCATGGCTACTTCACCTGTCCCTCCTGCACTTTCTTGCTCATTGTGTCAGATGTTTAGTTACTCCTCGGCCTCCTTTAGCAGTAATGATATCTGTAACAAATGTAGCATATTTGCAGCTCTGGAGGCCAGGATTACTGAATTGGAGACTCTGCTTCGCACCCTTCATTCACCCGTAGCTAGCCAGGCCCCTGTAGCTGGTGCAGCCGAAGATAGCGTAGGCCCCGCTAGCTGTTCCCCGGCAGATCCCAAGCAGCTGGGGGAAAGAGGGCGGCTGGGTCACGGTGAGGAGGAAGCATAGTCCTAAACAGAAGTCCCAGGTACACCACCAACCCGTTCATGTGTTTAATCGTTTTTCCCCACTCGGCGACACACCCGCCGGGGGTCAAACTCTGGTAGTTGGCGATTCTGTTCTCAGACATGTGAAGCTAGAGACACTGGCAACCATAGTCAATTGTCTTCCAGGGGCCAGAGCAGGCGACAATGAAGGAAATTTAAAACTGCTGGCTAAGGGTAAACGTAAATTCAGTAAAATCATAATTCACGTCGGCAGTAATGACACCCGGTTACGCCAATCGGAGGTCCCTAAAATCAATATTGAATCGGTGTGCAACTTTGCCAAAACAATGTCGGACTCTGTAGTTTTCTCTGGTCCCCTCCCCAATCAGACCAGGAGTGACATGTTTAGCCGCATGTTCTCCTTAAATTGCTGGCTGTCTGAGTGGTGTCCCAGAAACGATGTGGGCTTCATAGATAGTTGGCAAACCTTCTGGAGGAAACCTGGTCTTGTTAGGAGAGACGGCATCCATCCCACTTTGGATGGAGCAGCTCTCATTTCTAGAAATATGGACAAATTTATAAACAAACAACTTAAACATAAACAATTACAAAGAAAGAACAATACAGTATCCACATCTGAACCAAAGAGTAAAACAGTGAAATGTGGATTATTAAATATTAGGTCTCTCTCCTCCAAGTCTTTGTTAGTACATGACTTAATAATTGATCAACAAATCGATTTACTCTGCCTTACAGAAACCTGGTTGCAGCAGGATGATTATGTTAGTTTAAATGAATCAACACCCTCGAGTCATTCTAACTACCAGAAATCTCGAAGCACAGGCCGAGGGGGCGGTGTGGCAGCAATTTTTCCACACCAGCCTATTAATTAATGAAAGACCAAGACAGACTTTTAATTCATTTGAAAGCCTGATGCTTAACATTGTCCACCCCAGCTGTAAAACTCAGAAACCAGTCTTACTTGTTATCATCTATTGTCCACCTGGGCCTTACACAGAGTTTCGGTCTGACTTCTCAGACTTTATATCTAATTTAGTTCTGAGCTCAGATAAAATAATTATTGTGGGTGATTTTAACATCCATGTAGATGCTAAAAATGACAGCCTCAACATGGCATTTAATCTGTTATTAGACTCAATTGGTTTCTCTCAAAATGTAAAAGAACCCACCCACCACTTTAATCACACTCTAGATCTTGTTTTAACATATGGCATAGAACCTGAACATTTAACCGTGTTTCCTGAAAACCCTCTCCTGTCTGATCATTTCCTGATAACATTTACATTTACAATAATTGATTACACAGCAGTGGAGAGTAGACGTTTATCAGAGTAGATGTCTTTCTGAAAGCGCTGTAACTAAGTTTAAGAATATAATCCACCCACTGTTATCATCTCCAATGCCCTGTACCAACACAGAGCAGAGCAGCTATCTGAACGCTACCCCAACAGAGGTCGATTATCTTGTTAATAATTTCACCTCCTCACTACGTACGACTCTGGATACTGTAGCTCCTGTGAAAACTAAGGTCTCAAATCAGAAGTACCTGACTCCGTGGTATAATTCTCAAACACGTACCCTAAAGCAGATGACTCGTAATCTGGAGAGGAAATGGTGTGTCACAAATCTAGAAGATCATCATTTAGCCTGGAGAAATAGTTTGCTGCTTTATAAGAAAGCCCTCCGCAAAGCCAGAACATCTTACTATTTGTTATGGCCCTAGCTGGGCCTCCTGATACTGCCCTTGTGTGGGCGTGGTGTTTTTCTCCGCCTCCTCCTCTTTTGCTCCACCCCTCTGTCTCTCTCTTGCTCTCTCTCTCTCCCCAGGACACAGCTGCTGCTCATTGGACTCACTTACCACCTGGGCCCAGTCAGCAATCACCTCTCTGAGGTCATATAAGCTGGGGATGAGCTGTGAGCAGGGTGTGGGGTGTCTCTGCTTGGTGTGTAGGTAGCCTGCCTGAAGTGTGGAGTTGTGGAAGCAGTATAGCTGCTTTACGTGAGTAGTGTGGGCTTGTGGGCCTTGGCAGCAGTAAAGCCAGCTACTGTTAGTGACAGGGTGAGCTTGTGGGCCCCTGGAAGTGCCTCCTCGTGGTGTGGAGTTTTTGTTTGGTTGTTGTGTTCTTTGTTGTTGCCACCTTTTTTCGGCATGTTATTGGTAATACGGCGTTTCCGGCTCCTTATGTTATGATTATCTACAATAAAGACTATGTTATTTACTAAGAACACCTGTCTGTTTTCCTTTCATTCTGTTCTGGACTCATTTGTTACTGGTCCCCTCACTCGCATGCCTAGACCCCTTTGGGGGGGACGTAACACTATTCATCACTGACTGAAGAAAATAAGAACAACCCCAGGTTTCTCTTCAGCACTGTAGACAGGCTGACAAAAAGCCAGAGCTCTTTTGAGCCAACCACCCCTTTAACGTTAACTAGTAATGACTTCATGAACTACTTCACAAATAAAAGTTTTATCATTAGAGAAAAAATTACCAATAATCATCCCACAGATGTAATATTATCTACAGCTGCTCTTAGTACCATTGATGTTAAGTTAGACTCTTCTTCTCCATTTGATCTTTCTGAGTTAACTTCAATAATTACTTCCTCCAAACCATCAACGGGTCTTTTAGACCCCATTCCTACAAAACTGCTCAAAGAAGTCCTGCCATTAATTAATTCTTCGATCTTAAATATGATCAACCTATCTCTAATAATCGGCTATGTACCACAGGCCTTCAAGCTGGCTGTAGTTAAACCTTTACTCAAAAAGCCATCTCTAGACCCAGCAGTCTTAGCTAATTACAGGCCAATCTCCAACCTTCCTTTCATATCAAAAATCCTTGAAAGAGTAGTTGTCAAACAGCTAACAGATCATCTGCAGAGGAATGGTTTATTTGAAGAGTTTCAGTCAGGTTTCAGAGCTCATCACAGCACAGAAACAGCTTTAGTGAAGGTTACAAATGATTTTCTTATGGCCTCTGACAGTGGACTCATCTCTGTGCTTGTCCTGCTAGATCTTAGCGCAGCATTCGATACTGTTGACCATAATATCCTATTAGAGCGATTAGAACATGCTGTAGGTATTACAGGTACTGCACTGCAGTGGTTTGTATCATATCTATCTAATAGACTCCAATTTGTGCATGTAAATGGAGAGTCCTCTTCACACACTGAGGTTAATTATGGAGTTCCACAGGGTTCAGTGCTAGGACCAATTCTGTTTACATTATACATGCTTCCCTTAGGCAGTATCATTAGAAGACATAGCATACATTTTCACTGCTATGCAGATGACACCCAGCTCTATCTATCCATGAAGCCAGATAACACACACCAATTAGTTAAACTGCAGGAATGTCTTAAAGACATAAAGACCTGGATGGCCGCTAACTTTCTGCTTCTTAATTCAGATAAAACTGAGGTTATTGTACTCGGCCCTGAAAATCTTAGAAATATGGTATCGAACCAGATTCTTACCCTGGATGGCATTACCTTGGCCTCCAACAACGCTGTGAGGAACCTTGGAGTCATTTTTGACCAGGACATGTCCTTCAATGCACATATTAAACAAATATGTAAGACTGCGTTCTTCCATTTGCGCAACATCTCTAAAATTAGAAATATCCTGTCTCAGAGTGACGCTGAAAAACTAGTTCATGCATTTATTACTTCCAGGCTGGACTACTGTAATTCATTATTATCAGGATGTCCAAAAAACTCACTGAAAAGCCTTCAGCTAATCCAAAATGCTGCAGCAAGAGTACTGACAGGGACTAGAGAGAGAGAACATATTTCTCCTGTTTTGGCTTCCCTTCATTGGCTTCCTCTTAAATCCAGAATTGAATTCAAAATCCTGCTCCTCACATACAAGGTCTTAAATAATCAGGCCCCATCTTATCTTAATGACCTTGTAGTACCATATCACCCTATTAGAGCACTTCGCTCTCGCTCTGCAGGCCTACTTGTTGTTCCTAGAGTATTTAAAAGTAGAATGGGAGGGAGAGCCTTCAGTTTTCAGGCCCCTCTTCTGTGGAACCAGCTTCCAGTTTGGATTCAGGAGACAGACACTATCTCTACTTTTAAGATTAGGCTTAAAACTTTCCTTTTCGCTAAAGCATATAGTTAGGGCTGGACCAGGTGACCCTGAATCCTCCCTTAGTTATGCTGCAATAGATGTAGGCTGCCGGGGGATTCCCGTGATGCATTGAGTTTTTCCTTTCCAGTCACCTTTCTCACTCACTATGTATTAACAGACCTCTCTGCATTGAATCATATCTGTTATTAATCTCTGTCTCTCTTCCACAGCATGTCTTTATCCTGTCTTCCTTCTCTCACCCCAACCGGTCTCAGCAGATGGCCGCCCCTCCCTGAGCCTGGTTCTGCCGGAGGTTTCTTCCTGTTAAAAGGGAGTTTTTCCTTCCCACTGTTGCCAAAATGCTTGCTCATAGGGGGTCATATGATTGTTGGGTTTTTCTCTGTATCTATGAAGCGCCTTGAGGCGACTTTTGTTGTGATTTGGCGCTATATAAATAAAATTGAATTGAATTTTGACCCGTACTGTGTAAATCCACTCAGAATTGTCAAAAAACTGCAATAAAACAATAGCAACTTTACTTCCCATCAGATAAACATGTAGAACACAGACATACAACTGTTAGACTTTCCATAACTATTTTAGGTACAATTTGGTTTTTCATTCTTACAAACACATTTCTTTTGAACTTGCCCAACGTTCTCAGTTTTTCAATGCTCAACATTTTCAATTTTGTCCACATGATGGACAGAATGTAACTGTGTGCTTTCTGCAGATGTACTTCTTGCATTTCTCACAAAAAGTGCTTGTTTTCAAACAGGAATCTTCCTAACTAAGATTTAAAACAAAAGATTCTACGTCTCCTCCAGTCTCACAAACAGATGACAAACCAAGCGACACACCTGAGTCACTGACTTTCTTAAATCCACTCACTCTCACTGGCTCTGTTTATTACTAATCACTGTGTAACTGCTGTGAATTCACAGTAACTGCCGTCTCCTTACAAATGTTCATTAGATTAACCACACTTATACAGACTGTATATAACTACCAACTCCCAAGTCATGTTGATGGATTGCCTATATTGGCTGGAAATATTAATTTCCAGGGAAAAGACATAGGCAGACTCTGCTTACAGGATGTGATGCGACAACACTAATGAAATATTGATGTGTCATATTTGTCCAAGGTGTATTTCATTGTTATGGGAAAAGAGAATATTAAAATCATGATGACCAATTGGAGTGGTGATTTCTATGACTTTGTGTATATAATTTGGAATTTTGTACAAATGTAGGCCAATAAGGAATATATGATATCATTTCATTCTTTTCAAAGGTTTATTTGCATGACGCACAAACAGACACAATTGAAGGGTACAAATGTGTTGTGCATGAAACGAATTCAGACGTGGTGCAGATGTGTGTCACAAGTTGATCTGGCTGTAGGCTGTGGCACTTGGCCAGAGGTGGCGCTGGTTGACTCGACTCCATGTTAGTGCATAAAGTAAACTGCTTGCTGTAGTTGTGGAGCAAAAACGCTGAGACCGGAGAAATAAAACGTGCGAGGGGAACGATAACAACGACAAGAGTCTCCCGATCGTTTACTCTTGCTGTCCCGTGAACAACATCGGCGTGGTATTACTTGTTTGCTGTTTTCGCGATCGCGTCGCGCATGAGGATATCACCAGGTAAACTCGCCACATTTTTAAACATTTTGTTGTTCAACAGCATCAAGACTGACGGAGTGTGTTTGAGATAACCTCACAAGTGTCACAGGTGACACATTTGGCGTTTTTTTGCTGGTTTGTCGGTAGCAGCTCCTGAAACGCAAGACTGTCACACAACTGTTCGACCAACGCCAGTTGATCTAAACGCCAGTAGATCTGGAACACCTGCCGTTAGATCAGCGCCATCTTAAAAGACATTACTGGTGGTGATTCTGTATGGGCTCAAAATGTGGTCATAAATATTTTGTACTTGTAAAAAAGATGTGTGTGTGCGTAAAAAAGATGTGTGTGTGCGTAAAAAAGATGTGTGTGTGGACTTAGAAAAAAACCCCCTGCAAGTTACAAGTACGGATTTTGACCCTATTTTTCTTTCTTTCATCTGATTGGTCAATGTCATGTCAATCACAAATGTAACAATCCAATCAGAGAACAGATGGGTTTGGCTGTTGGAGGGGCGCTTTTATGAACTGCAGGTCCTTGAAGGGTGATACAGTTTGAAGCTGGAGGATCGCTATATAAATATCCGATAGCAGGTAGGTCCCCTAACTTTCAGTAGCTGTTGAAAGGATAAAGTTGTGGTATATCAGTGGTTAGAAATACCATTATTACTTTAGGATTAGTTTAACACAAAGTCAGGGCCGACCCAGGACCATTGCTGTGAGTCACAGTGCGCAGCATAAAAGTCCTTTCACATCGGACACAGGATGTGCTGCTAATGCTAACTGCTAACTAAAAGCAAAGGATCCAGAATTTGTTACGCTGGCTGCTGGGCTCTGTGGGTTTTTGCAGCAGCTCTACCTGTACTAGATGCACCTGCTCCTTGTCTTTTCTATCTCTGACTTTATGTCCTCTACAAGAGTTTGTTTTTTTTGCTGCTTCTTCAAATGTTCAATAAAAACATGTATGCTAATTCATAACGAAGAAAGCTTTGTAATGAAGACTGTCATTTCCAAAACACTGCCCGCCCCCACCCCGCGGTCCGCAGCGCTGTTGGAAAGGCTGTGGAAGTCCCTGTATTAAACACGTAGTCCTGTGACACAAAAATCACCAAACTCGGACGACCACAGACTGTTTTCCTTCGTGGTGATGAAGGAAAACGCTGGGTTGGCATGTAAAAGGGCATTTATTCCCTTCAAAGACCTGCAGTTCAAAAAAGCGCCCCTCTGACAGCCAAACCCATCTGTTCTCTGATTGGATTGTTACATTTGTGATTGACATGACATTGACCAATCAGATGAAGGGAAGAAAAATAGGGTCAAAATCCGTACTTGTAACTTGCAGGGTTTTTTTTTTTCTAAGTCCACACACAAATCTTTTTTTACACACACACAAATCTTTTTTTATACACACACAAATCTTTTTTACGCACACACAAATTCTTTTTACACATACAAATCTTTTTTACGCACACACAAATTCTTTTTACACATACAAATCTTTTTTACGCACACACAAATTCCTTTTACACATACAAATCTTTTTTACGCACACACAAATTCTTTTTACACATACAAATCTTTTTTACGCACACACAAATCTTTTTTTACACATACAAAGTACAAAATATTTATGACCACATTTTGAGCCCATAATTCTGTTATTAATTGTGGAATCTGTTGTATTCTATCCACCTCATCAAATCATAATACTCAGTACAACATCTTCATTTGAAGGAAAACAAATAGCTGAACACAAATGATTAAAAAAAAATAAGGTCCTGCTGGAAGCTCCAAGCAGACAAAATGACAGGGGCTGAACAGAACGTACAGCCGAAAACAAAATTAGCTAAGAGAAAGAAACCCTGTAGACAGTTATTGATTTAGTAAGCTATATAATTATAATGTACTCACTCTGGATCTCCTCTCAGAATAACCCGAACTAAAGATCCCCCAGCGGAGGAGGCCGGCTTTGTAGTTGGACTAGGAGAGAGACCAAGCTGTCCGAGCTACGAGAGCCTATATCTTTCCAATCACGCATGAGAAACATAAACGTGATCTGCCGGAGACCAGAAGGGCAGCAGTAAGAAAGCTCAGCACAGTCACACTCCGTCGTAGATAACAAGTATGATGACTGTGGCTATAATCATTACTCGGTAAGTCTACTTTCCGCTGTGTGCACGCGCAGTACTTCGTCTTCTTCTTTGTGGTTTGTCGGCGGTTGGCAATAACGACTCATTACCGCCACCAACTGGTAGTGATGTGTCCTGTGTGTCAAAGCTTCGAAGCGTGTGTCGGCTAATCTTGGGGGAGTTTTTGTAAAGCGCGTATCGAGGCTTTCTTTGATTACGTATGCAGTGACGTTCAAGGCCTCGCGGGCAGCCCGTACCATGTGACTGATTCAGGAACTGGCTCGCCGGTTCGCGCCAGATTCGAAATAAAATTGGCATCAAAACACAGCTGATTTCCCCCATCACATTGTGTTGTGGAATTAGATTACGTACGTGCTACATAGATACTTGAGCATTTCATCGTCGATAGAACCAGCAAGGTAGAGATTTTTTTAATCTCCTCTCTCCTTATCTCATCTGTTCTTATAAAGTATGCACACAGTAATACATATCCCAAATGATAACCATAATAAAAATAAACAACATGACTGACTTTAATTATCCATAAAATCATCACATTCTCTGTAAGATTAAGGTCAACTATTGAATGGTGTATATTTTAAAGACTTTAAAACAAAGTTAACGCTGAAAGTACTAACATCACTTTTTTTTTTTTGGACGATTTCTGGACGATTCTAGCACCAGTTTTTTACAGAACGTTGTGTGAAATCAAGGAAAATATGGAACGCCAGGACTGCCATAATGAATTAATTAAATACACCATTAAATCATTAGTTAAATGTGTCAATAATTAATTAAAATTGGAATTAATTAATTAAATAAATAGTTATGACACATGTAATTAATTAATTATTGACACATTTAATTATTTATGTAATTCACATTTTAATTAATTATTGACACATTTAATTAATTAATTATTGACACATTTAATTAATTATTTATGTATTTCACATTTTAATTAATTATTGACACATTTAATTAATTATTGACACATTTAATTAATTATTTAATGATATATTTATTTATTTCATTTTGGCAGTCCTGGCGCCTGGCTCTCATCATGAAATAATTTTATCTGTCAGCCTCACCCATCAAACTCAGGGGGCGGGGTTAACGCTGATCGAGTCAAAACCATTGCTTTGGCCTGGTGGCCATTGTTTCTAGCACACAACAACCTGCATGTGGAAGCTAACAGAACTGAACTTTGAAAAACCCTGTTTGTGTGTCACCAAATACCGTTTTAATATTTTTTTAGCCGAGAATGTAGTGGTTTAATCTTCATGTGTCTGGTCGGTTTGTCAAGATACAGCCTCTTTGCAAAAGTGCTTCGATGATTTCGGAGATGTCTGCCCAGTCTCACGGCAAAGCGTGGGATAGACCTGTTCGCCTCGCAAGCAATCCCACCGACAAAGCGCAGGCCCCGGTACACAGCTGTAGTAACCCCCGCTGACTTCTTTTACTGCGGTTATATTTATCGGTGTTTTATTTCCTGATGTTCTTATGTGTCCTACGTGTTTCAGTCGCCAATTCTGAATTATAACTAACATTAAAAACATGTTTAAGGAGGCGAGAGAGCAAATAAATCTGTTTAACATCTGATCTTTGGGTTTTTGTTCAGTAATCAGCGTGACCTGTGTATAAACACATAAAAGAGATAACGTTGGTGTTTCCGTCATGTAGTAACTGCTGGCTTTAACTGTACAAAGGTTGTTCGACACTATGAAACACATACAGACTTCATGATGTTCGGCTAATATTTTTATTGTGAATATTAATCATGCTGACCTCGCTCTGTACACCACGCAGCGAGGTCAGCATATCCACGATATCCTCAGCTCCATGAGTTAACACAAAGTTTCCCAGCTGACTATCTAACTTCCAACTATTCCAGAGACGTGAAAATATACAGCATAAAGAAAAGTGTAAGAGACTCAGCAGCAGATTAGAATAACAGTTATACATTTAATAAATCACCAAATGAATCCAAGAAACGAGCAAACCTGTTCCGACAATTTGAGTTTGTATTCCCTCAGCTGCAGACTCGCTGCTGTTTAAATGTTTGAAAAGGAAGATTAGATATAAAAAAAAGTCAAACATAGACTCAGTCTGCCTTCACATTTGATATGAGGCCAGCACGTATAGTGGCTGTGTCCTGTTTTAAGATCATACATGTAAAATTGTTGTCTGACCTCCGTCGATCCAGCCGCTCAGAGTCCGTGGTTACCATGGTTACTGCATAAGCAGCTATAATGTTAACAGCTGGCACTGAGGAAACCTACCGGCAGCATGAGTGTTTATGTTTTTCATTGCAAAAGAACTGTCTGAATGGTTAACTGAAGTTAACTTGGATAAATTATAGTTAAGGAGAATCACAGATAACGCCCACGTGAGCTGTGCGACTGTTCACCACTACACTGAAATCAGCAGGCTATTACTGAAATACATGTGCTATATCATAAACTATGATATAAATAGGGAGGTCCTATTAACATGTTTAGTTTTAAAGGACACCTTCCTGCCTTTAGTCTCATTCATGAGCAGTATTAGTTTTCTTCTAACATCCAGAAGTCTGCACGATGTGTTTCATAGTTTGTAACAAGCCTTTGACAGGTAAACATAACATGACCGAAAAAGCAAAAAAAAAAAAAAAGAGAGAGAGAGAGAGAGAGAGTATTGACATAAGAAGAGAAAATACTCTCAATTATGGAGACAGGCAAATGGTTCATTTATGTTTGATGTGTGTTTATTCCTCCCTAAATATCGTCGGTGAAGTTTGCCATGCACGTCAGATTTTCCTGCGCATTTTTATACGTCTGCCAACAGAGAGAGAGAAAAAATCACATTCTAACAGACAGCTGGTGCTTAGAATACAGTTGAATAACTATTAAAAAACAGATGATATTTAGATGATAGTTCAGTCTAACACATGTGCCAGTGAACCATTAAACGTCTGTGAAACTATGCAGTTATGAAACGTAACTTTAACTTCAGCCAAAACTGATTTGCTCAGTTGTAAATAAAACAGCGAAGTAAACGTGACCCGACAGACAGAACCTGAGTGAATGAAGTCCAGCGTTTAACCACTGAGAGCTAAAACTCAGCTGAGGTTTCAAAGCTGTGTGCCGGTGATTGGACATCAGCCGCTGATGAAGCTGTTCGCCTATAAAGTGCTCTGTAAGGAAACAAGCTCCAGCAGCTCTGCGCTTGGGGAAAACACTATATTTACTTATCTTGTGCAGAAAAATGCGCTGACATTGCTTTATATCGAGCACCGGCTGCCCGGTTAAACTGTGACTATCACCAGGTAACGTAGGCGTGTTTCTTGAATTAGCAGCAGGTGTTAAACAGCTGACAGATGAGGAGGAGGATGCATGAAGGTAAACTGAGGGTCTGTTGAGCTGATCGCTGGTTTCGTGAGAAAAATGTCAGCTCGTTCTTTATGTTACAGAAGCACAGAGACACAAGACCAGGCGGAAAGAGACGATCGTTCGGTGAAAATGAGAATCTGCGAATGCAACATGTGGAACACGGAGAGTGGAATATGTAAACAAACCGGTTAACGTAACCCCCTGGGTGCACTCTGCATGCTAATTGTTAGCAGAGCTAGTGAAATCTCTGAAAACATCTGAGCACTTTTGCAAACATGTTCTATGTTGACAACCTGACCAGACATACGTCGCGACATTCGCGGCTAAAACACTGTTAAAAGTGTAGCTGGTGACAGAAAAACGGGGTATTTTAAAACTACACCACCACCATTGCTGCCTGTGATTTGATCTGCATTCTGGGATACCTGGCTGCCCCAAGTCTACACAAGCAATCGATTATCTAGGATCGACCTGTTTTGACTTACTTTGCACGGCAACCAATCAAATGTTAGAGAAGCTGCATGGGCAGCGTTAACCCCGCCCCCTGAGTTTGATGGGTGAGGCTGACAGATAAAATTATTTCAAGATGAGAGCCAGGCGTCAGGACTGCCAAAATGAAATAAATAAATATATCATTAAATAATGAATTAAATGTGTCAATAATTAATTAATTAAATGTGTCAATAATTAATTAATTAAATGTGAAATACATAAATAATTAATTACATGTGTCAATAATTAATTAATTACATGTGTCATAACTATTTATTTAATTAATTAATTCCAATTTTAATTAATTATTGACACATTTAATTAATTATTTAATGGTGTATTTAATTAATTCATTATGGCAGTCCTGGCGTTCCATACAAAAAGGGCAGACTTCGATCAAATATGAATTCTGAAAACATTAATTTCCTGCTAAAACCAAGGAAAAACCCTGTATATCCCTCAAGCTATCGTCCAATATCCCTTATAAATGCAGACCTTAAAATAATCTGCAAAGCTCTCTCAAAGAGACTAGAGAAAATAAACCCCCTCTTAATTCATCCTGACCAAACTGGTTTCATAAAAGGTAGGCACTCATCAACAAATACTTAATTTGATAGATTACTCATACAGTAAAAACCTTGAAACTACAATATTTTCTTTAGATGCAGAAAAAGCATTTGACAGAGTTAACTGGAAATTTCTATTTGCAACTTTACACAAATTTGGTTTTGGATCCTCTTTCATTAACTGGTTAAAAATATTATATAATTCCCCAACAGCTTGTGTCAGAACAAATGACCAAACATCCTCCAGTTTCTGTCTCCTGAGGGGCACCAGGCAGCGATGCCCACTCTCCCCTTCACTTTTTGCAATTTTTATTGAACCACTAGCAGTAGCAATTAGACAGAATTCAGTAATTAAGGGCATAAAATGCAAGAACGTGGAACATAAAATCAGCCTTTATGCGAATGATTAGGGATGGGTACCGGTGTCCGGTGCCATCATGGCACCGGTTCTGACATAAACGGTAGTAACCAGACCGAAAAGCAGCGCACATTTCGGTGCTTTTTTTTTTCCTGAGCTGTGATACACTTTAGATTCTAGCCAATCATTTTACGTTTCCGAGGATAGTAGGCGGGTCCAGGTACGTACGTTCTTAGAGCAGAGCTACAGATTAAAAATGCCCAAGACGAAGCGGTCAAAAGTCTGGCTGTACTTCACAGCAAAATATGCAAACTCAGCAGCCTGCAACAAGTGCTTTAAGCTGATACTGTGATACTGTCAAAGGAGGTAACACCTCAAATCTGATGAAACACCTGGCGACGCATAGCGTTTTTTTTTTTAAAGCCGAGAAATGCGTCGTATTTGATAGCTTGCTGCGAGACCTCACACCGTGCACATCTACTGCGGGTGGGTTGCCTGTTATCGGACCCGGAGCAACATCCCCCAAAAACACGAAGAATGGAGTCCTGGCCCCTAGCCCTGCCAGTGTAGCAGAAATGATGACGGATGATGATGGCAGCAGCAGCCGTTCTTCTCTGCGTGAGTAGTTTAATGTTGTTCGTGTGTAATTTACATTGAGTAGGCTAACCACGTTATTACATTAATGCATGTAAGGTGAACTAGCAAACATCATCATAGCTACATGCGGCTGTCTTCTTGTTTGATGGCAGATGCTCCCTTCACCCTGGCCCAAAAGGCTAAAATGACCAAAGAAAAAGTGGAAAACAGCTGAACATGAGAGGTTTTTGGACAAAGTTTGTGTTTTTTCCGTTGTTTAAGCACTGCTTCCAGCCAAGAGTGATACCATATATGCCCCATAGCTGCAGAAAAGGCTAACATTGCTATCTTTTTACAAAAAACCAGCTGAACATGAGAGGTTTTTGGACCAATTTTGTGTTCTCCATTCTTTAAGCACCGGTTTGAGCACCGTTTGAGCACCGGCACCATTTCAAAAGTACCGATTTGGCACCGGTATCGGATAAAACCTAAACGATACCCATCCCTACGAATGATGTGTTACTTTTTCTCCAAACCTCACAAACCAATATCTCTGGGGTGATTGAATTTATAAACTCTTTTGCAAGAATATCAGATTACTCAATTAACTGGTCAAAATCTACAGTCCTTCCGATTAATTGCTCCTTCCATAATTCTTCTTCTACACCACTGCTATCAGGAAATATAAAATATTTAGGTATTAATGTTTCTCCCAAGCTTGCAGATCTGACTAAATTAAACCATATCCCACTTTTAAAGTAAGTAGAAGGTGATCTGGCTACATGGAACTGTCTACCCATATCACTCATGAGAAGGGATTCTGCTATAAAAATGATGATCTTACCAAAAATAAATTTATTCTCAGTGATCCCAACTAAACCGCCACAAAATTGGTTCAGATGTCTAGATTGATAGATGTCCAAATTCCTTTGGAAAAATAAACCCCCACGTATAAGCTTAAAAACACTATAAAAGACCAAGATTAAAGGAGGATTAGAGCTGCCTAACTTTCAGCACTACTTCTTAGTCAACAGGCTTCAATTTATCTCAGGATGGCTAAAACACACCCTCTTAGATTAACCTTGGTTAGATGTAGAACAAGCACTCTGCAATAATCTAGAGATCTCAGACCTACCATTTATCAGCTCAAACATCCAACGACATGAATGCTCTTCTCTGACAGCATGGTGGGAGTTTCTAAAATTGACGGAGTCTTCACTAATCCCATGCAAACGTACACCTATCTGGAACAACCCTGACATATTACAAAATAATAATATGATAAACCTTTCAGATTGGAGTGGTAAAGGAATCAAATATTTAGAACATATATTAGAAGGAACAGAATTTATTTCATTTGACAGACTAGTTACACAATATGGGATCAACAAGAAAAGATTTTTAGAATATCAACAAATTAAATCCATAGGAAAAAAGAAATTTAAACCAGGTCAAGTTGAACTACAAACACCACCAAGTGTGGTTCAATTTCTTACTCTTAAAACCCCCAAATTACTTTCCAAAATATACAGAATGCTTTCTAAAACAGATGAGTCAATATCACTTCCTATTGCAAAATGGGAAGAGGATTTATCAGTTAACTTAGACCAAAAATTCTGGTCTCAGATATGCTTAAAAACCTTTCGGTAGGGATGCACCGATACCGATACTGGCATCGGGTATTGGGGCCGATACTGTAAAATGTGTGTGTACTCATACTCGTAAAAGTTAACCGATACCATGAACCGATACTAACTTATTTCATTAATCAGAGGGTGGCATGTCATTTCTGTTGTAGTTTTTTAGATTGGCCACTAGGGGGACACCTCGCGCTAAACAGGCACATGGTTAGGCGAGTGAGACTGGCAGCTCCAGATAAAAAAGAGAAACTGGAGGCTGCTGTAGCTAGGCTAAGCAAAATGTCAGCAGTGTGGAACGGAACAGCCAACTTTAACTCAGGTTTTGGAAAAACGATGAAAAATGTCAAGAGAAAATCCACGGGCAGTTTAAATAACAGAGGCTCTGACTCATTTTATCGCTCTGGATGACCAGCCAATGCCTGTGTTCTGACAAAACGTCCTACCTTGTCAAAACATCCTACCGTAGCGTAAATTTATGGTCTTATCTATCAATCCGTGCTACCTTATCAGAATATGCTACCTTACGTAGTTAATGGCTCGGTCGTATAGGTAGGACGTTCAGATGGCCAAATCACACTTAAAAACTTTGAGTTATTTCGCTAGGACGTTAAGAACATGCTTCCTGCTGGGATTTATTTAGGTAGCATGTTCAGATGGCCAAATCACACTATTAAAACATGGTTCCTGCATAGTTTTATTTGGGTAGCATGTTCAGATGGCCAAATCACACTATTAAAACATGCTTCCTGCTGGGATTTATTTGGGTAGCATGTTCAGATGGCCAAATCACACTATTAAAACATGCTTCCTGCATAGTTTTATTTAGGTAGCAAGTTCAGATGGCCAAATCACACTATTAAAACATGCTTCCTGCTGGGATTTATTTAGGTAGCATGTTCAGATGGCCTCCAGCACACAATCATCTAATGTTGACAACGAATGCAAAGAGACATGGAGGGGAAAAGACAGCTGTTTATATTAGAAGTTGTTATGTGTTTTCCTTACATTTTTTGCATTTATATTCTTGGTTGCTCTCTTTATATTTTGCACATGCAAAATGTGCCCATCTTTGGCAAGATTCACACTGCACCTGGAAAGGAAAAATAAATAGCTCATATTATGTTTGGTGAATACTATTAGTCAACATTTTAAACATGATTAGCAAGTAATGATACTAAGACTTATGTGTTTCTTTTGTTTTGTTTTGTTTTACCATTTCAATCATGCTGCGGTCAGCGTCATTTTTTTAGAATCATTCATCTTATTAGTGGGATTTACATGAAAAGAGAAACAAATTAAGTTTGAGTGAAAATGTAAATTTTTTTGCACTCTCTGGTCAACTGACTCAGTGAATCAAATGACTCAAAACACCCGATTCACTTTGGTGAGTGACTCATTAAAACTTGATTCAGTAAAAAGAATCAAATTTACCATCACTAGAACCAGTAGTCCATGTCCGTTGCTATAACAGTAGTTCATGTTTAGAATAAAAGATCCCAGCTCACTGACTTAATAGGGGCAATAGTGTGCCTAAAATGTTACGTAATCTTGCTGATCGATCTTTTACTTTGTGGTAATCTTAGATGAGTAGCTTTATGGACAAAAACCACCAGGTCATTCAGTGTTCCCTTAGTGCTAATGTGTAAGAGATGTTGGTGTACTATAACTGAAGTAATGTTGTTAAGTCCTTAAAGTCATATTATTTTATTGTCATGAATCTATTTTTATCTTTGTATGATACCTGATATATATGGAATATGGCTTAACCCTCCTGCCATCCTTTAAAAAACTCACACCCATTACCCTAGGGACCATTCTCAGCCATGCCCAAAAACGCCATAAAAAGTCCATATATCCATATTTTATTCCACTTTAAATTAGCCAACCTTGTAAAACTACTTCTCCCTGAAATATTCATGTAAAGTTTTAATTATATTTTCGTTGTTTTAACCCTTCAAATCCCAGTGTTATTACATGAGCGCCCTGTGTTATAAGCCCCAAAAAACAAAAAACGAAACTAAATATTTCCACAAAAAACCAGTTGAAGTAATATGCACTGTAAACCCGAATGTTCAAAGTAATTAAACAGATTAAGTAGTGTATACTCAAAGTTTTTAAAAAGTTCTGTTAACTTAAATATGTCAAGTTCGTATAACATGTTCTTCTTTTTGAGTAAATGAAACTAATAATATTTGATTGAATTGAACTATTTCTATATTAAGTAAGCATCACTTAAAATCATAACTTAAGCACAACGTAACACAGTTAAGTTAGGACATATAAGAATGGTAAAGTCCTGTTATTTTTGTTGTTTCAAGTAGGATTTAATAATAAACTTAATTTATGTAGCACATGCTAAAATACAATAAAATCTCAAAGTGTTTCACCAAATAAGTAAAATCAAATTGTCTTAAATGCATTAGTGGAAGACAAAATGTATTTATTTTAATATTCATTGTTTTATCAATGTGTCCTACATATATATTTTTAATTTTTTCCGTAAGTGTTGAGCAGCTGCAGGAATCAATTTTTATTCCGAGTTAATCTCTGATTCACCCTCCGAAGCGGAAGGCGGCGCTAATGAGCATTAATACGAAACACAGAAGAAGTGAAGGTATATGGGCGGGAACAGCACCAAAGAGGCAACACGGACGACTGGAGAAAGTTGGACCTAACGGCAGCAACTAGCATCACTGGACTTACAGTAAGTTTTCAATGTTGATATTAGTTTATTGTTAAAATACGAATATTTAGTTGTATTTTGGGTGCGTGTCGAAAAGAATAGCAGAAATGTCGGTCCGTGTTTTTTATGTGCTTTGCTGCTCTCCCCGAAGGAAACTTTGCGCTTGCAGAGCTAGCATTAAGTTGTTGTAATGAGGGTCGCAGGCTGTTTAAAAAGTTAGATACTACTTGTTCTAGAGGTGGCGCCTGGTCGCCTAGTATAAAACAAAGTATTTTAATCTCTCTAAATTTTTAAACCCCCTCTCATGACTCAGAATAGTTGGGTCCAAACAAGCCCGTTGTCCCTGCAGTTACACAACGGAGATGCCTGTCTGCAGTGAGAGTGCTTTCAAGCAGTTTTCTTGTTAGAAACGCTATATTTTAAACTATATGTTCAGGGTTAGGGTTGTGAAGGAGCTCTTGGACCTCTGGCCTGCTCTAAAAATGGAGTCTGAGGTAATATGGATCAGCTCTCTTTAAAATGAAAATTGTAATTCTTACTCATGTGGCAGCTTTTTGCTGCTTTATAAAGATGTGCGAGATTCTTCAAATTGAACTGTATTGTTCTTCTGCTGTAGTTGTATGCAGAGTTTCAGCGGATTACAAATCAGAACCTGCCCAATACATTCTACGCTGAACTTGACCGCCATCTTCCTCGACTGATGACCTTATTCAGCCAGGGCATCAAAAACTGGGAAGACAGCAGATGCCCTGGCTGAAATTCTAAGAATTCACAATGAACAGGTAATAATAGATTGTTACACATTTCATAGGTTGAACCAGTGGAACATTGGACAGGTTCAATGATTTAAATGAGCTTTTTGAATTTTGCTATTACTCCACTTTGTGTTTGCTATTTGTCTGACTGTATTAAAGATGTGAACAGGTTATTTGTGGACATATGTTCTGATTTGACTGTTGTTTTTGTTGTTGTTCAGTAAACTCACCAGTATATACAATTCTGTTTTTATCTGGAAATAGGAAATCCATGATATCCACACCAAGCGCACTACCGTTCTCCACGCCCTTCCTGTCTATCTGCGTGAGGATGTCTCTGGATTTTTCAGAACCTGCACTGTGAGTGTCCTTAAGTATCTAACAGATACTACTGTGTATATAAACAGTGCATCAAAGTACAAACATGTATTTTGATGCACTGTTTGGACTTATCTTTGTTTAGTCTACCCATAAGGTTTCCATGTATGGTCTTTTCTGTCTCCTCACTACGAATGAACTGAATTGGTGTTTTGTTGAAAGTGATAAGATGTTTAGTAAAACATTTTCCTGTGTATTTCCTTTAGCTTAGTTTCAGTCTATCTCACACCACTTGATTCTCTGGTGAATTAGCTGATTTATGTGTGCAGAACATGGATCTTCTGTTTTTCACCTCTTACAGTGAGACTCAGGTCTCCCTTGTAAAAGAGGTATTGGATCTCAGTGGGAGTTGGTAAAATGAGAAATTATATGTCGTCTGTTGTATTTCTTGGGTTAGATTGTGATTAGTATCTCTTTTTCATTAATTCAGGACGAATCTGATGAGTTGGAGCTTGATGGTGTTGAAGTGGCCCTCTTCACTGTCATCAGTGACCATGACACAACAAGTCCAGTTCACTACCAACCTGTGAAAATCTCTGTTGTCATTGTAAGTGATGCCGTGTTCAGTCTCCCCAGATTTGGTGAAGCCTTCCTGGTAATGTTTGGACTGATCTATGCACTTCACCTCAGCTACCCCAAAGGCCTGACCAACACTTTAGAATTTACTCAAAAGATTTTATTTGGTCTAGAAAGTGGTAAACTGTCACCCAGGTTACAGACCCTCAAGAATGACTTGGTTATATAGGAACTCATCTGAAAGAAGGATGCAGGGTGAAGCATTATAAAAGGCTAGTTCAAAGTTCTCTCCTTTCATCTAAATAATGCCTCAAAACATTATTGCATTACTCTACAGGTGTTCAGCCAATAGGTCCAAACTATACAATGTGCCTTTGTTCTCATTAACATAATGCAAAGCAACACTAATGTTTTGTATGTTTTAATGTTTTTCGTAATACTATTTCCAAAACATTGTGGGCTGCGCAAGATGACCTAAATTTCACTGTTTGATACTAGTTAATGTAAAACAAATAGCATTGTAATTCACTCAAATTGCTGCCTTGTTGTCTTATTCAGATATTAGCCAGAGAGCCAAAAGCACATTTTGATATTATTAATTATTATTTGGCATTATTTTTCATTACTCTGACAGTTTTCCTGACTAAACAATTTTTGGTCTACTTATTTTAATTTATAAATGTTTTTGTTAATTATTTTTAATTAATTTAAATTTTTTTTTTTTTAATGTATTTAATTTCAACATAGTGCTAAAAGGGAGCAGGCAAGATACTGTTCAATGGCAGATGTTTATGACTTTTGCATATTAAGTTACCGATACTCAGTGTAATTGAGGCAATCAATTGCCTCAAAAATTTTAAGTTTTGGGTCACATGTTTTTAAGTATCAAGTAGTCAACATATTTGACTAACGTGTACTTAAAATAATGACAACACAAACTAATAAACATTTGAGTTTTGTTAACATAAAAATGTTGTGGTTGTGTACTTATTTTTTATAAGTTCTGTGAACTTATTTCTTTGAATTTGTAAACTTGAAACTTTAAGTCATATTAACTGCAAATATTTGAGTTGACCGTTCTCAAAAGATACAAGTACCATGTAATCCAAACTTTTATGTTCTGGAAAAATTTGACTTTTGAGTTGATCAACTCAAAAAAATTGAGGCAATCGATTGCCTCAATTTTTTTGAGTTCTGGTAACTTATTCGGGTTTACAGTGTGTGATTGTCATTATAAGTAGGCCTTTAGATGGACCAAAGATTGGCACCAACATACATTTTGACCTGCCATTATTTTTTTGCATTTTTTTTGCAATTTAAAAATTAAAACTTCAAGGCCCTGAGTCTTCATTGACATCCAAGAAAAGAAGAAAAAATAAAATCATATGATGATAATTTGGGGTTGAAAAATAGCGTTTATAATGGAAGTCAATGGGCAGGAAATGGTCCCCAGGGTGATGGGTGTGGGGATTTCTGCTGCTCAGCCATTTTAGGCTGATTTAAGGAATTCACACTGGAATATTAACATTGACAGGTAAAAACTATCCTGTGGCAAGTTTGGTTATATTCCACTGAACACAGTGGAAATGGCAGCCATTTAACACATAGCAGTGGCACAAAAAGGTCCCAAGAAGGCAGGAAGGTTAAGTAAACTAAAGCCTAAAATACTTAAGTAATTTAACATTATATAATTCACATATAAAACTAAGAATTGTAATTTTAAATGGTTTAAAAACATGTAGAATAGCATATGTAGGCAAGCATATTTCTCCTTTTTTTATTTTTTATTTTTTATTAAGAAGCAAAGACAAGAAGGGGGGAAAAAGAAATAGGGCAGGGTTTGGTGGTTGAATCATCTGTCCCCACCAATGCCAAAACCTAATCTATGCCCTTGGATTGCAGAAAGTACTCTCTCTGTTCGTGTATTTAACCCTTTAAGACCTACCATAGAGCCAAGGCCGCCAGAGCTTATATTATATTTTTACATGCTGTGGAGCCATTTTTGGGAGCATTTCAAGTTGCTATACACCAATACAACCATTATAGCCCAGATTTTAATAATATGTATTCATTAAGTGCATAGTAATTACATAAATTGCAAAAAAGTGCAATAAACTACAAAAAAATTGAAAATCGTTTTTGCTTTTTTAACATATATTTGTAGTTAGAGAAATTTAGGAGGCTTATCCCTCAAAACTGTAAATACAAAAAAGTTGCACAAAATAGTTTCCCACCACAGGAAATTTATTTTGAGCGTCTTCATAGTTTTATTTTTGAAATACGCCAATTTTTATACACTGCAGGAAAAACAAAAATAAATATTATACTGCAAATTTGCAAAAAAGCAGCATATGCATCAAAATAAACTATTTCCAGCAGTGCAATATGAGTCCTAAGCATCCCAGAAACGACACAGAAAGTCATAAAGTCAAAGATAACTTTTAAAAAGACCAGTATAGGCCCTGAGGGTAAAAAAGACTACATTTCCGCGAAAATGACGTCACTTCCGGTTTCGGGCAGGTAATGGCGGAAATGCAAAAGTTCGCGCCGACGTCTATTCCAACGCAGGAAGTGTTATGAACAGCTGATTGGATCGGCAAAGCGTGTTTCTGGAATATTATGTTTTTGTTCCTGCAAGCGCTTTTTATGCAGTTTTTGCAAAGCTTTATGTGGAAGGAAACCGTGACCTAGGACAAGCTGATGGCATAAGATGTAAGTACAACTCCTCCGGTTTCATATGCAAAAAAAATTTTTGCGCTAGCTTACGTGGTTGCAGTGCTACTGGGATTTAAAAATAGTTACGCAAAACAGAGCGTGCCCACTCCGATCGGCTCTAAAGGGTTAAGGGCTACAGCAGATGCAGCTGTTTTGGTGGGAAAGAAGCAGCCTTTGTGATTGGTGGATTCAAATTTAGCAGCTCCAGGCTGTTTGACTGACCTAGACACACAATGGCCAAACTCTTAAAAGCGCCAGTGTGTGTGTGTGTGTTTCGATGACGCAAATTTCGGATGATAACACGTACTTCTTTCTGGCAGAAATCATCATGCCCCTCCCATGTAATACCTGTAATCGAGAGTATAGAGTATGTCTGGGGAGTGTGAATGGGTGTATAGTGTTCATTTCTGTTTTTTCTCCATGTTGGGCGAGTGCTGAGTATTTGTATTTCTGTTAATAAGGGTGGGAATGTATGCTTTTGTCTGTGTGTGCCAGTTTGTCTATATCTATGAGTCAGGTCGAGTCCCCACCTCCGCCTAACTTGGAATATCTAGCCTACCTTCACCCACCTCACTACCTGCTGGTGGCCGATGCCCTCAGTCGTCGGTGAGTTGGTGGTTCTCTGCGTTCAGGGCTGAGCACTCGGGTGTTTATCCAGCTCACTCCTGATGCTTGGTGATCTGGCCACAGGCGCCATGCCTGTGGCCAGATCGGGCCCCTTCCGATGAGGTGGTGTTGCCTTGGGTCTCTGTGGCTCGGTCCACTCTGGTGCGACTTGCTACCGGCGGGCCCTGTGGGCTCGTCACTGCGGCCCTCTGTGGCTTCTGCACCGTGGTGCTGGGTGACCCCACATCTGCGGCTTTCCTCAGCTCTTTCAGGGAGGGTGGTGCGGTTGCCTCTCTGGTGGTCCTCCATTTGCACTGTGGATGTCCGGCCCTGGGTCTCCTCTACGCCCGCTTCATGCTCTTGGGGGGTAGGGCTATGGCTCCCCAAACCCTCAAGCAGATCTTTGCATGGAGAAACCTTTTGAACTCAAGAGCGCTCATGTGCACAGTTGTACACAAGGGTGCTCACATACACTACAGTAGGTACCAAAAGTATTCAGATTTTCACTCTTTGTTATATTGCAGCCATTTGCTAAAATCATTTAAGTTCATTTTTTCCTCAATGTACACACAGCAACCCATAGTGACCGAAAAACACAGAATTGTTGACATTTCTCTAGATTTGTTAAAAAAGGAAAAACTTAAATATCACATGGCCCTAAGTATTCAGACCATTTGCTGTCACACTCATATATTTTACTAAGGTGCTGTCCATTTCTTCTGATCATCCTTGAGATGGTTCTACACCTTCATTTGAGTCCAGCTGTATTTGATTATAACCAACTGGTGTGGTTTTCCATAATGTTTAGTGAAAGAAGAGATCATGTCAGAATTTGCTTGTCTCATGTTAGCATTGTCATGATGGTACTGAATGTAAAATAGAACACATGACTCACAAACAGGGAAATAAACACAAACAGGAAGCTTTATTTTTGTGGCAAAAAATACTTTCAACTGCAGAAAAAATTAGAATCGTTTTTTTAAGGAGGCGTTCACGGAGCCATATCTTGACAAACACACACACACACAGTTGCTCTTTGTTCACATATATGCTTGTTTAAGACATCACATGTTAATGAGACTATGCATATTCATGTGTGTAAATAATAAAAGCAGCCTGCAGGGGGAAGCAAGTTGAAGTGAGTTGGAGACAACTGCTTCCCTCTCGTGAGTGAAAACTTGAGCTCTGTGTGACCTCGTTCCTGAGTGAGTTTCTGTTTATCCAGCAGTATCAGGGGTAAAACTCTGACAGGGGCGACATGGGCGGTTGCCCAGGGTGGCGGCGGCATCACGGGCATCTCCCAAAAAAAAGTTGCTCGTACTCATACTGCCCAATCATCAGCCAGTGCATTTTGGAGATGGCATAGGCACCGATCAGTTTTCTGCCGTCCATTTTCTGCGAGTAAAGGTACCCTCTGTTTGCAAGGTGCACCTGCTGCTTGCGGCACAGAGAAGAGAGGGCGGGGCTGCGGGGGATTCTCTGGCTGGCTGGAGCGGCATCTAATAACCAACTTGCAAACTAAAACAAAATAAAAACAATCCAACAAACACGAAAACACCAGACATTGTGATACAGACTTATAATTTGCACCAATGTTTTTTCGAAATTCTATTAGTATTAGTCCCACACGTGGGAAATTTGTTTTGTCACAGCAGGAAGTGGACAGTGCAAAAGTTATTACGCAAAAATTAGAATACAATAAGAATAAATACAGTACACAGCTGTACAGAATAGAATAAAATAATATACTATATACAGTAGAATAAAATAAAATAAATATACAATAAGATAAAAATAGAATACGAATGCTATATACAACTGAGTAAAAATACAACGATGCCAGAAAAGATTATTGCACTTAGTGTTATTGCACATGTGTGGATGTGTGTGTTTGTTCAGTTAAAGTCTTTGTTGTGGAGTCTGACAGCAGTGGGGAGGAAAGACCTGCGAAATCTCTCCGTCCCACACCGTGGGTGCCGCAGTCTCCCACTGAAGGAGCTGCTCAGTGCTGTCACAGTCTGCTGCATGGGGTGGGAGACGTTGTCCAACAGGGATGACAGCTTAGCCGCCATTCTCCTGTCACTCACCACCTCCACTGGGTCCAGAGGGCATCCTAGAACAGAGCTGGCCCTTCGGATCACCCTGTTCAGTCTCTTCCTGTCCCCAGCAGAGATGCTGCCGCCCCAGCAGACCACGCCATAAAAGATAGCAGAAGCCACAACAGAGTCATAGAAGGTCTTCAGGAGTGGGCCCTCCACCCCAAACGACCTGAGTCTCCGCAGCAGGTACAGCCTGCTCTGCCCTTTCCTGTAGAGGGCGTCTGAGTTATGAGTCCAGTCCAGTCTGTTGTTCAGATGAACACCAAGGTACCTGTAGCTGTCCACAGCCTCAATGTCCATACCCTGGATGTTCAGTGGTTGCAGTGGAGAATGCTTGTGCCTGCGGAAGTCTACCACCAGCTCCTTGGTTTTACTGGCGTTGATCTGGAGGTAGTTCAGCTGGCACCAGTCCACAAAGTCTTGAGTCAGTCCTCTGTACTCCTTGTCGTCCCCATCAGTGATGAGGCCGACTATTGCAGAGTCATCAGAGAACTTCTGCAGGAAGCACTGGGTGGAATTGTGGGAGAAGTCTGCAGTGTAGATGGTGAAGAGGAACGGAGCCAGAACCGTTCCCTGTGGGGCCCCCGTACTGCAGACGACCCTGTCCGACACACAGCCCTGAGTCCTCACATACTGTGGTCGGTCGGTGAGGTAGTCCAAAATCCAGGTAGTGAGGTGATGGTCCACTCCAGAGTTCTCCAGCTTGTCCTTCAGAACCGAGGGAAGAATAGTGTTGAAGGCACTGGAGAAATCAAAGAACATATACACTTTAGGACTAGTGGTAAAGGGATTAATGACAATTTAAAATTTTACAGTTTGATGATTTAAAGTCTCACACAACCTGTCGACAGAGGAGGGGGCCCTGCTGCTTCCAAATAGGGCACATTTCAATCATGATGTCGTAAATCCAATCCCATTATGTATTCATGATTTGAATCCTGGGTTGTGTGAAATCCCAGAGAATGACTCGGCCTCTGCTCTGTGTGGAAAGGTTTTAGGAATATCACCAACTACAAGCCAAAACCCCCCACTCCACTGATGACTTGCTCTTAGCCAACACCCTTAACGACTTCTACTGCCGTTTTGACGAGCCATCAGGCAGCCTTCACACCTCCAACGGCCCCAACAATAGAGACACTTTGGACACTCATTCCCCCACCTCTCCCCCCTCCATAGAGCCATCACCACCTTCAAACACTTCACCTACAACACCCCCCTCCTCACCCCACACAGAAGAGGATTTCACACCACCTCCTCCCACCACAACTCTTCATATTCATGAAGCAGGTGTGAGGAAGCAGTTTAAGAGTCTGAATGCTCGAAAAGCTCCCGGCCCAGACGGTGTGTCTCCTGCCACCCTCAGACACTGTGCAAACGAGCTGGCCCCAGTGTTTTCTGGCATTTTCAACTCAACGCATGTCATGTGCCTGCCTGCTTCAAGTCCTCTACCATAATCCCTGTCCCCAAGAAACCTAGGATCACTGGACTAAATGACTACAGACCCGTGGCTCTGACATCTGTGGTCATGAAGTCATTTGAGCGCCTGGTTCTCTCCTACCTCAAGACCCTCACGGCCCCCCTCCTGGACCCCCTGCAATTTGCATACAGAGCCAACAGGTCTGTAGATGACGCCATCAACATGGCCCTACACTTCATCCTGCGGCATCTGGACTCCCCAGGAACCTACGCCAGGATCCTGTTTCAGCTCTGCCTTCAACACCATCCTTCCAGACCATCTCCAAGGCAAGCTTTCCCAGATGAATGTGCCTGATCCCATCTGCCGGTGGATCACTGACTTCCTGACGGACAGGAAGCAGCATGTGAGGCTGGGAAAGAATGTCTTGGACTCCCGGACCATCAGCACCGGCTCCCCTCAGGGCTGTGTTCTTTCTCCTCTGCTCTTCTCCCTGTATACCAACTGCTGCACCTCCACCCACCATTCTGTCAAGCTAATCAAGTTTGCAGATGACACCACCGTTATTGGACTCATCTCGGACGGGGATGAGTCTGCCTACAGGAGGGAGGTTGAACGTCTGGTGTCCTGGTGCAGCCACAACAACCTGGTGCTGAATGCCCAGAAGACAGTGGAGATTATTGTGGACTTCAGGAAGCACACAGCTCCACTCCCCCCCATCATCCTGTCTGACACCCCCATCTGTGGACTCATTCCGCTTCCTGGGTACCACCATCACCCAGGACCTGAAGTGGGAGCCCACCATCACCTCCGTCATTAAGAAAGCCCAGCAGAGGATGTACTTCCTGAGGCAGCTGAAGAAATTCAACCTGCCAACACGGACGATGATGCAATTCTACACTGCAATCATCGAGTCCATCCTCACCTCCTCCATCACCGTGTGGTACGCTGGAGCCACTATCAAGGACAAACTGAGACTGCAGCGTGTTGTGCGCTCTGCTGAGAAGGTGATTGGCTGCAGACTCCCATCTCTGCAGGACCTGTACACCTCAAGGACACTGGGGCGTGCAGCTCGGATCTCAGCTGACCCTTCTCACCCTGGACACAGTCTGTTTGACCTGCTCCCCTCAGGCAGGAGGCTCCGGTCCATTCGCACCAGAACCTCTCGCCATAAGAACATTTTCTTCCCCTCTGCTGTCGGACACATGAACAATAACCATATGACTGTTCCCACCACTAACACATGACCCTACGCTGTGTTCACTGCATCATTCCATGTTTGGCACTGATCACCACCTGCACTCATGTATATATCATGTATATATCTATCTACTTAGCACTTTTAATTCTTATTTTTATTTTCATGTCTATTTAAGCGTAATTTATGACAGTATGTTTGCACTGAAGCACCGCAGCAATTTCCTAATGTTGCAAACCTGCTCAACATTTGGCAATAAAACCCTTTCTGATTCTGATTCAGAAATTAACCCTAGACAAAGTGAATCTGTGAACTAAGGTGTAGGTCTATTAAGTTATGTTGTGGTGATCCTCGAGTTGGAGGATGGGTGTTCATATTGGAGTACAAAAGTAAAACCAATGGAAGATGGACAAGAAAAGTTCAAAGCCATCAGGTCCTAAGTTTAGGAAAAAAGATTAAAGAAGAGGAGGAGAAACGAGCAAAAGAGACAAGTAAGCAGACTTATCATTGGAAAATAGCAGGTCATGAATCCTGAAACAATCAGAATACTTTATTAATCCTTAAGGAAATTATATGGATTACAGTTATTCCAAGAGAAATTCTAATAATAGCAACAGTGACAGACTAAACTCCAAACAACACATTCTGTTACAGATTTTACACATTTAGGAAATAGCACTAATATATAAAGATCAATCAATTATAAATATCAAGGATTAAAAGAGTGGATAATAAATAAATATCAAGAAAATTGACAAGAATATTACAGAATAGAAAAGGGCTTATGTAAAAAGGATGTAACTATTGCATATATATACACACACATATATATATATATATATATATATATATATATATATATATACACACATATATATATATATATATATATGTATATATATAATTAATATTAATTATATATATATATATATATGTATATATATATATATATATATAATTAATATTAATTAACTCCAGTGTGGATTAGTTGATGATTTTTTAAAGTATCCATGCAACCAAAACCCTTTCCACACTGACAACAGACAAATGGTTTAATGCCAGTGTGGATGGCCTGATGTTCTTTCAAGGAACTCATGCAGCTAAAAGATTTTCCACACTGATCACAGGTGAATGGTTTAACTCCAATGTGGAGGAGCTGATGTTTTCTTAAGTTTCTACGCCGATTAAAAGATTTTCCACACTGATCACAGCTGAATGGTTTAATTCCAGTGTGGATGAGCTGATGTTCTTTTAAAGTTTTACTCTGAGTAAAAGCCTTTCCACAATGACCACAGACAAATGATTTAATTCCAGTGTGGATGAGAAGATGATCTTTTAAGCTTTTGCTGTGAGTAAAAGACTTTCCACACAGATCACAGGTGAATGGTTTATCTGTAGTATGGATGAGCTGATGTTCTTTTAACCAGTTACCATGAGCAAAAAACTTTCCACACAGATCACAGCTAAATGGTTTTAATCCAGTGTGGATGAGTTGATGTTTTTTTAAGTTGCCATTTTCAGTAAAAGACTTTCCACACTGATCACAGCTAAATGGTTTTAATCCAGTGTGGATGAGTTGATGTTTTTTTAAGCTGCTATTCTGTGTGAAAGTCCTTCCACACTGATCGCAGCTGAATGGTTTAATGCCAGTGTGGATGAGCTGATGTTGTTTTAACTTGCCATTCTCAGTGAAACACTTTCCACACTGAGCACAGAGGAATGGTTTATCTGCAGCATGGACGAGGTGATGTTCTTTTAAGCCATTACTCGGAGAAAAAGACTTTCCACACTGATTGTAGCTAATTGCTTTTAATCCAGTGTGGATGAGCTGATGTTGTTTTAAGTTGCCATTTTCAGTAAAAGTCTTTCCACACTGATCACAGCTAAATGCTTTTAATCCAGTGTGGATGAGCTTATGTCTTTTTAAATGTCCATTTTCAGTAAAAGCCTTTCCACACTGATCACAGCTAAATGCTTTTAATCCAGTGTGGATGAGCTGATGTTTTTTTAAGCTGCCACTCTGAGTGAAAGTCTTTCCACACTGATCACAGCTGAATGGTTTAAATCCAGTGTGAGCGAGCTGATGTTTTTTTAAGCTGCCATTCTGAGTAAAAGCCATTCCACACTGATCACAGCTAAATGCTTTTAATCCAGTGTGAATGAGCAGATGTTTTTTTAAGCTGCCACTCTGAGTGAAAGTCTTTCCACACTGATCACAGCTGAATGGTTTAATGCCAGTGTGGACGAGCTGATGTCTTTTTAAGTTGCTATTCACAGTGAAAGTCTTTCCACACTGATCACAGCTGAATGGTTTTAATCCAGTGTGGAGAAGCTGGTGTTTTTTTAACTTGCTATTTTGGTTGAAAGCCTGTCCACACTGATCACAGCTGAATGGTTTAATACCAGTGTGGACGAGCTGATGTCTTTTTAAGTTGCTATTGTCAGAAAAAGACATTCCACACTGATCACAGCTGAATGGTTTAATGCCAGTGTGGAGAAGCTGGTGTTGTTTTAAGCTGCTATTATGAGTAAAAGCCTTTCCACACTGATTGCACGTGAAGCTTCTGTCTCCACTGTCAATGCGCTGGCGTCTTCTGGCCTTCTTCATAGTGATGAAAGTCTTCTCCACAGGGATCACAAGTCATTCATCTTTACTTGCTGGTATTGGTTGGTTTTTGTTGAGGTCATAAATTTGGAGAGGTTTCAGCACACTTCCCCTTCTTTTGCCTATGATGACAAAGAACTAAAACAGTGACATGCACTTCACAAAACCTATTTAGTGTACATATACATACATATATCTATACATACATACATACATACAAAAACACACACACACCTAGTGTGAAAATTAGTAATTAATACAAGGGATGGCTATTTTAAAGAATCTAAAATTTTTAAGAATCTAAAATCTGAATATGTTTTGAGTTACTTAACATTTTTTTTGTCTCCTAATTCCATATGTGTTCATTTGGAGTTTTAAAGATTTCAATTAGAATCTATAATGTAAAAAGTCATTATAATACAGAAAATGTTACATTTTTGTGATTTATATTGTTATCATGATAGATGTCTTATATCGGGATATGAGATTTTGGTCATATCGCACAGCCCTATGAGAAGGTGTGTCCAAACATTAGACCGGTGGCTTAGTCAGCCTGGCTACAGAGCTGTTCCTGTTTTCCTCATTTACTAAGATTTCATAACTTTACAGAGAGCTTTTTCTTGTCCAGGTCAAAAGAAGCATGAATTAGTCTTCAGTGTAGGTGTACTTAGGGCTGCTCGATTATGGCAAAAATGATAATCACGATTATTTTCACAGAAATTGAGATTGCGATTATTTGACGATATTTATTTAACCCTTTAAGACCTACTATAGAACCAAGTCCACCAGAGTTTATATTATTTTTTTTACATGCTGTAGTGCCATTTGTTGGAGTATTTCAAGTTGCTATACAACTGTTATAGCCCATATTTTAATAATATGTATGCATTAAGTCCATAGTAACTACATTAATTGCAAAAAAGTGCAATAAACTACAAAAAAATTAAAAATAGTTTTTGTTTTTTTACATATATTTCTACTTGGAGAAATTTAAGAGGTTTATCCCTCAAAACTTTAAATACAAAAAAGTTGCAAAAAATAGTTTCCCACCACAGGAAATTTATTTTGAGTGTCTTCATAGTTTTATTTTGGAGATACACCAATTTTTATATACTGCAGGAAAAACAAAAAAAAAATCCTATGATGCAAATTTGCAAAGAAAACAGCATGTGCCTCATTTCACTGTGGGAAGTGTTACGAACAGCTGTTTCTGGAATATTATTTTTTGTTCCTGCAAGAGCTTTTTATGCAGTTTTTGCAAAGCTTTATGTGGAAGGAAACCCTGACCGAGGACAAGCTGATGGCATCAGATGTAAGTACAACTCCTCCGGTTTCATATGCAAAACAAATTATTGCGCTAGCTTACACGGTTCAGGTTCTACAGGGATTTAAAAATAGTTACACAAAACGGAGCGTGCTGCTCTGACCGGCTTTAAAGGGTTAACAATGACTTTAAAAAAATAATATAAAATAGTGTGCAACACCACTGAAGTTTTTTTTTTTTTACTTCTCTTTTCAAACAACAGCAGTCACTCTCCTCTCCAAATAACTTCTGCTTAGCTTTCCGAGCTTCCCTCGGGTCCTCTTAATCAGCGGTCTCCAACCTTTTTTGCACCACGGACCGGTTTATGCCCGACAATATTTTCACCGACCGGCCTTTAAGGTGTCGCGGATAAATGAGGGAGGGGCTAATAATCGGCTCAGTCATTTTTAATGATCGTTGAAAGCCCAGATCGTAATCGTGATTAAAATTCGATTAATTGAGCAGCCCTAGGTGTACTTATAAGTTCTTCCAGGGAGTCAAACTTCTCTGGTTTGTTGCCTTCATTTTCAGAGCAGCCAAAGTGTGCAGAGGATGTAATACTATTTACAAAATACGCTATCAGAGGGAATAAAGCACAACTATGTATCAGCTGTGAAAAATGTATCATGTGCAACACTAGAACATATTAATAGATACTTTATGATAGCAACATGTAGAGTGTGTAAAGGTTACAAAAAATCCAGGACCAAAAACTGATCCTTGAGAAGCTTATTTTCAGCAGGGTTAAAAACGGCTAATTTCATCCATCCATTGATTTAATGTAAGCAGGTTGAGAACATTATTTTTCTTCAGCAGTGATTTGTCTCTCATTTGGGATAAACAGGCAAAATGTCACTGTGTACAGAATTAGATGTTATTATTATCATTAAAATAACAACCAATTAATGTCTGTAGAATAATGTTGGCGATTTTTCTTTATCACCTTCGATGAAGAACCAATGTTTCTGACTACAGGTGCTGAGATGCTCCTCCTGCAGACTCTTCGCCTGCTGCCAGTCGCCTGTGACAGAAAAAAGATTTTTATATTTAATCCAGTTAAATTTATTGTATTATTGTAGGGCACTACTGCAGACCATTGTATTGTGTAGCATTATTTTGCCTCGTAGGTTCAGCACCAATATCAGAATCAGAAAAACCTTATTAATCCCAGAGGAAAACTAAGTTGTCATAGCAGGAAATATACAACAAACAACATGCAATCACTGAGTGTAGAAACAGAGTTATGATGGATAAATATTATATAAAAAGAGAAATATAGAGATATCGCAGGAACAAAAAGAAATTTGGGGGGGGGGGGGGGGGTGTTTACGAAGACAGCTGCTACGACAGCCTGCCGCTAGATCAGCGCCATCTTAAAAGACACATTACTGGTTGGTGATTCTTTTATTAAATGTTGAGTCTGTTGTATTCTATCCACCTCATCAAATCATAATACTCAGTACAACATCTTCATTTGAAGGAAAACAAATAGCTGAACACAAACGATTAAAAATATAAGGTCCTAAACTGCTGGAAGCTCCAAGCAGACAAAATGACAGGGGCTGAACGGAACGTACAGCCGAAAACAAAATTAGCTAAGAGAGAGAAACCCTGTAGACAGTTATTGATTTAGTAAGCTATATAATTATAATGTACTCACTCTGGATCTCCTCTCAGAATAACCCGAACTAAAGATCCCCCAGCGGAGGAGGCCGGCTTTGTAGTTGGACTAGGAGAGAGACCAAGCTGTCCGAGCTACGAGAGCCTATATCTTTCCAATCACGCATGAGAAACATAAACGTGATCTGCCGGAGACCAGAAGGGCAGCAGTAAGAAAGCTCAGCACAGTCACACTATATTTGTCACACCACAAAAGTCTCCGTCGTAGATAACAAGTATGATGACTGTGGCTATAATCATTACTCGGTAAGTCTACTTTCCGCTGTGTGCACGCGCAGTACTTCGTCTTCTTCTTTGTGGTTTGTCGGCGGTTGGCAATAACGACTCATTACCGCCACCAACTGGTAGTGATGTGTCCTGTGTGTCAAAGCTTCGAAGCGTGTGTCGGCTAATCTTGGGGGAGTTTTTGTAAAGCGCGTATCGAGGCTTTCTTTGATTACGTATGCAGTGACGTTCAAGGCCTCGCGGGCAGCCCGTACCATGTGACTGATTCAGGAACTGGCTCGCCGGTTCGCGCCAGATTCGAAATAAAATTGGCATCAAAACACAGCTGATTTCCCCCATCACATTGTGTTGTGGAATTAGATTACGTAGGTGCTACATAGATACTTGAGCATTTCATCGTTGATAAAACCAGCAAGGTAGAGATTTTTTTAATCTCCTCTCTCCTTATCTCATCTGTTCTTATAAAGTATGCACACAGTAATACATATCCCAAATGATAAGTACCATAATATGAATAAACAACACTACAGATCCTATAATCTCATTTCTGTCTTTTAGTTTATTAAAAAGTGAAGCGCCACACGCTAGTTTGTCTCATTATCCAGAAGTACATAAGCATAATTATGCAGTTACACAATCATACCAAAACTCTGTCCTGATAGTTTCAATCAATCAATCAATCAATCAATCAATCAATCAATCAATCAATCAATCTTTATTTATAAAGCACTTTTCATACAGAAAAAATGTAGCACAAAGTGCTTTACATAGTTAAAAGCAGCCCACCCCACCCTCCAACTCACTCCCCACACTCTCAATACACATATATCCCCCCACCCACACACACATACACACACGCGCACACTTAAAGAGTAAAAATTGGGCTGGGCTCGCATGAGCCAAGTGAGGAAACATTATAACAGGGAGCCGTCTGCACCGGGAGCCGGTCACAGACCGCAGCCTCCGGGCTGGGCACACAGCAGGAGGGAGGCCAAGGAGCCCCCCAACCAGGCTGAGAGGACCCCAGAGACCCAGCAGCCACGGTCAATAACAGCCCCGGTGCAGAGAGCGCCCTCCGAGGAAACACTGGAGATATGACGCAATACGATATATACAGGGTAAAATGATAAAATAAATAAGAACAGGATAAAATATAAATATAAATAGAGTAAGAAGATTAAAAAATGAATAAGAATAAAATCAAAAAATATTAGGTAAATCCTAAATTAATAATAGAATAACAGGATAGAATAAATAAGCATAAAAAATAAATAAACGCTAAGTAAAAGCTAAATTAAAAAGGTGGGTCTTGAGCCTGTTCTTAAAAACATGTACGTTCTCTGCGGCCCTGAGCTCCTCCAGCAGGCTGTTCCACAGACGAGGACCATACCACTGAAAAGCTGCCTCTCCGTGAGTATGTGTCCTGACTTTAGGGACAATTAAAAGGCCAGTACCAGAGGACCTCAGGGTCCGCGAGGGTTCGTATGGTAAAAGCAGATCTGAGAGATAAGAAGGCCCAAGACCATTAAGACATTTAAAAACCAATAAAAGAACTTTAAAATCGATCCTGAAACACACGGGGAGCCAGTGCAGCGATTCTAAAACCGGTGTAATGTGGGCCCGCCCTCTGGTCTTCGTCAGCACACAAGCTGCCGAGTTTTGCAAGAGTTGTAAATTTGAAATATTCTTCTTAGGAAGACCAGAGAGCAGGGCATTACAGTAATCAATGTGACTGGTAATAAAAGCATGCATCAGCATCTCCGTGTTGGCCCGAGAGAGAATAGGGCGGACTCTGGCTATATTTTTTAGATGATAAAATCCAATTTTGGTTACATGTTTAACATGTGGGATAAAACCAAGCTCAGAGTCAAAAATAACACCCAGGTTTTTCACTTGTAGCGAAGGACATAGTGAAAATGCCTCTAATTTAGACAAGAGTTTCTCTCTCTGAGCCTCAGAACCGACAATTAAAACTTCAGTTTTGTCCTGGTTAAGCTGTAAAAAGTTTTCTGCCATCCAAGATCTTATATCCAAGATACAGTTAAAAAGGGCATCCATTGGTCTGGTGTCATCAGGAGACACGGAGATGTACAGCTGCGTGTCATCAGCGTAACTGTGGAAGTTCACTCCATGCCTCCTGATGACACTGCCGAGAGGCAGCATATACTATATATATATATATATATATATATATATATATATATATATATATATATATATTAGGGGTGCAACGATACACAAAATTCACGGTTCGGTTCGATACTTTGGTGTCACGGTTCAATATTTTTTCGATACAAAAAAAAATGTTCATGCCTTTTTAATTTGTCATTTATTAAAATTATAAATATATATTTTAACTCAAAAGTACAGTTTTTAAATTTAACCCTAACCCTTGTGCGTGTTTTTTATTTTGACAGCGAATGCGCACCTGCGGACCACTTATGTGCAGCCCTGGTTATTTAGCTCGTCATATTGCAGCCACAGAAATTATTTTGTCCATGAAACCATAAAGCTGCACTTTCTTTTTGCCTTATACTCTGATTTGTCATAACTTCTCCGTTTTGTGGTAAGCTTTTCTTTGGCTGTCACTTCTTCACCCTGACCTGTCTTATTTGGCTCAGCAGAACTAAAATATAAATCCTGCTGCTTTTACACACGCACTCACATAACGGTCAGCGATTCTCTGCGCGATCAACCTCTCACATGTTTAAGCTTGCTGCGGGAGATTTCACTTGTCATGTTTGCATAGTAAGCTAACGATTAATAAGACGATGTCAGAGGAATTGGTGCACAAATTATCATCACTCACAGATCAGTGCTGTCGCTCTCTATACACAGTTCGCACGATTGCAAAGTGAAAGCAAAAAAACAAGCGCAAATTCAAAAGCGATTTTTTTAAATGTATATATATATATATATATATATATATATATACATTAAAAAAAAAAAACACCCAGCATGCCCCTGCGGGCGGTTTATCCTTCAAGCTCGGGTCCCCTACCAGAGGCCTGGGAGCTTGAGGGTCCTGCGCAGTATCTTAGCTGTTCCCAGGACTGCGCTCTTCTGGACAGAGATCTCCGATGTTGTTCCCGGGATCTGCTGGAGCCACTCGCCTAGCTTGGGAGTCACCGCACCTAGTGCTCCGATTACCACGGGGACCACCGTTACCTTCACCCTCCACATCCTCTCGAGCTCTTCTCTGAGCCCTTGGTATTTCTCCAGCTTCTCGTGTTCCTTCTTCCTGATATTGCTGTCATTCGGAACCGCTACATCGATCACTACGGCCGTCTTCTTCTGTTTGTCTACCACCACTATGTCCGGTTGGTTAGCCACCACCATTTTGTCCGTCTGTATCTGGAAGTCCCACAGGATCTTAGCTCGGTCATTCTCCACCACCCTTGGGGGCATCTCCCATTTTGACCTCGGGACTTCCAGGTTATACTCGGCACAGATGTTCCTGTACACTATGCCGGCCACTTGGTTATGGCGTTCCATGTATGCCTTGCCTGCTAGCATTTTGCACCCTGCTGTTATGTGCTGGATTGTCTCTGGGGTGAAGCTTGCACACAAGAATTTCACTCACATGTGCTGTACCAATGTACCTGCACATGTGATGTGACAATAAAAGTGATTTGATTTGATTTGGTGTGATAGACCCCAGCCTCTATGGATCTTGTGCTCAGAGCTTGTTCTTGTGCTGCCATGATTAGTGCCTCTGTGCTGTCTTTCAGTCCAGCTTTGTCCAGCCACTGGTAGGATTTCTGGATATCAGCCACCCCCTCTATCTGCCAGTGGTACATACCGTGCAGGGGCCTGTCCTTCCATGATGGTTCCTCGTCTCCCTCCTCTTTCTTGGGTTTCTGCTGCCTGAGGTATTCACTGAGCACTCGGTCAGTTGGGGCCATCTTCCCAATGTATTCTTGGATGTTTGTTGTCTCATCCTGGACTGTGGTGCTGACACTCACCAGTCCCCGGCCCCCTTCCTTCCGCTTAGCGTATAGCCTCAGGGTGCTGGACTTGGGGTGAAACCCTCCATGCATGGTAAGGAGCTTTCTTGTCTTTATGTCAGTGGCTTCTATCTCCTCATTTGGCCAGCCTATTACCCCAGAAGGGTACCTGATCACGGGCAGGGCGTACGTGTTGATGGCCCAGATCTTGTTCTTACCATTAAGCTGACTCCTCAGGACTTGCCTGACCCTCTGCAGGTACTTGGTGGTTGCAGCTTTTCTAGCGGCCTCTTCATGGTTCCCATTCGCCTGCGGGATCCCCAGGTACTTGTAACTGTCCTCTATGTCTGCAATGTTGCCTTCTGGTAGTTCAATCCCCTCAGTTCTGACTACCTTCCCTCTCTTTGTTACCATCCGACTACACTTCTCCAGTCCGAACGACATTCCAATGTCATTGCTGTATAGCCTGGTAGTGTGGATCAGTGAATCGATGTCTCGTTCACTCTTGGCATACAGCTTGATGTCATCCATGTACAGGAGGTGGCTGACAACTGCTCCGTTCCGTAGTCAGTATCCGTAGCCAGTCTTGTTAATGATCTCACTGAGGGGGTTCAGGCCTATGCAGAACAGCAGTGGGGACAGAGCATCTCTTTGGTAGATCCCGCACTTGATGGTGACTTGTGCTATGGGCTTGGAGTTGGCCTCTACTGTTGTACGCCACACCCCCATTGAGTTCCTGATGAAGGCTCTTAGGGTCCCATTGATCTTGTACAATTCTAGGCATTCCAGTATCCAGCTGTGGGGCATTGAGTCATAGGCCTTCTTGTAATCAATCCAGGCAGTGCACAGGTTGCTCAGTCTGGTCTTGCAGTCTCGGCTGATTGTTCTGTCTATCAGTAGCTGGTGTTTTGTGCCTCTGGTATTCTTGCCAATTCCTTTCTGTGTCCCGCTCATGTATTGACCCATGTGCCTGTTCATCTTAGCCGATATGATGCCTGACAGGAGCTTCCATGTAGTACTGAGGCAGGTTATTGGTCGGTAGTTGGAGGGGACCGCTCCCTTCTTGGGGTCCTTGGGGATCAGGACCGTCCGGCCTTCGGTTAGCCATTCCGGGTGTCTCTCGTTAACTAGCAGCTGGTTCATTTGTGCTGCCAGACGCTCGTGGAGTGCAGTCAGCTTCTTCAGCCAGTAGGCGTGAACCATGTCGGGCCCTGGTGCTGTCCAACTCTTCATACTGGAGACCCTTTCTTGGATATCTGCCACTGTGATGGTTACTGGACCCTGTTCAGGGAGGTCGCTGTGGTCTGCCCTCAGATCCTCTAGCCACTGAGCATTGCCGTTATGGGTTGCGTCCTTCTCCCATATGCTCTTCCAGTATTGCTCCATCTCCAGCCTTGGTGGTGCTGTTCTCTTATTATTATTATTGTTTCCTTGCCACTGAGAGTACACCTTTGCTGGTTCTGTGGAGAACAGCTGGTCTCCTGCCTTCTATCTCTCTGGTGTACCTCCTCAAGTGGCTGGCCAAGGCTGTGTGTCTTTGCTTGGCAGTTTACAAGGCCTCAGGTATGGACAGCTTGCTGTATTTCTTAGGCACCTTATTTGTCGCACCTTTCTGCAACTCCGTTAGTTGGCTAACCTCCCTCCGTGCTACTTTGATCTTGCCCTCTAGCCTCCTTCTCCATGGAGGGTACTGCCCCTTGTGGCTGTTCAACTTGTAGCCAAGCATCTCACTGATCACTGCTGCCGTATTGTAGATCAGCTTGTTAGTGTCGGTAATCGTGGTTGTAGGTATTGCCCGTAGTGCTGCATTAACATCATCTAGCAGACCTTCTGAGGGTACTTCACGTAATCTTGGTAACCGGCTACGGGGCACACCGTACGCAGACAGCATCAGATCTCAAAATGGTGGAGCATTGATCAAACTCTTATAGCCTCTAGTGGCCCCCACCTTATCATAAAAGCCTAAACATTCACATTCTTTCTCTCACACAGCGCCTAAACTACGACCTTGGCTCACTGTTTATCTGCTCCTGCTGAGATGGGGCAGAAAACTCCAGTATGTTCTGTTCTCTTCTAATCAGACAAATAAGGCGATGACTTTCTGCGAACAGTATTTCTTATAACTCAGCAGTATAATGCATCATAAAACAATATCATTCATTCACAATAAATCAGCAGTCTAATATAATGCAAATCAGTTTAACAAATGCAATAGTTATCACCTTCTTCTAATTCAGGAGAATAATGCAAACTAAAACTACATAATAATTCACAATCTTTAATTAGGGATCTAACATGGCATAAAATAATATTATAATCCCACACTCCCCCTGATGAGCTCTTTAGAATAAAGAGCTCACCTACACCCTGTAATCCAGTGTGGCCAGGTTCATCTCTTCTCACTCCTGAGGCCCTTTGTCCCCCTGTTGGGTGAACCATATGTGAGATGACCTCTGAGTTTGCGCAGTTCAGATGCAAGAAAAACTATTATTACAACAATAGCAGGTACAGATGACACTCCCCAGTCCTCCCACAGCTTTATTTTGGTGCTACCTTATACTCTTCAGACGTACTCAGACTAGAACCTCTGTCCAAGGAGCTTTTAGCCTTTATTTTATTGCTGCAGCTACCAGTGTCTTCCAGTTGGGTGATCCTCTGCTCTTCTTTCTTCAACCTCAGGGGTTAGACAACCCTTCAGTCGTTGCACAGATCAGGGGATTATTCTGCCCCGATTTCAAACAACGATCTGTGTATCCTCGGGTCCTGTGTGTCCTGTGTATCCCCCAGAAAAAGAAACAGGAAAGTGTCCCCCTTTTGCCCAAGAGCCTCTCGAACCTCATTGGTCTGGTGTTCCTGGATTTCCGCCAACCCCTTCATGGTTATTGCTGTGTTTATGGGATCCATCCTTTTGAGGTGACTAATCGGAGCCCAAACGCCATGACACTTGAACCCAGTTGGTGTCTCGGCAGTCACTGTGTCTGTCTCTGTTGCGAAGGATCCTCGTATATCTGTGACCTCGTCTGGTGTCTGTTCCTTTCTCTGTAAGAGACAGAAAACCAAAACTCTATACCTAGCTCTAATAATCTAATGTTGTTATCTACTGATCTTCTGGTGATTCAGAATTGGTTTAGAATATTCAGAATGTCCCAGGGACTTATTCTAATCATATCCTATGTGTGTGTAAGCGTGTTTGCATTTAGCCCTCTGTACTCAAGGCATTTCCTACACTTTATCAGTCCGGACCATCACGCCGAACGAAGCTTATGACCTTCAAAAGACCGAGTGCCAACTCATTATAAGCACATTTGCAGTGTGTGTGTGACAAAGTGGGTGAGAAGACCATTTGTCTACATTCTTAGTTAACATTCTTGTTTTGATTTAACCATATTTCACATGTAATCTGCAATAGGCAAACATCTATTATCCCGGGTTTGTTTATGTTCTGCACTTTTACAGATTATATAATATAACATCTTGGTTTAAATCAATTCATACAAGTTTGTTAAGTTAACATGTTATTTCTTTCAACTGTTAATTTGTATTGTTTTGAACTTACCTTTACCTACCTGTCTTCCAGAAGGAAAAGGAGGAAATGTAGTTCTACTTCCTGCTTTATACCTTCTGGGTTCATCTGAGGTCACAGGAAGGGACCAAGTGCAGGAGGGGAAGAATTCTTATAATTTAATAAAGTTGATTTTAAAGGGTTTATAAAGAAATAGAGTTAATGTTGTGATATGTATTGATTACACCAGAGTTTATGTTGCCAGTCAAGAGGAGTAGTAGAGGATGAATATAATCATGTTCATCTCACCTACCTACTGAATGGAATAGTCCAGAGGAGAAAGTGTTTGATTAAGGGGACTATTTAAGCAGACGAACTCAGGTGTTTCGGAAGAATGGTTCAGGTCAGTGTAGCTGTGTGCAGTTTGACCTTAATTTCCGTTGATTTAAGTTCAGTTATGTTTATTTGAATTGAGTTAATTATAGAGTTGAGTTTCTTATTTGTTTCTTTGTAAATATTGTTGGGCCACAGAATGGTAAATAAATCACTTGCTACACTGGACAGCATCAGTCTCCTGCACTTCTTTGACCGCTTAAGTCGAGTCCTACCACAGTGTGCCTGAAAATTATTATTAAAACCACTCATTTTAACAAAAGACATCAAAAACAAATTAGCCATTTTTAATTCTAACATTTGCCCCCCAAAAATCATGTGTTTGCTTCCGCCTACTGTCCCACGGTTTCCTCTCCAGTGTGGTACTCAGCTTCTCATGAACACAGGCATTTTATCATCTAAATGCTATTCAGTTCATTTCAATGATTAATGCATAAACATGGAAATAATGATTTATGCTTCTCACTGGATCTCTAAAAAGTCCGGAAACCACTATTAGCTTAAGCTTTACCATACCTAAGTTATTAAAACACAAATGAAGTCATAAAAATGTTCATATAATCCTTGTTTGATGTTAAAACTCAACTTCCCCCCCTTTTTTGACACATTCCCATGTGTCAAATCAACGGAGCTAGAAAATCAAAAGAAAAGGTTAGTGACCTCCTATCTTAGAAGGTATGAGACCTCCTCCTATCCAGTGTCTTTGCTCCAGTCCTGTCAGCCTGTGCCAGGAAATGAAACCAATTTAATTGTCATGTTAGATCTATTCAACTCCTGGCTCCGCCCAGAGCCTGCGTCTGCAGAATTGCCAAGAAACAAAACCTGTAATGATATGAACTTCACTTGAATATGAACTTGTTGACTACTTTTGACACAGCAAAGGAAGATTCTCTCCTCCTCGAGGACAGGCACTGACTCCCACTTATCTCCTGGAGCCAACTGTCCCTTATAGAGACACAATATTGCAGCTACAAGGTTTTGCAGATTGTTAAGTTGATCTGTGTGTAATGCTCTGAATCAGGTATGTAATATTAAATGAATGTCGTTTAATTAACTGCCCCTACTTAAAACTTAGCAAAAGATATAACTGAATAAAAGATCACCAAGAAAAACATGATATCAGTGTTATGTAAGCGCGTGCGGCCTTCTATGCTCGAAGTCACTCCAGTCCATAGATCAGCCAAACATCGCGTTGACCGTAGCTTTTAACCCTTATTAACTTGAGCACAAATCTATAATGAGCAACAAACTGCAATATGTATAAAAATGATCATGGTTACACCTGCAATGAAAGATCATATGATTATCCTGATACCTGTAAATAGAAGATTAACCTGAGGTTATAACAATCACTGTAATACAAATGTTAATGTATAACAATGTAATGTAACAATGCTTGTTATATGATTCTGATGTAACAATAATGCTGATGCTAAAATAACAGTAAAACACCCCCTTTTATCCCGTTTATAAACTTGACACATAAACGTTCATCCATGCCTCTTTTAAATTTTATTTCCCCCTGCTTTTCCCTTACTGACCACAGCAGGGGAATCTTTGTCTTGATTCAGCCATGAATCCAGCTCACCTGATTCATCACTGAGCCCCACCGTGACTGGCATCTGACAGGGTGGCGCTGCATACTCTTCCTTTAATGTCTCTATGTTCAATCTGTTAATTAGAGTGCTTAAACATGAAGTAGACTACGTCATGAATGCTTTAAAATGCTTTAAAAGCATCAACATCAGCTCTTCTCTGACAGCATGGTGGGAGTTTCTAAAATTGACGGCGTCTTCATTAATCCCATGCAAACGTACACCTATCTGGAACAACCCTGACATATTACAAAACAATAATATGATAAACTTTTCAGATTGGAGTGGTAAAGGAATCAAATATTTAGAACATATACTAGAAGGAACAGAATTTATTTCATTTGACGGACTAGTTACAAAATATGGGATCAACAAGAAAAGATTTTTAGAATATCAACAAATTAAATCCATAGTAAAAAAGAAATTTAAACCGGGTCAAGTTGAACTACAAACACCACCAAGTGTGGTTCAATTTCTTACTCTTAAAACCCCCAAATTACTATCCAAAATATACAGAATGCTTTCTAAAACAGATGAATCAATATCACTTCCTATTGCAAAATGGGAAGCGGATTTATCAGTTAACTTAGACCTAAACTTCTGGTCTCAGATTTGCTTAAAAACCTTTCATCTAGAGCCGGGCGATAGAACGATAACGATATGTATCGCGATATAACTTTTACTCGATAGAGAAATTAAGCTATCGCGATAGACCTCGCCGCTCTTGTTCTCTTAAAAAAAAAAAAAAAAAGGTCAGCCGATCCAAATTCAGTAGCGCAGAGCCGAACCAATCACAGCCGCAGCGTCACGTCGCGTGACTTGTTACGTACAGCACAAGTGCCAAGCCGCACGTGTGTTTGTTTGGGAAGCAGCCAGCGGGTAATGGAGGAAATGAGTGTGCCGACTAGAAAAATCAATCGAGCGTGACCGAAGAGAAAACAGATGATGGTTCCAATGCCGGAGAGATTGTCGAACGGAAGAGCCATAGAAGTTCCGTAGTGTGAAGGTATTTCGGCTATTTCAAGTCTGACAAAAAACAGAGTAGCGTGCACTGTAAATTGTGCCGAAAGCAAGTCTGGAAATACAATAAACTGGAGCATGCGTCACACTGTGCGCCACGTTATTGTTTCGGTGAAATGAATTTCTACAATACTGTTACTGTTAATTCTACTCTCTGCAGTGTTTAAATGCTTACATATACACACAGTTACTGTCCGTCCACACATACGACTTGGTTCTGCTTCTATGCCCCAGCTTTGTTTACTTTTTCCCACCGAGGCTTCTAGACTTCTGATTGGCCAACATTTCTGCACGGTTAGGAATCTAGCACCACCTGCTGCTTTGGCATGTTCATAGCAGCGTTTTCCTTCATTTCTGCCTTTATGTGTGGACGGGATTATTTTTTAAAACGAAAACGGAAAATCTCAGTTTTCAAAAATACCCGTGTACGTGTGAACGTAGCCTCAGTCTCTGACTGGAAGCACTAATTCGTCATTCGGCTTTTGTCAGACTAAAGTAACTGTTAAAACTGTTTGAAAAGCTAAGCTATACAACAAGGAGAGATTGAGAATTCCGTTTTAGTTCTCAGTTTATTTGATATTGACAAAAGTTAGTCAGTTTTGTCTGTTCTTCTGTAAAACAAACTAAGATTTATTTTTAGAATTAATATTTTGTTTCTAAGTGGAATTGACAATTTAGTCTGTTTCGTTTGTTCTATTTTGAAACTTAGACGCTTTAGCGGCTGCCTTTTGTGTAGTTTGCAATATTTGCCTTTATTTATCTGAAAAAGTCTCATGTTCCTTAAGTACATCTACCCTGTTGAACTTATTATGGGAAATAAATATTTAAATCAAAACAAGCTGCTGATTATTTCACATTTTACTTGTGAGCAACGGCACATTTAAATCTTACAAATAGTTATTTGGCTTATATCGTGATGGATATCGTTATCGCCTGAAATGAAAAAAACATATCGTGATATGAAAAAATCTCATATCGCCCAGCTCTACTTTCATCTAATTAGAAATCCCAGTCTTCAATTAATTCAATACAAAATATTACATAGAGTGCACTATACAGGTCATCGGATGTTCAAGATGGGCTTTACGTCTACCAACAACTGCTCACACTGCCAACCAATTCACCGGACAATTATATCCACGCTCTTTGGTTCTGTCCACCAGTTCAGAAGTTTTGGCGCGAGATATGTGAAGACTTATCGAAGTGTCTGAAATGTAACATTCCAACTTCCCCCTTAGTGTGTTTGTTGGGCAGCTTAGATAATGTCACTTCAGAAAAGAATATAGCCCATATGGTTTTCACTGCCCTATGCATAGCCAAGAAAACAGTCCTCATGAACTGGAAAAATAAAAATAATCTTAATTCTAACCAATATAGAAATTATCTATTAGATTACATTAGCCTTGATACAGCCTCTGCCACCACATCAGATCAATTGCTCTGGGCTCCTTTGATCAGCTCCATCACCTAGTGGGGGTGGGGGGTCATAGTTTGGTCCCGCCTTCACTGTTGTGATTGGTGTGGGAGTAGGGACAGGCTTAGGGCGTCGGGGGGTTCCCCGGAGGCATCTTCCTTGGGGGGGCTCAACCCGGGGTAGCGGTCATGTCCGGTTAGGGGCTCTGTTGGCTCTCAGGTGACTGTTTCCTCGCGGCTGCGTGCAGTGGGGCTAGGGGAGGGTCTGTGCTGACGGACGTGGGTTACTGACCTGGTAGCCTGGCTGCCCCTGGGTGGGTCCGGGATGGGCGTGAGGTTCTGGGGGCGCTCCGTCTCTGGGCTGGGACCCGGACCGGGCCTCGGGGGCTTGGGTCCTGGTTGGTGTGTTGCCGGGGTTGTGGGCGGGTGGGTGAATGGGGGCCCAGCCCTGGAGCAGGGTGCCGCCGGTGCATCGAGCCACCTGGGGGGCTCTTCAACTGGTGGGGGAGATTGTCACATCTTGCAGGAGCTTTCCTCTCCTCAGGAGCTCCCTCTGCAGGAGGGGGAGATACAGGAGAGGTGGAGGAAGATCTCAGCCTGGGTGTTTATTGTCTTATGTAGTCTGGAAGATGAGTGGATGGTGGGGTGGGTGCAGTTTTCTCTGTGGTGGGGTTGGGTGGACTGTCCCGGGCTCTGTGGGGCCGGGAGGCGCTGCTGCACTGGGCCCTGGTCTGGATGGGCCTGGGCCCCCTTTCCCTGGCGGGTCGCGGAGTATGGGGGTGCCTACTGGGGTCAGCGGGGGAGCTGGCCCCAGGGAGGGGTCACTTGCCCCTCCCTTCCTTCCCTCCCCATCTCCAGCTGCCTCTCTCTTCCCGCTCCACCACAACCACCCACACATGCAGGACCTTGGAGTAGGGGTATGTCACCAGGGTGCAGAGGAGGCTACCCCCCCCCCCCCCCCCGTCCCCTTCTGGCTGCCTCTGCCTCAATTTTATCCCACAACTTAGACATTCACATTACTCACACTCTCATTACACATACATATAGGATCTTGGGGGTGGGCACGATACACGGAATCCAAAGTACCATCAGGGTGTACACCCCACCCCTGGCGTCGTTGCCCACCTCTCAATTTTAAATACACATAGACATTGAGGGCTAGCAGGAGGGACCATGCGCTTACCTGCTGCTCTCTGGCAGGTAGCTCCATGCCCTCCTGGGTTTTAAATGCACCTTAGAACACAAATGCATCAACACTACAATGAGCGAGTGGAGGGAGGTTTGGAGTCTTCTCTCACCCCCGTTCTCTGCGACCTGCTGGAGCAGGGGGGGGGCTAGGAGGAGGAGTTGGCCGTCCGACTGCGGTCTGGAGTGTGGGGCCTTCCTGCTGCTGCGGAGTCGGGGCGGTCTGCCTCCCCCCACCGCAGGGAAAAGGGCAACACCACCTGGGTCTGGGTGCAGTTCCCCCCCTCAGGGGCAAGGGTACCTAGACCCGGTTTGTAGAGTACGCTTGGGGAGTGTGATCGTGTGTACAGCGTCTCTTTATGTCTGTCTCCACGTTGGTTGAGTGTGGAGTAAGTGCATATGAGAGCATGAGGGTGGGAATGGATGTTTGTATCTGTGTGTGCCTGTATGTCTGTGTCTATATGTCAGGTTGGGTGTCAGGCGCCACCTCTCTGGGGACATCTCAGGCCCTCCAAGGTTTGGAGGCCTATCTCCCCCTACCACCACTTCCCCTGCCAGTGGCGGACCCCCTCAGACATCGGTGCGTTGGTGGCTCTCTGTGTCCGGGGATGGGCATCCAGGTACACACCGGCTCACTCCTTGGCGGCCGCCCATCGGGGCCTGGAGCCTGGGGCTCACTCGGGCCACCTCGGAGGTGGGGTGCCCCCGGCCTCTCGGCCTGGGGCTCGGTCACTCAGGCGCGGCTGGCTGCCGGCGGAGCTCACGGGCGCGTCACTGCAACTCCCCCTGGCTTCTGCTCCGCGGCTGCTGAGTGAGCCCTCATCTGGGACTCTCCTCAGCTCTTTCTGGGACAGTGGCGCGGCTGCCCCTCTGTTGGTCTTCCTTGGTCTCTTGTGTTCTGGGGGCCTCTGGATGTCTGGAGTTTTGATCTCCTCCATACCTGCTTCATGCCCTGGAGGACGGGGCTGTGGCCCCCCCACACCCTCTAGCAGATTATTACAAGAAGGAACCTTTTAAAAAACAAAAAACAAGCGCGTCAATGCTCACAGGTGTACACACGGGTGATCACACCCACAAACTGCACCCTTTTTGGCTCCTACCTCAAAGCACTCTGTGTTCTGTTGATCTTATGTGCTGCACAGTGGTGTTTAGTGTTTGGTATTTGCTGTCGTATTCCCATGTATCATTGTGGTGTTGTTTGTTCTGTTGCTCTTGTTCTCTTCTGCTTGTTTTCTTTTTTCTTTCTCAGCAGGTGACCCAGGTGATCGATAGATGCATTTTTTTCTTCTCTGCCCGTTCTGTTGGTTTTTGTCTTTTGCCCTTCTCCCCGTCCCTCTTCTCAGCTGTTTCTCTTTCCCTCTTTCTTTCTCCCCTTCTTTCCCCCAGTCAACTCTGTCCCGTATTCAGTAAGTGAAAATAAAAGAAACAATAAAAGGTGAATCAAATGGACCATTACGGCAAGGCTGGGATGGTCAATTTGGTAAAGTAAATCCGTTGGGCATCTTTCTTTGCCTTTAGACAACAATTCTGATGGCAAAAGAGCCAAACGGGACAGGCAAAAAAAAAAGAAGAAAAAAAAAAGAAAAAAAGAAACAACTCAAGTTTATTCCACCTGGTCTAATTTTTCAAACCTGGAAATTGCCACTTGGCAGTGCGTAATGATAATTTTTGTCATTAATTAATTGCCTGAGTAATGTCTGTCAGGAAACTGCTTACATTTTGTGTCTAAGATCACACCTTCTAATTGCTCATTTGGCCATGAACACAGCTGAAAACTGGAACATAATTCATTTTCAAAGATATAACAAATGGTGACAATTAACACTGAACTTAGCATTAAATAATTAAATATTTTCTATAGTCAAAAAAAAGAAAAGAAAAAGAAAAAGAAAAAAAGAAGTAGACTACGTCCACAACAAGTCAATACAGCTGTAAATGTGGCCAATTATCAATCTATTACCAATCAATAACAAAAAATAGCTTTTATTTTATGCATGCTTTTAGTCAACCACTCACCCAGAGGATTTCCAATCCCAGAAAATTCCTTCTCCTCATTTAATGAGTCCGTCCTCCTTCCATGCCCTGGTAACTGGTCCATCCAGAGCCATATCATCTTGAAATATACATACAACAAGCCAAACCACACCTTGGTCACACCAACCCTTTTCTGCCCTGAAGATGTCCAACGCCATCTTAGTCTGGACCAGGGTTTTAATAGTTTTGCAATTTTCATTAGTTTTTATTTTTATTTAGCTTCGACTTCAGATTTTCAATTTTATATCAGTTGTAATTAGTTTTTACCAATTGTTTGCTAGTTTAGTCTAGTTTTTATTTTTTGAAAATCCTTAGTTTCAGTTTAGTCTAGTTTTGATTAGTTTCTGTTTAGTTTTGGTTGTGTTTGCGATAATTAAGTGCAACAAAATCCCAGTTTCATCATATCAGTCATGCTCTTGTGCTTATCCTTGGGTATTGAGACTATTAACTCTTGCAGCACCAGGTGTTTGTAATTTTGGTTCAAGTGAATTGATAATATTTTTGAAGGCAATTGACTTACACAGTTATGTAGATGTCCCCGTCCTGTTGTCTTGGGATGCATCACGCTGCCTTGCCTGGGGTTAGCTTCTGTTTTCTGGGGATGAGGGTTGAGTGTGCTCCCTTACCTTTTCAAGGTAAGCTAGGTTAGCCTTCTTGTGTGAGCTTTTCAAGTGCACTTTAAGGTTTGTGGGATTTTTTTGTTTTATACTGTAAATGTCCCTCATAATTTGTCTCTTTCCACTACAAGACACTTGCTTTATCCAAAACACAGTCATATTCAAAGTAATCCCAAATTGGACTCTGGTGCTTTCTCCCGACTTTTCCTAACATGATTCTGCGCGTGGACGGAGCAGCAACACAGACGACTCGACTAACGTACTGCCACCTGCTGGCATAATTAGACAGCAAGCAAAAAATCTGGAAACTAAACTTCATTTTCACCCTTGACAGGACACGCACACATCAATAACGAAAATGTTTTTTCACTTCTAATTTTCGTTATTTCATTTGTTTTCGTTAATAATAATAATAACCTTGCTCTGCACACTGGAATGGTAAATGGCCTGTATTTATATAGCGCTTTTCTAGTCCCTAAGGACCCCAAAGCGCTTTACATATCCAGTCATCCACCCATTCACACACACATTCACACACTGGTGATGGCAAGCTACATTGTAGCCACAGCCACCCTGGGGCGCACTGACAGAGGCGAGGCTGCCGGACACTGGCGCCACCGGGCCCTCTGACCACCACCAGTAGGCAACGGGTGAAGTGTCTTGCCCAAGGACACAACGACTGAGACTGTCCAAGCCGGGGCTCGAACCGGCAACCTTCCGATTACAAGGCGAACGCCCAACTCTTGAGCCACGATCGCCCCTTCATAAACATAATCAACATGATCAACATTTTACTGCGTGTTATTTCACCATCTTATCGATTCAAATGCTCCATCCTCCATCCATAATGTGACATTATGTTTATCCACTCTGTCTCTAAATGTTTGAAGAATTTTCCATGTTTGGGGTCAAATTTTGAGAATTTGACTATAAGTGAAAGTTTTGGTGTTATCACCCCCTTCGGGGCTTACCTTTCCCAGTGTTGATGATATTCCTCCCTATTCTTTGCAAGTACCCCCTTTTGGTGGCGAGAAACTGTTGGTGTGGTCAAGTGGGTGCTGTAAAAACAAAAGCTCAGGACAGAACAGTTATCAGTCATGTACTTACATACAAAATTAGCATATATTGAATTTCATATTGATCATCTGAGTGGAATGGTACATTTTAATTTGAATTTATCAAAGCTAAACACAATAATTTTTCTTTATTTTGCTCTTGTTCTTGTGCAGCACCACCTCTCAGCACATGCCCCTGTCGGTTCTATCCTACTTTTAAATTGCTGACTATTTCAAGAAAGCACCCAAAGGACGGGGACCAGTGTTTATCATTACATATCTCCATTTTGAGTGTGACAAGTCTATCATTCCCCTGTTATTCATAGACCTCAATAGAGGGTTTTTGGCTTTTTTTTATTTTATTTTATTTTTATCTCTCTAAAAGTTAATTGACTCTTTACAGTGGCCCGCTATGGTTAATAATAACATGTTCAGTCATGAGTGAAATCAAACCTTTTCTTCACTTTAGCATTTAACATTCCCAACGATATAATGTGGTACATTAATCGAAACACGGCTACTAAAACACAATTTTCTTAATGCAAACATCAGTAACTCAAAATTAGCAACCAAAGGGTTAAGTCTGCAGTTCACACTCATGTGACGTTACAGCCTCCCCCTTTAGTCTCTGTCATCCTTCTGTTCTTGCAAAAACAAAACAAAGCAAGACAAAACATCCACCCTTCTTTTACAGGCTGGGTGAATTGTTTGTGGACATTTACTAATCCTAAAGTCGGTACCGTTTTTGTCTCAGTATCAAGTCAGTTTTAGTCGTCAGTCCATCACAGTCCAGTCACATGCATACATCCACACACATTCATACCAGATAATGCTGATAATGGAGTCTCACGCGCAACTTATTCGAGCCTCCATCACCAGCAAGATGACGTCATCATTTTAAAGGAAAACCGTTCCTTGTTTTTTTGGACTGGATTGACTCGCTGCAATCCTTTTAGGCTCAGGACTTCTCATGTGATCAGTGTCCCATATAAGTGAATTTCTCCCAAGCCCATTATAATCATGGAGAAAAATACTTTGCGACTGTTTCCAGTAAGAATATTTTATAGCGCTTTAAAGTTCAATCTCTCAGGCCTGGATTAAAGAGCTGATTTGTTAAATCAGGAACTCACAAAATACCAAAATATCACCACCGGTGGATCACACCTCTCAGATGTTCTTATTTCAGTGCACTATAACAAAAGCAAAAACAAACGTAACCAATAAAATACTCATATAATAACAAATACTGGGGCCCATTGCAAACATGTCCAAGCATAAAACCATCTTTCTCTCTCTTAGAGAAAGAAAACAATCCAAACCTCACTAATAAAATCAACCTAGTGTCAAGCAAAACCCAAAAATCAACCAAAACTTCACCAGAAAGTTTTTCTCCCTCCCGGGACAATATTGTGCAGGAATACAGGTACCGTAACTCCTTTTTGCACTGACAAAAACATGTTGGATTTACTTGATTCAATAGTGGACACTGGTTGCACACAAATGTTTTGCTTTGGCAGAAACTTAAACAACCGAGTTAAATCAACACAACCTTTTCATATTCAGTAAACCTGTGCATTTTGTGTTCATAAAACACGATTGAAACATGTTCAGATGGAGTAAGTTGAGCTCCTGGAATATTTTAATCCTTCCCAATTCTGTCAGTTTATTTCAACACTATTCAGAAACTTTTATCCAAATACTACTTGGTCACTTAAATACTACATGTTGTCTTCATATTGCATGCGGTTCAACAAAGTCTAGATCATGGTTACCATAAAAATTGAAGGGGTCTACAACAACTACCACCCTCCTATCTTTATCCTGGCTACAGCAGGGCCGGGAAATAACCCTGAAGTGATAGGTTACCAGGCAGGGTACACCCCGGACAGCTGACCAGTCTATCAGATAGAAACAAACAGCCATTTACACTTACATTCATGGATAATTTAGAATCATCAATTAACCTAGCTCTAATAACTGTATGGCTTTTTCTCTCACACTGGAAACCAGAATTTCGTACAGATCTTTAAAGCCTGAGGCAATTGTGTCAAATATACGTGAGATGCTTACGTAAATCCAAGGGCTGGCCCCTTTTTTTTTTCAGTGTGTTCCTCCTTCAATTAAATCTCACTCACAACAATGTGGCGCTCCGAAATAAGGCTCACACCGTTAATTCATCATTTTTACTCTGTACCACTGCTCCTTATCAGGCCGTGTGAAGCACAGTAAACAATTCAGTGGAGGCCTTAAGCCATAAACAGACATCACGCACAGACATTGTTTTCATAACCAAACTGCCTTAGACCTTGTCCCCTAAATCTACACAAATGCCCTCTGGGTGACATGAACTGCATTTAACCAATAAACAATCAATGGCTTCTTGTTGTTGTAACAGATTCTGTATTTGGATGTTTGTGTGCAGCATTTGTTAGTAAAGCATTCTTCATTGCATCAGCGTGTGTGTGTATCACTCTTCATTGCACAAGCGTGTGCAATTTGTGTGTGTGTGGATCATTTCTCACTCAATCAACGAGTGCATATGTGTTCATTCTGAGTCTGTGTGTATTTGTGTTCATCACTTTCCTGTTCTGGTGTTCTGGATAAACCACGGCCTGAAGCGTGCCCTCCTCCATTTCAGTCTGTTTGCATCCATTGGTGCTGCTGCTCAAAGTTCTGTCCATACTGGTTCTGGCCCCAATTGAGGCAGTCCTTTTCTCCAGTGTCCTGCATCTTCTCCTTGTTCCGCTCCTCCTTAACTTGACCCTTTTGCTTCTGTAGCTCCTTCAAGGCTTGCTCCTGCTGTTGGAGCTTTTTCGTCAGGTTTGGCAACCTCCTGCTCCAGCAAGCTCCGGCCTGATTTCAAGTCCTGTGTCTGGGACTCCAAGCCTGACTGATGGGTTCGATTATCAGCCAGCTCCTCCTGAGCCATGCTGTTTCTGCTCTGATGCCTTGAGCTCTTACTGAGGGCAGAAACCTCAGAGTCTTTTCTGTACACGTCAGATTGAAGTCCATTGATGTTTCCCTTGCTTTGCTCCACGGCCTTCTGCAGCTCTGCTGTTCGGCTCTTCTCAGAGGTCAACTCCTGGCCGAGCCTCGACACCTGTGCCTTCAGCTTATTTTCTTCTTGTGGTTTTGTCCATTCTGAGGTGCCTCCTGACCTCAGTTACTCCTCCTGTCTCTGGCACGCCCTTTTTGCTGCCCGATCATCTGTGTTGGTCCGTCACTGTCCTGCACAGTTTTAATGCAGAGTTGTTAAGGTCAGCATTCTTTTGCTCGCCCTCACTTTTCATCTGGGCTTAATGGGCATCTCGTCACAGCTCTGTCAGCTGAAGCTGTCTGGAAATCTCCCCCGTGTAGTGAAACGGGCCTTGGATTTAACGCTCTCCGTCTCCGCTGCATGAGATCGTTTTCCTGCAGCGCTGTTGACATTTGCAGGTTGTTGTTGTGGGTCCAGCTGCTGTAGCATTTGGTCAGGGTCACATCAAAGATGGTAGAGGAGAGAGCAAAGATGGTAGAGGGGAGAGCAGGAGTCCAGGTCAGCCTCGGCTTTCCGGGCCGACAAAGCAGCCTGTAATCAAGCATAAAGAGAAAAAACAAAACAAAAACGGACGAACAGGAAAATTATGTTGTTTTGGCTGTGTTATTCAGAGAGGGGAGAAACAACGGGACCAGGCCCTGTGTCAGCCTTCTCTCCCCCTTTTTTTGTTTTTTCTCACCATATAATCAACTCATAACCCACCAAGTTGACAGGACAACACATGTACATGTTAAAATTCTTAAGATCATGTTTAAAACCCCAAAAATGGAATTTTCTTTGATTTAGTAATCACTTGTATTAATCAATCAGCAGAAAACATGTCACAATTTGAATCTTTTTACCACTAAATTTGTCGTGACTTCATGGGTTGGTCAGACCAGTGTCTTTTTTTTTGAAGTTAAGTTGTTGTCCTGCAACCCAGAGAGTTTATTTGTTAGTAGTGGATAAACTTTATCATTTAACAACAGGTTTATGTTAAGTTTCGCTGCTTTAACCTTGCTGGAAAATCTTCACATGTTCATGAATGTAAGCTGTTTCTTCATTGCGTGTGTGTGCGTTTGTAGGTGGGTTAATTAAACTTTTTTTCTCAAACAAGGCATTCCTCTAACACGTGCCTTTCTCTCACATTTCTCTGCTTGTGTGTGTTTTTGTTTCACCTTTTGTTGTGATGCTCCGGACGCCTTCCCAACCTCCACAAGTCTGTTGGCCCCAATTTTATGTGTTAAAACTTCTCTTATTTTCTCCTCTAATTCTCTGCTAGCTGCTGTCTTTTCCACAGCTGCTGATTCTTGCTGAGTGTGGTTTCCATTACTATAATTTTGCTTCGGCCGCTGTGCTTGTGGGGGGCAGTTGGTCCAGGCCCGTAGCCACCTGTATTAACACACTAAGAGATTTATTTAATATCATTTTCATCACTGTTAAATAGACCAGCAGGCAACACGCCCACCTTTACAGTGCAGACTACATGCCAGTCTCCCAACACACTCCTCTCTCTACTTCTCAATAATTCTTCACTCTCCCTTTATTTCTCCTTTCTCTACATCAGTTTTAAAACCCAACATATTTCACACCACAAAACTGAAACAAATCACCCCCGTATTTATCACACAATCTTACTCTGCCGACTGAAGTGCCGGTCTAAATCATGCACGATTTGTCTCTTCTATATCAAAACCCAGCCAAGCATCAAACATTCACCCTCATTCAAAACTTTATTTGTAATATTATAATCAGCAAAATCAGCGTCTTATTTACAGGCATGTATCATTGCTTGCAAATCATAATTATAAAACTCAAAAACACGCTAAACAGGAAGCAAAAGTCCTCTGTGCGCTTCACAGCAGCCACCTCATTTGCATGTTCACACACCGTCTAAAAATAGCTCGCAGCGCTGCAGCGCGCTGTTGTCACACACGGCCTCGTCTCACACACAGCTCTATTACTTTATATTACACAGACGTCTTATATTTACAATCACTGTAAGGCCTGACAGATTTAGCGCCTACACAATTTTGACAAATTTAAGTTAACGGGTCCAACCGAAGAAAGTCCAACTTTTTTGTAATCAATTAACCAGTATCAGACTCTAACTGTATCTGGCCTAATCTCTAAAGTCCCTAACTCAATTTAACAGTGTCCAAAAGAGCGCAGATACCATTACAGACTCTAACTCCTAGCTTATTCCGGAGTGCCCCAAGCTCCACAGTCAAGCCAAACTGAACTAACCCTGTTTGCCGACAGGTCAAGGTCGCGCGTCCATGGCCAGGAGGGAGCGTAACCTCCGGGCTATGCGCATCTTAGCAGACTCTAACTGCCGTCCTATAATAATTTATAACACTTTGAAACAACAGTCAGCACCCCAAAACAAGAGTCTGACTGAGGCAAGTGCAACCTAGAGGTCAATGGAGACTCTAACTCACAAAATGACCACTCAGGTCCACTCTTATAACCAATTTGGACTCTAACCAACAAAATGACCAATTCCCTACCAAACTACTTGAGACTCTAACTCAATTTCTTGGGACTCTAACCCAGTATTTAAACTTTTCTTAGCAGACTCTAACTGCTTTACCTTCTTCTTAGCAGACTCTAACTGCTTTAACTCATGAGATTTTTCATCAAAACAGACATCCACCAGTAATTTCAGTGAGTAGACTTTAATAATATCATGTCCAATTTGGCACACTTTGGAAATAGATTCAACAGGTAGTGCCTTACCTTTGTATAAGCCGGCTTATGCCCACTCACGTCAGACCACTGGCTTGTGCCTGTCCGTTGGACAACCTCGGACCGTCCAAACCTCCAACTTCCACCCCAATACCACAGGACGAGCCCCCAAGCTGTTACGAGTTCAAATATTGGGGATGGATACAAGAGGAAAAACCACAATAACAACACTGGTCCGGCCGGGTTGAGTCAAACGATGATTTTAATGATCACACGCGTGGGAGATGGACACCGTACGCAGACAGCATCTTATCTCAAAATGGTGGAGCATTGATCAAACTCTTATAGCCTCTAGTGGCCCCCACCTTATCATCAAAGCCTAAACATTCACATGCTTTCTCTCACACAGCGCCTAAGCTACGACCTTGGCTCCCTGTTTATCTGCTCCTGCTGAGATGGGGCAGAAAACTCCAGTATGTTCTGTTCTCTTCTAATCAGACAAATAAGGCGATGACTTTCTGCAAACAGTATTTCTTATAACTCAGCAGTATAATGCATCATAAAACAATATCATTCATTCACAATAAATCAGCAGTCTAATATAATGCAAATCAGTTTAACAAATGCAATAGTTATCACCTAATTCAGGAGAATAATGCAAACTAAAACTACATAATAATTCACAATCTTTAATTAGGGATCTAACATGGCATAAAATAATATTATAATCCCACAATACATATATATATATATATACATACATACATACACACACATATACATACACACACACACATACATATAAATATACATACACACACACATATAAATATACATACACACATGTGTGTATGTATGTGCGTGTGTGTTTATCTGACTAAATTCAGTATGGTTCCAACAACAGTTTTTACAGTAAAATATGCTTTATATGCATGTACAATCCTTAACATACATATATTTTATCTGTGGGTGTGGGGCAGAGTGGGTGTTCGCCCAGGGAACCAAGCAGGCTAGGATTGCCACTGCTGACAAAACACAGAATGTGAAAAAGAGGGGAGGTATGATAACGGAACCTAAAGACTAGAAATTACAAATATTACATCAAGCAGAAAAACAATTAAAAGAATATAAATAGAAATAAACATTAAATATTACAATATTCAATCAAATGGAATGCTAATGTCAAAAAGCACAAAACACTGGATCAAAGACCCAGTACAATGACAGGTATAGAAGTCTGCAATTGTTAGAGCCTCTTCAAACTTAATATGTCCAAAAGAACTTTGTCAGAGTAATGTCACATTGGTCTGCCAGTTTTGTCATAGCACGACATATGTTGTGGATTTGCTGATGCCTCAGTAACATTTGTTATAAATGAAAGTTTCCACAAATTTCACAATTACCGGTACCACAATTAAATACACGCTATAATTGCAGTGTGAACAATCTGATTTTTTAAAATGTTTACATAGAATTGGCTGCATTTCAGCACTGACCAATAAAAATTAATTAACTCCAGTGTGGATTAGTTGATGATTTTTGAATGCATCCATGCAACCAAAACCCTTTCCACACTGACAACAGACAAATGGTTTAATGCCAGTGTGGATGGCCTGATGTTCTTTCAAGGAACTCATGCAGCTAAAAGACTTTCCACACTGATCACAGGTGAATGGTTTAACACCAATGTGGAGGAGATGATGTTTTTTTAAGTTTCTACGCCGAGTAAAAGATTTTCCACACTGATCACAGCTGAATGGTTTAATTCCAGTGTGGGTGAGCTGATGTTCTTTTAAAGTTTTACTCTGAGTAAAACCCTTTCCACACTGACCACAGACAAATGGTTTAATGCCAGTGTGGATGGCCTGATGTTCTTTCAAGGAACTCATGCAGCTAAAAGACTTTCCACACTGATCACAGGTGAATGGTTTAACCCCAGTGTGGAGGAGTAAATGTTTTTTTAAAGTTGTACTCTGAGTAAAACCCTTTCCACACTGACCACAGATAAATGGTTTAATTCCAGTGTGGATGAGTAAATGTTTTTTTAAAGTTGTACTCTGAGTAAAAGCTTTTCCACACTGACCACAGACAAATGATTTAATGCCAGTGTGGATGAGAAGATGATCTTTTAAGCTTTTACTATAAGTAAAAGACTTTCCACACAGATCACAGGTGAATGGCTTATCTGTAGTATGGATGAGCTGATGTTCTTTTAAGCCGTTACTCTGAGAAAAAGACTTTCCACACTGATCACAGCTAAACGATTTTAATCCAGTGTGGATGAGCTGATGTTTTTTTAAGTTGCCATTTTCAGTAAAAGACTTTCCACACTGATCACAGCTAAATGCTTTTAATCCAGTGTGGATAAGTTGATGTTTTTTTAAGGTGCTATTCTGAGTGAAAGTCCTTCCACACTGATCGCAGCTGAATGGTTTAATGCCAGTGTGGACAAGCTGATGTTTTTTTAAGTTGCCATTCTCAGTGAAACACTTTCCACACTGATCACAGACAAATGGTTTATTTGCAGCATGGATGAGGTGATGTTCTTTTAAGCCATTACTCGGAGAAAAAGGCTTTCCACACTGATTGTAGCTAATTGCTTTTAATCCAGTGTGGATGAGCTGATGTTTTTTTAAGCTGCCACTCTGAGTGAAAGTCTTTCCACACTGATCACAGCTGAATGGTTTTACTCCAGTGTGAGCGAGCTGATGTCTTTTTAAGTTGCCATTCTCAGTGAAAGTCTTTCCACACTGATCACAGCTGAATGGTTTTAATCCAGTGTGGATAAGCTGGTGTTTTTTTAACTTGCTATTATGTATGAAAGCCTGTCCACACTGATCACAGCTAAATGGTTTAATGCCAGTGTGGACGAGCTGATGTCTTCTTAAGCTGCCATTGTGATTGAAACACTTTCCACACTGATCACAACTAAATGCTTTTAATCCAGTGTGGACAAGGCGATGCTTTTTTAAGCTGCTAACATAATTGAAACACTTTCCACACTGATCACAGCTGAATGGTTTAACTCTAGTGTGGATGAGCTGATGTTGTTTTAAGCTGCCTTTTTGATTGAAACACCTTCCACATTGATCACAGGTGAATGGTTTAACTCCAGTGTGGATGAGTTGATGTTGTTTTAAGCTGCTATTGTGATTGAAATGTCTTCCACATTGATCACAGCTGAATGGTTTAATGCCAGTGTGGATGAGCTTATGTTGTTTTAAGCTGCTATTACGAGTAAAAGCCTTTCCACACTGATCACACATGAAGCTTCTGTCTCCACCGTCAATGCGCTGGCGTCTTCTGGCCTTCTTCATAGTGATGAAAGTCTTGTCCACAGGGATTACAACTCGTTCATCTTTACTTGCTGGCATTGGTTGGTCAAAAATTTGGAGAGGTTTCAGCACGCTTCCCCTTCTTTTGCCTATGACAAAGATGACAAAGAACTAAAACAGTGAAATGCACTAATGGAATAATAAAACCTATAAAGTGTACATATTAGAGCTGGGCGATAGATTTTTTCATATCACAATATGTTTTTTTTTTTTCATTTCCGGCGATAACGATATCTATCACAATATAAGCCAAATAACTATATTTGTAAGATTTAAATGTGCCGTTGCTCACAAGTAAATTGTGAAATAATCAGCAGCTTGTTTTGATTCAAATATTTATTTCCCATAATAAGTTCAACAGGGTAGATGTACTTAAGGAACATGAGACTTTTTCAGATAAATAAAGGCAAATATTGCAAACTACACAAAAGGCAGCCGCTAAAGCGTTTAAGTTTCAAAATAGGACAAACAAAACACACTACTAAATTGTCAATTCCACTTAGAAACAAAATATTAATTCTAAAAATAAATCTTAGTTTGTTTTACAGAAGAACATACAAAATTGACTAACTTCTGTCAATATCAAATAAACTGAGAACTAAAAGGAAATTCTCAATCTCTCCTTGTTGTATAGCTTACCTTTTCAAACAGTTTTAACAGTTACTTTAGTTTGACAAAAGCCGAATGACGAATTAGCGCTTTCAGTCAGAGATTGAGCATACACCGGTTTATTGTATTTCCAGACTTGCTTTCGGCACAATTTACAGTGCACGCTACTCTGTTTTTTGTCAGACTTGAAATAGCCGAAATACCTTCATACTACGGAACTTCTGCGGCTCTTCCGTTCGACAATCTCTCCGACATTGGAACCATCATCTGTTTTCTCTTCGGTAACCTTTGGTCACGCTCTCGGTTGATTTTCTCTAGTCCGCACACTAATTTCCTCCATTACCCAGGCGGCACGGCCACTGGCTGCTTCCCAAACAAATACACATATGCAGCTTGGCACTTGTGCTGTACGTCAGCGGTCCCCAACCTTTTTTGCGCCATGGACCGGTTTATGCCCGACAATATTTTCATAGACCGGCCTTTAAGGTGTCGCGGATAAATACAACAAAATAAAACTAGTACCAGTACCGAAAAACAGAAAATTTATTCATAACACGCGTGAAAAGACCAAGGAAAACCGAGTAAACGATAAAAACGATAACAAAATAACGCTGAAAACCGATAAAAACCCTGAAAACTATACATTTCACACCTGAGCCTCAACTCTCGCGACAGGGTACCAAACGACTCACGGACCGGTACCGGTCCGAGGGGTTGGGGACCGCTGCTGTACGTAACAAGTCACGTGACGCTGCGGCTGTGATTGGTTCGGCTCTGCGCTACTTAATTTGGATTGGCTGTTCTTTTTTTTTTTTTTTTTTTTAAAGAGGACAAGAGAGATGAGGCCTATCACAATCCGGTTGTTCAGTCTGACGTCACTAGCCGTGTCTGGGTCTAAACTCCGCTGCAGGTCCATATATCAAACGATCACTATGGCATTACTGAGAGTTGAAAAACTGTCTAAAGTCTTTCATCTTTAATAAAATGATCAGCGATCTGCTCTACCAGGTGTAACAATTGAGTTTAACATCCAGGCATCCATGAAAACGGAATTTATGACATTTAACGGAGTTAGAAGTTAGCAGGGAGTTAGCTCGCTAGCTTCTATCTAAATACAATATAGCATGTCCTGACTGCGGGGTTTTGGAAACAAATTAAAACGTACAGCTCTGTTATCACTTCCAGCATAAATGAAGACAGAAAACTAAACAGCAGTGACGTTTGTAGGGTTACTGAAGTTGAGCTACCTGGTATATAATGATGTGCTACGTGACCGCTAGCGACACAGCTATGTTAGCATAATATAAACAAGCTAACTTTTTTTCCACTCGATAAAAGTTACCGTGAGTGTTCTCGGTGGTCAGGAACAAATGTAATCGCATGGCAGGATGCTGTAAAAGGACCAAACTTCAGCCAGGAGAACAACTGAGATAATCCATCCACAATACGAGGTTAGTCATTCATATACTGCTGCATGGGCTGGGCTGTAGTTACATCCTAAGGTTTTAAAAACTGAGCTTAAATAAATGATTAGCGGTAATAAAAGCAGAGGGAGGTCAACAGTGATCACTGACTGTTTTAGGAGCTTTTTGAGATCAAATAGAAGAAAATACATAACATTAAACATGTTAACAACACAAAAGCCATATTAAACGCAGACTACTTTAGACCCGGAAGTAGGATTCGTCGCGTCATCACTGAACAACCGGATAGTTTAACTTTTCTATCGAGAAAAAGTTATTTCGCAATACATATCATTATCGTTCTATCGCCCAGCTCTAGTACATATACATACATATATCTACACACACACACACAGTGAGAAAAGTAGTAATCAAGACAACTGACTATTTTAAATCTGAATTTTTTTAAAGAATCTAAAATATGAATATGTTTTGAGTTATTTAACAGTTTTTTGTCTCTTAATTCCATGAGTGTTCATTTGGAGATTGATCCTTTAAATTAGTAGCTAAAATGTAAAAAGCCATTATAAAATAGAAAAATTATGAGAAGGTAGTAAAGTAAGTAGGGCTGTTCGACATAACAATATGTATCGGATGACGATATGAAAACATCTATTGTTTCATTTTACGCTATCGTTTGTTTCGTGGTGTCGCAAAATAAACTGTTTACGGCAATATTTTTTCATCGTTTTGATGGTCACTGTAGTGGCTACAGTATATTACTTTCTGCATCGTTTCATGCATCGGTTAAAACACTCGACTCCAGGTACACGACGCCCAGCTGGAAACACTTCATACAAGTCGAGCTGCCCGAGATTCACAGAATTTACAGAAAATGTTACATTTTTGTGATTTATATTGTTATCAGGATAGATGTCTTATATCGGGATATGAGATTTTGGTCATATCGCACAGCCCTATGAGAAGGTGTGTCCAAACATTAGACCGGTGGCTTAGTCAGCCTGGCTACAGAGCTGTTCCTGTTTTCCTCATTTACTAAGATTTCATAACTTTATAGAGGGCTTTTTCTTGTCCAGGTCAAAAGGGGTTCTCCTAAATTAGTCTTCAGTGTAGGTGTACTTATAAGTTCTTCCAGGGAGTCAAACTTCTCTGGTTTGTTGCCTTCATTTTCAGAGCAGCCAAAGTGTGCAGAGGATGTAATACTATTAACAAAATACACTATCAGAGATTATCAGAGGGAATAAAGCACAACTGTGTATCAGCTGTGAAAAATGTATCATGTGCAACACTAGAACATATCATCAGATACTTTATGATAGCAACATGTAGAGTGTGTAAAGGTTTAAAAAAAAAATCCAGGACCAAAAACTGATCCTTGAGAAGCTTATTTTCAGGAGGGTTAAAAACGGCTAACTTCATCCATCCATTGATTTAATGTAAGCAGGTTGAGAACATTATTTTTCTTCAGCAGTGATTTGTCTCTCATTTGGGATAAACAAGCAAAATGTCACTGTGTACAGAATTAGATGTTATTATTAAAATAACAACCAATTAATGTCTGTAGAATAATGTTGGCGATTTTTCTTTGTCACCTTCGATGAAGAACCAATGTTTCTGACTACAGGTGCTGAGATGCTCCTCCAGCAGACTCTTCGCCTGCTGCCAGTCACCTGTGACAGAAAAAAGATTTTTATATTTAATCCAGTTAAATTTATTGTATTATTGTAGGGCACTACTGCAGACCATTGTATTGTGTAGCATTATTTTGCCTCGTAGGTTCAGCACCAATATCAGAATCAGAAAAACCTTATTAATCCCAGAGGAAAACTAAGTTGTCATAGCAGGAAATATACGACAAACAACATGCACTCACTGAGTGCAGAAACAGAGTTATGATGGATAAATATTATATAAAAAGATAAATATTGAGCTAAAGGTATCAAAATAATTTAAAAAAAATAGTAAGAACAAAAAGAAAGAAGACAGGGAGCTGCTACAACAGCCTGCGCCATCTTAAAAGACATATTACGGGTCGGTGATTCTGTTATTGTGGAATCTGTTGTATTTTTAGCTACCTCATGAAATCACAATACTCAGTACAACATCTTCATATGAAGAAAAACAACTAGCAGAACACAAATGATTAAAACAAAATAAGGCCCTCAATCCCCTCTCAGAATAACCCGAAATAAAGATCCCCCAGCGGAGAAGGCCGGCTTTGTAGTTGAACTAGGACTAGTAAAGACAGCTGGCTCACTCACCTCCCTGTATGTTAATGGCTATCTTGCAGAGAGACCAAGCTTCCGAGCTACGAAACGTATATCTTTCCAATTACGCATGAGAAACAGAAACGTGATATGCCGGAGACCAGAGGGGCAGCAGTAAGGAAGCTCAGTACAGTCACACTATATTTCCCTTAGACGGATTAAAAATACAAACAAAGAAAAAAAACTAAAAGTCCCCGTGGAGGATAAAAAGTATGATGACTGTGGTTACACTGTTTCTTCTGAAAGCCTACTTTGTGCTCTGGGCGGGCACGGGCACTACGTCTTCTTCGTCTTTGTGGTTTGTCGACGGTTGGCAACAAACGTTGGCAAACAACGATGTGGTGCAATACCGCCACCAACTGGTTGGGAGTCTGTTCATGATTCGCTCATCAGAATAGAATAGCATAGAATAGAGTAGAATTCAGCTTTATTGTCACTTGCATCCATCCAGAAGTGCTTTAGCCATGATAACGATATATTACAAATATATATTAGCAATAATATAGATATGTAAATATATTACAGAAATGGGTCTATTATGGTATGTTATAATGTACACGGTATGAAGGTATGTTATAAATGTGAAAAACTATACAGACATATGAAATAAAAAAAAACTATACAGAAATATGAGATATACAGCTATACAGAAATGGGAACTATGCAAGTTATAAACAGTTGTAGAATTAAAATTATCGTATTGTACAGAATGATTATTTACACAGAATTATACAGTATTTCAGTTAAGATAAGTGAGATATGTGGATAATTTCTACAGAGGCTATATAAAATGCTAGTGGTTGTGAATGGTGGTTCAGTCCATGTTATTATTGTGTGTATGAGGGTAAGTTGTCCATTGTGTGTGTGTAGGTGGTTGTGGCTGTTTGTATCTCCAGTCCATGGCTTTGTCCCAATTCAGGGTCTGCACGCTTGAAGTACGCACACTACGCATACTACGTACGGTGCGTACTATAAGTACGAGCAGTGCGGAAGTGAGAGGCTTGTGAAATGGGACGGTCTAGCCTTCGTCGCCCTCTTCAGGTTGCCTAGCAACCATGATACTAACTGCGAGAAACGTTACATACAGCATTGTTTGACAGAAATGAAGGAGAAAAAATTTTTGTTGGTCATTCATTTTTGTCATGACATCACTTTGATTAGCTGAGTATCTGAGGCTGAGACCACAGGACTGTAAAACATGATTGTTGGGCTTCATTTCTGTACTGAACAGTCATTTCAAGAGTAGTTAGTAATAACAATTAGCTAATGCTGTTCATGAGACTAAAATCATCTCACTGCGGTAATGTAAATATAATATGGCCAATATATTGCTGTTCTCTCTTTGGCTCTCGGTGAAGGCAGTTGCACTTTTCTCCTCTCCTCCTTCCCCTTATCTTCCCTGCTTAGCCTCTTGTGTCCTTGTCCTGTCTCGTGTGTATTACTTTACCTGGAACAGTCTCTCACAGTCGTTCTCTAAAACCTAAAAGAGAATTATGGATTTGATCAACTAGACCAGTTGATCAAATCTCTGAATGCTATTGACACCCTTTTCTCAATGAGAAGTCCTGGCTCGGGAGAGCCCAAGTGCCCTACAGGGACTTTCCCTGCCGGATACACGATGGATGGGTGGCAGAAATGGAGGATCGTGTGCCTGGCGGGACTGTCGATCGAGGACGCTGAAGATATCTACCTATTCGGAACCATGATAACAGGGTTCTTGCTGATCGGAGCTGGCTTGGCCCTGGCTTATTGGAGAATTAAGACAGCGTCTTAATTTGCTGTAAATCTGTGGCTGCGATTAATCACTTTACTGGAAACTTTATTAACTAGTAACTTCATCAGTCATGACAGAAGCTAATATTTCTGTCCTAACATCGTTTAAACAGCAACAGCTTTACTACAATATAAGCTAACGTTTACACCGCAACTTTAAGCTAGCACCATAAAGACGGTAAAACACGTAATAATATCTACGTTTAGGGAGCTCTATAGTATTCAATGAGAGGACCCTGCACGTCAATCCTCGATGCAAGGGGGGTAACCTGTGCGTTGATAAGTGAAGCAGAGGTAGCCTGACCATGCGTCACACATTTGACAAGTTGGGAGTGAGAACGTGTTGCCGAAACACCCGATGAATCCAAGGTCCACTACTGACGATGTGTCCCATACAATAATCTAGATCAGATCTCTAATCCCCTCCCCCCCAATAAAAAATAAAAAAAAATGTCAGACTAGCAAGGCAGGAGAGCTAGGATTAAATATAAAACATTACCACTTCCTAAAGAAGAGGGATGTTGAGCCTTACCAAACCTTAGCCTTCCTATGCGGCTCAAATCAAGCCTCTTGTTTATTTCTGAGAATCAAAATTCCACGCTAGATGGAAGGACAACAAGCTCTCAATAATTAAAGACCTACCAATACAAGCAATCTTCAAAGTCCATGGATCAAAGCTCAGTGGAAAATATGGGATAAAGTAAAAGGAGAATACAAGTTATAATAATAAATAATAAAATTCAGATACTTTAATGGTAGCAGCATCACAGCAGATGGCCGCCCCTCCCTGAGCCTGGTTCTGCCGGAGGTTTCTTCCTGTTAAAAAGGGAGTTTTGTCTTCCCAATGGCGCCAAAGTGCTTGCTTATAGGGGGTCATATGATTGTTGGGTTTTTCTCTGTATCTATTATTGTACGATCTACTGTACAATATACAGCGCCTTGAGGCAACTTTTGTCGCCTCAAGGCGACAACAGTTCAAAACTTTGAACATTTGAAGATGTTTTACCAGCCTAATAATGTAAACTATTTTAGATACATCAAACTGAGGAACTACTTCTCACCAAAACCGACCTACAGTAGATGATGCAATCGAATAATTTTTGTGAGGGCTGATGAAAACACCCTAGTTAAAGGTGTGATTGGTAAATTTTACAAGGGGTTATTGACCAGGAAGCCTCACTTCCTTTCTGTACTGAACAGTCATTTGACACAATTGAAAGGTACAAATGTGCATGACACGAATTCAAACGTGGTGCAGATGTGTGTCACAAGTTGATCTGGCTGTAGGCTGTGGCACTTGGCCAGAGGTGGCGCTGGTTGACTCGAGTCCATGTTAGTGCACAAAGTAAACTACACACTGTAGTTGTGAAGCAAAAACGCTGAATTCGGAGAAATAAACCGTGCGAGGGGAACGATAACGACGACAAGAGTCTCCCGATCGTTTACTCTTGCTGTCCTGTGAACAACATCGGCGTGGTGTTAATTTTTTGCTGTTTTCGTGATCGCGTCACGCATGAGGATATCACCAGGTAAACTCGCCACATTTTTAAACATTTTGTTGTTCAACAGCATCAAGACTGACAGAGTGTGTTTGAGATAACCTCACAAGTGTCACAGGTGACACATTTGGCGTTTTTTTGCTGGTTTGTCGGTAGCAGCTCCTGAAACGCAAGACTGTCACACATCTGTTCGACTAACGCCAGTTGATCTAAACGCCAGTAGATCAATGCAAACTGCAGCGGATCCAGTGAGCAGGGGAGGTTGCTCTTCACATGTGCCATGACAAGTCTCATGACGCACTTCATGATGATGGGGCTCAAGGCAATGGGACGATAGTCATTTAGGCAGGATACTGAGGATTTCTTTGGCACCGCGATGATGGTGGTGGACTTGAAGTACACGGGGACGATCATTTGCCTCAGTGAAGAGTTGAAGATGTCTGTGAAGACTAGGGATGGGTATCGTTTAGGTTTTATCCGATACCGGTCCCAAATCAGTACTTTTGAAATGGTGCCGGTGCTTAAAGAATGGAGAACACAAAATTGGTCCAAAAACCTCTCATGTTCAGCTGTTTTTTGTAAAAAGATAACAATGTTAGCCTTTTCTGCAGCTATGGGGCATATATGGTATCACTCTTGGCTGGAAGCAGTGCTTAAACAATGGAAAAAACAAACTTTGTCCTAAACCTCTCATGTTTAGCTGTTTTCCACTTTTTCTTTGGTCATTTTAGCCTTTTTGGCCAGGGTGAAGGGAGTATCTGCCATCAAACAAGAGGACAGCCGCATGTAGCTATGATGATGTTTGCTAGTTCACCTTACATGCATTAATGTAATAACGTGGTTAGCCTACTCAACGTAAATTACACACGAACAACATTAATAAGCTACTCACGCAGAAAAGAACGGCTGCTGCT